>NC_045451.1:31904999-32142565 GCF_002776525.5 Piliocolobus tephrosceles | reverse complement strand
CCCGTCTCAGCCTCCCAAAGTGCTAGGATTACAGGCTTGAGCCACCGCACCCGGCCTGGAGTTTCTTGAAGTCTGAGGATGCACATTTCCAACCTAAGACACAACAGTGTTCGTGTCTTTTGTACCTACTGTTCAGAATAAGAACAACTGATACAGTAAAACCCAAAGCACTTGAAACAAAAAAGGCATGTCAAGCAATAATGCGAAGTAGGTTTGGACAGGTAGAGTGGGACAGATCATGGAGGCTTCTCGGCACAGGCAGCTATTTGATGTTCCAGAGTGGATAAGTGACACAGGAAGACTGTATTTCAAGGATACTTAGCAACAGTGGGACACACAGTAGAGACTTAGGGGACAGGAGGAACAGAAGTCTGACAAGATGCCATGGTTCCTTCCATTCCCAAAAGCCTGGCTCAGATGCAAAGCCAGCCAGTGTTGTAAGTAAAGTGTAGGTGATTCTTGGGGTTCTACTACCAACAGGCCACTGCAGAACACAAGGACCTTACTCTAAGTGACAAGTTCTCAACCAGGGGTGATTTGGGCCCCCAGGAAACATATGGCAAGGACTGGAGCTTTGAGCTGCTTTTAAGTGGTGGGGATGAAGTTCCACATAATTTCAGCAACTGTCTTTACATGAATTTGCACAATAGTTAGCTGAGAAATATAAGATATATTGTAGTTATATTCCCCGTATAAAGCCAACTGGCTTCACGGATGCCAACAGGCACCTGACATTAGACATATAAACTTTAGCCTCCACAAAAAGGGCTAACTAAATATAGACAACTATTTACTAGGGCCCCTGCATGCCTGCCATGGGTTCACTGGGCCAGTTCAGGACACTGGACATAGGACCAGGGCTCCACAGTCTACACACAGATTCTCAGTGTCCTAAAGCAACCTTCATGGATTTACCTCCCACATCACAGTAGGTATCTTCCAAGCTCAGATCCAAGATACACAACCAAGATATTTCAGCAACAACCTGTCTAGAAACTGGAAGAACACTATAAAGCCACATGCACATGTGATCCAATGACAGAGGAAGGAGCTTATTTTCTTTTCTACATGAGCACATCTGTTTGGATATTCACTAGAGTAAATACTTAAATGACTAATTCACAGTTTCACTTTGTCATAGTTAAAGTATTTTAGGTGACATCTGCTTCTGCTAAATCAGGATCTTGTTTCCTCCTGAGCTGTCACACTGAAGGCAGGAACATATGATGCTGGTTGTGTTGCACCAGCAAAAGCTTGAGAGAATAACCTTTTCAGACACAAGACTCCCAGCTTCCTTTAGTATCTGTGAAGCATCTATTACTGCAAGTCAACAGACCCACTGACCACAGGAAGACCTCAACTAGTGCACAGAATTATGCTTCAATTATATTCAAGTGAGAAACGGCCTGCATGGTATGGAGGGAAGGAAAGTTTTACCCCTCTGCCTACCACCCTCCCTACTTTCTACTTCTCTCCTCTTTCCCCAAAGCACATTATACTGACTAGATGGGGTCCAAGACATTACCTGGTACTAGGTGTTGCTTAGGCACAGTCACTGGGTGCCAAAAGCCACATAACGTGCATGCATCTCCCCTCTCTTCACTTTCTCTTTTCCAGGTCTAGGGATCAGCAAACCAAACCAGAGCTGAAGATTCCTTTTAAAGCATTGGGCCCTTTCTCTGCTCTCTTCTTCTTGTCTTTGCTTTGCAAGGAACAATCAATCAGAGCATAGCAAGACCCCTAGATATGGAAGTGGCTCAAGGAGAGCTGGAGCCAACACCACCACTCGAAACTGCAGTGCTCCAACCCAGAACTCCGCTTTGGGAGCGACAGCACTTGCGTCAATAAAAATCTAGAACTTCAATTACTATTTAGCAATTGTTCCTTAAGAAGATCACAGGTGGGGGGAAGGGAAATGGGGAGGTATCGAACAATCATTTACAAGATGAATAAGCTCCGTGGATCTAACCCACAGCATGGGGACAATAGTTAACAACAGCATACTGTACACTTGAAGTTTGCTAAGAGAGTAGATCTTAAGTGTTCTCACCACAAAACAAATCCTCAAAAATGGTAACTTATGTGAGGTAATAGATGACGAAAATGTGAATTAGCTTAATGATGATAATCATTCTGCAATGTATACGTACACCAAAGCATCGAGTTGTACACCTTAAATGCCATTTTTGTCAATTGTACCTAGATAAAGCTACATGGAGGGGGACAAGAAGGTCGCAGAGAAGAGGGGTACTTGGTGAGGCACCAGCCAGGCGACCCTGAGTCCTGGACCATCATATTCCTATACAGGGCCATCTTCTCTGTAAGTCTGAGGCATATTGATTGACACACATTAAAAAGAAAAATAACTATAAAAAATGTCTTACCTACAGAATGAGAGAAAATTTTTGCAATCTACCCATCTGACAAAGGTCTAATATCCAGAATCTACAAGAAACTTAAATTTACAAGAAAAAACAGACAACTCCATTGCAAACTGGGAAAAGGATACGGCACTTCTCAAAAGAAGACATATTTATGCAGCCAATGAACATATAAAAAAAAGCTCAACATCACTGATTAGCGAAATGCAAATCAAAACCACAATGAGATACCATCTCATGCAGGTCAGAATGGTGATTACTAAAAAGTGAAGAAACAATAGATGTTGGTGAGGCTGTGAAGAAATAGGAATGCTTTTACACTGTTGATGGGAATGTAAATTAGTTCATTGTGGAAAACAGTGTGGCAATTCCTCAAGGATCTACAACCAGAAATACCATTTCACCCAGCAATCCCATTACTGGGTATAGACTCAAAGGAATATAAATCATTTTACTATAAAGACACACACACGTATGTTTATTGCAGCACTATTTACAACAGCAGACATGGAACCAACTCAAATGCCCATCGATGATAGACTGGATAAAAAAAACATGGTACATATACACCATGGAATACTATGCAGCCATAAAAAGCAATGAGATCATGTCCTTGGGTGAAGGAAGGATTGTGTCCTTGGATGGATGAAGCTGGAAGCCATCATTCTCAGCACACTAACACAGGAAGACAAAACCAAACACCACTTTTTCTCATTCATAAGTGGGGGTTGAACAACAAGAACACATGGACACAAGGAGGGGAACAACACACACTGAGAACTGTTGCGGGGCGAGTCGGGGGAACCTAGATGATGGGTTAATAGGTGCACCGAACCACCATGGTACACGCATACCTATGTAACAAACCTGCACGCTCTGCACGTGTATCCCAGAACTTAAAAAAAAAAAAAAAAGCCTCCAGGTCTTAACTCTTGGAAAAGGAAGACAGATTGCTGGGAGGAAACTCACAGCAGGACTACAACCCAGGTGGAGAAAAGCCGGATAAGGAACCTCCTCAATGGTCCAGCAACACACAAATCCAGTGAAAAGCTAGAAATGCAAGAGTGGCTACAGATTAGGAATACTAATGCCAGACAAAGAGTTTCCGCAATTAGCAAAATGCCTCTAATGCAGGGTGAAGGCTGCTCTAACCCAGCCCTGCACAGCCCAGAAGAGAGAATCAGAACCTGGCTCTCAAGTGTAGTCCCTAGACCAGGAGCAGCAGCACCTGCAAGCTTGTTAGAAATGCAGAATCTCCAACCTCACAATCAATGAATTAAAAAAAAACAAAATCCCCAGTGTTCTACATGTACATTAAAATATGAGCCTGTCCCAAAAACCCTCAGGCCAAAGAATTAGGTAATCCTGTACCAGCCTAAAGTTTCTCAAAGTCTCTTCCTTCCCCTCCCCAGCCTCAGCCCATAAGAGACTTTTCTGCCCTTTCCCAGGAGCAATGAAGAGGAAGTCGTTTTTCTTTCTTCCCCAGGAACTTAGTCCTTCCCCCAACAGAGAAGAGCAGTGAATCCAACAGATTGTACGTGATCAGTGAGTGGAAATGCAATGCTCTCAAAACAGTCTCTGCCCTCTCCTTCCCACTTCTCCCCTGCCCTGCCTGTGCTCAGGGCCACAGGCTCACCTTGGGCTTCCAGTTCCTGTGGTTAACAAGCCAGGAGGCCCACTTTGTGGGCAAAGCTCTCTGGGCATTTTGGCAAAGCCATGACCTCAACAGTGGACCAAAGTTCTTAAATTTGAGGGTAACTAGGTGCTACCTAACCATTCATTAAGCCACTATCTTAGTTTCCATTTCCAACCAGTTTTGTGTGGATTCTACCAACCCAAACTATGGAGGCTGGGAAGGGTAAAAGACACTCTATCCTGACCCTCCCTGGAAGTTAGTATCAGTATCTTATAATATTGTGCTTGTTCAAAATCTACCTAGTGTGGGTTGGTTAAGTCTCAATCCATTTTTTTTTCTTTATAAAAATTCTGGTCAAGGCTGGGTATGGGGGCTCATGCCTGTAATCCCAGCACTTTGGGAAGCCAAGGTGGAAGGATCACTCGAGGCCAGGAGTTCAAGAGCAGCTAGGCAACAAAGTGAGACCCTATATCTAAAATAAATTTAAAAATCAGCCAGACACGGTGATGTGTACCTGTGGCAGCTTCTGGGAAGGCTGAGAGGATGGCTTGAGCCCAGGAGTTTGGGGCTGCAGTGAGCTATGATTATACCACTGCACTCCAGCCCGTGCAACAGAGCGAGACCTTGTCTCCTCATCTGCCCCCACCAAAACAAAAAACAGATTCCAAACACCTAGTAACTCTAACATCATACCACCAATCACTCTTTGAAACTTGATGGACTCTAAATACTAATTTGCCATCAAGCACATGGAGTTCCAAATGGGTAGGGCAACCAGGCATCATCATCCGGGAACACAGTTTACAAATTATGTTAAACGTAACATAAGGATCACCTTCTTAGTTAAAAGTATCAGTTTTGAGGCAACATAGTGAGATCCCATCTCCATTAAAAAAAAAAAAAAAAAATTAGCCCAGTGTAGTAGTGTGCACCTGTAGTCCTAGCTACTTGGAAGGCTGAGGCAGGTGGACCGCTTGAGCCCAGGAGTTTGAGTTTACAGTGGTGAGCTATGATCATGCCACTGCACTACAGCCTGGGCAACAGATGAGACCTTGTCTATTAAAAAAAAAAAGAAAGAAAATTATACCTAGTGGAGAGGATGCTAAGAACTTTAAGGTGTCTTTGGCCAGAAATTTAAGATTCCTGGGGATCTACATATGCACAATATATACATCTCAAAAAATTTAAAAAATGAACATCTTCATATTCTTTGAATAAAAATTCAAAAAAAATTTACCAAATTTTTAAAAAAATGTTTTTACTTAGTTTATGTCTGTACTGTGAAATATCTGATCATCTATTTGTGGTCATTAGTTTATTCAATGAGGAAAAATTTACTTTAAATGACTAGTATTTTATTTTAGAAGAAACATTTCTACAAAGATTATACAATTAAATTGTTCATCTTCATGATGGTTCTTGTCTTTATTTGGGGAAGAAAAGTAATGCTTATAAGCATGGGCATCAGGAAAGACCTTCTTAGGGTTTCCCAGAACTATGTAACCAGTTCCTCACTAATCATAACTAAGTTACTTCATAGTAATGACAAGTTTCACACCATGTGCTCTTACATTACAGCTAAGTTGATGATAATCTTTCATAGCCTTTTCTCTAAGTTTGAAATTGCTGGGTCCTAGGGGAAAATTCTTTTATCCAGAGAATACACAGATGTGGACCGCACAGGCAGCATCTCCCCCTTATTAACCTTCAAACTGGAAGTAGGTGAACAAGAGATATCCCAGCCCTGCCAAAATACATAAACACCAGCAATCACAGAACTGCAAAAGGCTTGAACAGCAACACCTGTGGGCTGGCTGGTGCTCAGAGGGAAGAATTGGAATGGAGCACTCTGGAGACCACCAGGACTCAACCACCAGGAGGACTCAAGAGGGTGTACACGGGGACATCTAGGAGCAGGAAGTAAAGACTTGGCTTCTGGGGTTTAGGAGAATGGTTTCCCTATCGACTGGGATACTTACAAGGGAAACCAAGGCAGGAATCAGACCAAGATGAGGCTGGAAGAAGAAAAAAGACTGGGACCAGTCACTAGCAGTCAGGGTGTAAGTAAGAGGTCAAGACACAGTTTAAAAAAAAAAAAAAAAAAAGCTGCTGATGCCAGTACTGAAGCTGGGTGGGCAGGCAGGATGATAGGATAGAGAGGGGCTCCCCTTTATGTTGTTCAGAGGGATGTGAAAGCCAGGATATCGTTACCATCTGGAGTCTTAAACAACTAACTTTCTACCAAACAAAACAGTATAGCTATGAAGCAATGCTTCCCTAACCTGTGAGCTCTGAACCAGGTTCACGGAATTCAACATGGGAAAAAACACACCCCAAGACAGTCTCCTGAAGTTCCATACTTCATGATTCCATTTATGACCTTCTTAGAAGCGGAACTATAGTGATGGATAACAGGTCAGTGGTTGCCAGGTTAAATAACTTTGTAAAAATTACTACGTTTGCAGGGTGCATTTTTTTTTTTTTTTTGCAGTATTTTTCTGTATACAGGTTTCATCTGATTTCAAAGGAATATGAAACTCCCCTAAAAGGTTAAGAAAACCACCACTCTAGAATATCAAAGCACAAGGCCTTGCGTATGCCATTTGGAGTATGGAGCTGGGCTGGACACATCAAGTAAGGACAAAACCATGAAGTCATTCATGAGCACCACTCCAGTGCTCCCAGCTCAGCACCTTCCAGTGTTTCTGGCACAAAAACAGAGCTCTTTATTGACTCTCAAAGACTCACATAAACAAGCTTCCTTTGTAGGTTGTCCACTCTACTCATCCTCTCCAGCTACTTTTTATAGAACCACCTCAAATTCATACTATTCAAGCCAGAATTTGTCCTCCCATCCTGCACCCTGCATCCTCCGCCTGCTCCCTTCCCTGCCTCAGAGATTGGAACCATCCTCTCAGTTGCCCAACTATGCAACCTGGACATTGTCTTCACTTCCCCTCTACCTCGTTAATTCATCAAGAAGATCTCCTGATTCTCTCCCAAATCTGTTTGCTTTTCTCCATCCCCTCCACCACTGTCATCCCTATCCAGGTCTCACCTTTTCTCACTAGGATAAAACCCTGACCTTTGGTATGACCCCACATCAATGCAATCTCCTTACTGCCGCCAAAGTGATATTTCAAAAATGCAAATCAAATAATTTCCCTCCCTTGCTCAGAGCTCTTTGATGCCCTCCTCACTGTTCTTGGGAACCAAGTCCTAGCATGTCAAAGGGTTCATCATCATCTGGCCTTCATCATGTGGCCCTGTCCAGAGGTTTCTGCCTAGTAAGTTTTATCTCTTACCGTTTTTACCTTGGAAATAAGGCTAGTTCCATTTCCCTAAATGCTTCATGCTCTCTTACTGCTAGGCCTTTACAGTATCCTCCCTGTGCCCGGAATGCTCGCACACCCCATTTCCCATTATCTGGCTATTCCTCTCCAGGTTTCACAGCCTGGATGTCACTTCCCCCAAGAAGTGCTTCCAACTCCCCAGGCTTGGGGCATGTGCCCCTCTGTGCCTCCCCTGACACAACCCTTCTAACTCCACATGTCAGACAATTCATCTGTGGCCCTGACAGACCCAGTCTGTGAAGGGCATCTTATTCATTGCTGTATCCTCAGTGCCTATTACAACAGGAACTCAAGGCTTGCTGATAATTTGTGTCTTTGGTATGGCAACCTAACTCTATGTCCCTCCCACCTCATAAAGCAAACCCTGGAGAAATAAAAGCTCATTGACCAAGACTCACTTTGCTGCCTTCACTAAGGGAGGACACAAAGGGAGGAGAACATCTTGGCCTAAACAGCCAGACAGTGAGGATTACTTATGGGATCTCCAGCTGCCCTGACTCTAAATCATGGGGCTAGACATAGCTTGGAGATTGCCTGGTCCAGGGTTTCCTAATGCCTTAGGGTGCCTTTTTTTTGTTTGTTTGTTTTGTTTTGTTTTGACAGCCTCCCTCTGTCACCCAGGCTGGAGTAGAGTGGCACGATCTCAGCTCACTGCAACTGGTGCCTCCTGGCTTCAAGCGATTCTCCTGCCTCAGCCTCCCAAGTAGCTGGGACTACAGGCACATGTCACCACGCCTGGCTAATCTTTTATATTTTTAGTAGAGACAGGGTTTCACTGTGTTAGCCAGGATGGTCTCGATCTCCTGACCTTGTGATCCAGGGTGCTCTTGAAGAACTCCAAGATCCACCAACCACCAGAGAAACGAGGGGCTCAGATAAGACAGCCTTCTCTGCCACAACCAGGGGAGTTCTACCTTCTTCTTACATCTTGAGCTTCAATTAAGATTGTGTTTCAGAGTTCTGACACTGAAACTTGACAAGATCCCAAATTCCATTACCATCCCCTCAATTTACAGATGCAAAACTGAAACCCTAAGTTGTTAAGGGACTGGCTCCAGCCACACATCCATGTCATGCTAGAAACCAGCCTTGTGATTCCAGCACTCTTTACGGTTTTCATTCCGTACAGCGCTACACATCTGTGGAGCAACAGAAAGAGGCAAAATACCCCAGTTAATCATTCTCTCATTGCTTTGTTGTATATGTTTTTAAGTTGTGTATGCTAACGTTCGCATAGCATACATGTACTTACAGTATAATTATTCAGAAGTGAACATCTGCATAACCATGCCCCAAGAAGCCAAGGATACCATACCCTGAAGTCCCCAACTCCCATGTGGCCCTCCCTCTAGAGCAAAGCATTATCCTGTCTTTTTTGTTGTTGTTGAGACAGTCTCACTCTGTTACCAAGGCTGGAGTGCAGTGGCACGATCTTGGCTCACTACAACCTTCGCCTCCTAGGTTCAAGCAATTCTCATGCCTCAGCCTCCTGAGTAGCTGGGACTACAGGCATGCACCACCATGCCTGGCTAATTTTCATATTTTTAGTAGAGATGGGGTTTTGCCATGTTGCCAGGCTGGTCTTGAACTCCTGGCCTCAAGATCTACCCGCCTTGGCCTCCCAAGGTGCTGGGATTACAGGCATGAGCCATCATGCCCAGCCCATTATCCTGTCTTTTGAAGTAACTTCTTTGCTTCTCTTATAATTTAACCACCTATGTAAGAATCTCTGAAAAACAACTGAGCTTTGCCTATAGTTGAACTTCATAGAAGTGTGTACTGTTTTATAGCTTGAGTCTTCTGCTCTGCATTAAGTGAGATGTGTTCATGTCCATACGTGTTGCCAGAGTCCATTCAAACTATTGTGTGCTATTCTAGTATATGAACACAAAACAATGTATTTGTTTTAAATATTGATGGTATTTCTCCTACATTTTTAACATCAAATCAGCTGAGTCCACACGATTTCAACATGATTGTACCGAAAGTACCTGAATACCCAGAGCAGAAACAGGCCAAGTTCTCCAGGCAGCCTAGACTGGCTATATGTTTCACAGAAGCCCAAGAATAGGAAACTATGTAGATGGACCCCCGACAAACATGCATCCTTGACAATCCACAGTGCCTCATGAGGAGGTATGCAGCAATCATCTCAGGTTCTGACAATAAGGTCTTGCTGTGTGCTGATAAACCAGAATCAGTAAAAATATGTAGTAACTCTACTACTGAGGATACCAGGTATGTAGATAAAAACTGATTATCTTTCTCCAGCCAGCTCTGAAGTGTTCAAGTCTAACAGGAGGCTATATGTGCTGCTTCCATTATACAGCTGGGCTAGCTGGGTGAGGCCACCCTTTCCTTTCTTCTCACACAATACAGTTCACCTGGCTTTGAATGATCCCACATGCTAAAACTGTCTTCTCTGACCCAGGCTCTAAGAAGAATAAAGTCACTGGGGTGATGATACCAAGACTAGCTAAATGGACCAGGACTAACTAAACATTGGCACTGAGTGATTTTTAAAGCCCTAGAAACCCTATTCTCCCATCCCACCACCTCCCCCATCCACAGCTTCCACCAAACTTCCACCAAAGAACCACAATAAGAAAGTTTCTAGTGTCAATACCGTAAGAGGACAAACGGCAACTGAATCCCAGCCAAGACTAGAAGCTACATGACAGACCACATACCTTTCCAAGTAAATAGAATTTGTTACAGGACCAGCAGGAAAAACCATGAATGCTAGGCACCCAAGCAGGGAGACAAGCAGCCATAAATTTTGAGAAATGCCCCCAGAAGAGTTCAGAGGTTCATAAAACATGCTCTATTATCAACTTGTCGATCTTACCACAACTGGTCCACTGGTCATGATTTTTCAAAGGCAGCAGAACCAAGGTGGGCAAGGGCACCCTCATCCGGCTAGCGGCAGCACCACGGTAAGCTACAATGCTCAGTACCCATCGCCCTCCATATCACAACATAAATATCCAAAGCAGCCCTGAAGCCATGTGAGAACAAGAACAAATCATGTCACTGCCCTGTTCAAAATCCTCCACTGGTTCCCTGTCCCAGTGAAAGTCAAACCCTTGCAGCAGCCTCAAAGGCCCTACCCAGTCTAGCCTCTCTAACCTAATATCCTACCCTCTCTCCCGACTCCCTCCCCTCAGCTCCAGCCATAGGCTTCCTCGCTGTTCCTCAAAATCACCAGGTCTGCTGTGCACCTGCTTTCCCTGTATGGAATGTTCTTCTCCCAGATATCCACACTGCTGCTTCCTCCCTCAACTGCTTCAAGTCTTTGGCCAAATGTGAACTTATCTGCATGGCCTCAAATTTCACCATCACCTCCTCACCCCATTTCATATCTCCCTTCTCTGCTTTATTTTCTCCTCCTGGCAACAACAGCATCTATGCCCTAAATACTTTATCCTGCTTGTCTCCCTCACTATGAGATAAGCTCTCTGTGGCCTAAACCCTCCCACCTGCCTCCCTCATTTGCTCCAGGCATGCCCAGCAGCTGGTAGGCACTCAAGGATTTGGAAGGTAGTGCTTTCTGTCATTTTATACAAGAAGAAAGTGGGGTACTTGGTTGACAAGGTTAAGCACCTTGCCCAGTACACATTACTGAAAAGTACCAGACCCAGGATCTGACCCTAGGTCTGTAGAGCTCCAAAGCAATGTTTTGAATCCCTCTTGCCTCTCCTCTTAAATGTGCTTTCTTTATTCCTGAGTGCATGTCACTCAAACTCGCCAATTACACTCCACAAACACAGAATGTTGAAGCATAGGGCCCACTGAGGACGGAATTTAAGGATCCAAATTTTACTTCATTAGTAAACAATTTCCAAATACGTCTGTAGCATGCATTAGCGAGAATGATGAGTTTAAGGGCTATTACCCACCTGGAAGATCTAGACAAGGTAGATTATAGGTCTGTTAGAAAAATAACAACAGAAGCATAAAAATTAGATAAAGGAGAAAACAGGCAAACACCTACAGATTCAGAGAATGCCTTACTAAATACAAATCAGAAGATCCTGCAATCATAGTGTACCATGAACAGATAGCAGTAGATAAAACTACTTTAAAATGTTCACAATGATGAGATTTCAACAACATTGAGATTTCTCTTCAGCATGTCACATAATCCCCCTTCTCATAGGGTTAATGTTTTCATTCTTTGGTGGAGATTATATTAAGGAAATCGCAAATAGGCAAAAAAAGAAAACGGGGTAATGCTCAGATTAGCTCAAAGATTACTAGAGTGAGAACAGAGGCTGTGGCAACTCAGTAATGTTGACGCCTTGGTTTACTATCAATTCAGAGGTACGTAATGAGGCCAGCACTGAGGGTTTCACTGCCATTTATAATCTGCAGCATTTTTTGCTAGTGTCAAAAAGTTAAACTGCAGTTATCTCACAGAAGTAAATTCTATTCATAAAATTACAAAATCTCTACTTTGCAAAGGGCACTGAGCAGTAAATTATTTTGTTAGACAGTCACAGATTGGAAGATAAACACCCAATGTCAAGATTATAATTTAAATTAGTAGGCAGAAAAACAGATCCTTCTGGTTCTCACCCTCTTTGAAAGTTCTAGGGCAAATTCTCCTGGCACATTGTATCTCTCATTCAAATACATGTTCCTTGGGTAAATTTAGATAAGACTGAATTCAAAAGAAACAGGCACCTGCTAAAACCCTATCTTCCTTAAGGGGTCAGTCATAACTGAGATCTATAATGGTTTTATTGCTGTATGTTTGCAGAATGTTTTGCAATTATTACCAGTATTTATTAAGGTACTTAAATTTCTCTGCAGTTTATGCTGGTAAAGGCATCTCATCATAGGTAAAACAAAACTAAGTTTACTAACTGAACACTGGGACTGGAATGTCTAAGTCTTAGCCCTTTCATTCATTTCTTTGACCTTGTGAAGACTGCCTATTATCAACTCATCCCCTCTTCCTATAAGGCACAATGAGCACATAAGTCACCTGGAGACTTCAATACACTGCATCTACTGAGGACCTATGTGCCAGGCAGGCTCTGGGCAGTGGAGCAGAGAAGGAAGAGACAAGATCGCTGCAGGTCACATCCTGCAGCGGAGGTCACATCCTGCAGTGGAGGTCACATCCTAGTGGGGGAAACAGGCAAAACCAGATACAGAGACAACTGCTATGAAGAAAAGTAAAGTATAGTAAGGGGCTTGGAAACAACCCAAGTATGCAAAGGAAGAGAGCTATTTTAGATTGACTAGGCAAAGAAGGCCTCTCTCTAAGGAAGTGATAATGCAGAAGCAACAGGATGGAAATGAGAGAGCAAAACCCCTAAATATTGAGTAGGGAAAAAGTATAATAAAGAGAATTGAAGCCCCACTCCTGAGAGATCTGGGATACATCTAGGGATCCATAAGTGTAGCAAAGCAACTGCATCACAACTCCAAGAGGCTCCTTTTGAGAAACACTGTTATAAGGATAAACGCGGAGTCCTCCATACCCAACAATACTGGCCCATCAGAGCAGGAAAACATCAACACTGAGACGTCCCCATCAAGAGGCAAAGGCAAGGCTCCTGCCGAGCCACCCACCCACCTGCCCACACCCAAACGGGGCTCCAAAGGCAGCCACATGGGGTGGCCCCTGCACTCCCAGGCTCAGAACCCCCACGGTGCCTTAACCAGCTGAGCACCACCAGCCCTATCTGCCCTTCAGCATGCAATGTGCATGGCACTTGAGACTCGTTATGCCCTGTGAAAAACCCTTTCCTGTCTGCCCCAAGGCAACTCAGGCCCTTCTGGTACATACACAAGAAAACCCCCACTACAGTAAGTCACTCCCTACTGGACTGAAGGTTTCTAAGCTGATACACAGTAGCAGCTCAGTAACTGATGAATTATAATAAATAACAATGACTAATGTCAGTAACATTCCTATTGTCAAAATGTTTGTGAAAATGAACCAATTTCCAGCAGTGTAACATCCAGTATAGCAGCTTTCTATTGTACTTTCAACACAGCAATGTTTTTTAAAACAAATTGGGTCATTTATTTCAATAAGACATTTGTTAACACAACAGTCATTAAATCATAAACACGCAATCCTGTCACCCACATTAAACTTTAAATCATTCCATGAAATGAAGGTTACATGGACGTTGAATGACTGTTTATAAATAATGCACAATTAGAACACTTTCTCATCTCCAAGAATTCATCGTTTTCCCCGAGACCTGTTTCAAGTGTTCAACCTCAATTCCCTGCCCATCTCCACCACCCACACTGCTGAGTGTGAGGAGGCATCTTCCGTAGCTTCCCATCCATTCTCAAAAAATATTTGCTCAGCACCTGTTGTCAGCACTGTTCTAAGTGCTGGGCATAAAACAGTGAACAAAAAATACAAAAAGGCTTCCCTGCCCTCGGGAAGCTTCGCATCCTAAAGCGATATCAAGGGGTGCTTTGACATAAAACTGAAAGCCTTGCCTTCTCTCCCAAGAGTCAACGATGCCTCCCTGTGATGCTGTCGTGATCATTTTTGCCAACTGCACTGTAGGGCTCACGATGATTTGGAGGCAGATAACTACATTTCACATTTGTGTTAAGATGGGGACGACTGCATATTAGAGAAAACATTGCTGGGCCATGGAACACTGCTCTGATGTGGTTTAATGATTAAAGTTAGGGAGCTACTATCTCCTTTTCTTTATGCCTCAACATCAAGTGTGGCCTTGTAATTATCAGGTGCACATAGAAAACTGCAACTCATTTCTGTCCGTTAAAGAATGTTCCAAAAAGCATCAACTACACAAAGATAGGTACTGTGGGGTCCTGAAGGGTTGAAGTTAGTGCGGGGGTCTTTTCTCATGGCAGATTCCATCAGTGAGAGCCGCTTAGAGGAGCCCCCTCTTACCCACTCCCCTTTCTGGCTTTGACTGTTATGCTCACCTGGAGTGACTCAGGCTGCTGTTCTTATCACCCAGGCATCTCAAATGCTATTTTAAAGTACATGGAAGTTTAGCCTTTGTCCAAAGCCTAAAGAGCTGCTACGCCAATTGAAAAAGAGAGCACACAATTAACTCATTTTATTGATTTCCCAAGTTAAGTCCTTAGACTGAACAAATGGGATCAGATTTCAAAAGATTAAACTTCCATCTCACAGCCCCATTTGGGCCATTAAAAAATCTATCTGCCACCTGAGCTTGGCTTCGTGGTCCTTTCCCTCTTCTCTTTAAATCATGTTCGATTATTTCCTTTGGCTTAATGTCGGCCCTGTAAAGTCATAAGCAGTTGCAATGAGGAGATGGTATTATTTTATTGATGAGTAAACTGAGGTGCAGGCCAGCAAAAGTTTAAAAAAAAAAAAAAAAAAAGGATGGTAGAACTTGGTTTCTTTAAATTGCCATGCTGTTATAATACTGAGTTTATGTTAACGTAAATTTTGGAGAATGCATAGAAAGTCAAGTCATGGCTGGGCAAAGAAACAAAGAATGTGCATGTCTCAACCACGGCCCAGAGCTTCAGCTTAAATGAACTATTAGCCTATTCAAAGCCACACTGACTCCTTCAAGCTAACCAAGACTCCTCTTGGAAAGGGTACCCACTCAATCCTCAAAGAACCCAGAGGTACAGCCCGGCTTCCCAGGGCAGCTAGCTTCTAATTAAGGGGTAACTTAGGCCTTGGAGAGAATCACATTTATATTATAAAGTTACATAAACCGTTCCCAATTCAGACATTTGTCTGAGCTGGGCAAGCACGTTAAGTGTCAGCTGACTCCATCAGAAGCCTTGACACACACTGCTCCAGATGGAACTTGGCAAAGAACTAGAGGACCAGAAATAAGAGCTCATCCTTCTACTTGAGTGGCCGGCACCACTGCATCTAGGAGCAGAACCACAATAAAAATGGAAGGCCAGGAGGTGTGGGGAAGACCAGTAATGCTGGTGTTACCTCAACAGGTGGAGGTGTGGTGGCTGCCCCCTTGATAAAGCCCATGACAGGAGGCAGTGCTGCCCAAGACCTTGTTTGTCTGTAGAACCCTCCCTGCAAACCAAAGTTGAGTGAAGCCACATGGCAACTTGCCTCCTGCTTTCACACCCAGAAGGCTCCCAGTTGCTCCAAAGAACATTTCGAAAATCCAGACGTAGCAGAGAAAACCACGAAGCCGGAGGACAGCACCCTTCTGATTCCACGATTTGCTGGTCCACTCAGTGCTGCACCTCAGTTTGCATCTGCCCACCACTTACACCTGTTCCCACAACTGTGCCTTCCTCCTCTCTGTTCCATCATACCTGTCCCAGTCATGCCAACAGCTCTCCCACGGATCCTGATCCCCAGAGGGCAGCCACCTGCACACTGTGTTAGGATGCTCTCCAACAGCATCCCATGGCATGTCTTAGCTCTTTGAACATACCACAAGGTCCTCTCCCCTACTCTTCACAATACTCAGATGACAGTGAGCCCTTAGCTAACCTTCAGAAAGTGTCTACGGAATTCAATCTTACGGCTACACTTCACTAGCCTTGCGTAACAGAAGTCAACAGTTATACAACCCTCTCCCTTCCTGCAGAACTTGCATTCCTCACTTACCAAATTATGTACTGAGCACCTACCAGGGCCAGCTCTTGTGCCAGGCTCTAGAAAGGTGGTGGCCAGACAAAAATAAAAAACCACACACACACACACGCACACACACACACAACTGTCCTTATCCTCAGAGCTAACAGTTTACTAGTGAAGCTGATCAAATCCCCTTATGGTGAGAGTCTAATGATTAGCATGACTTCAGAATCTTATAGAATAGTCTAGAGCCACTTAATAGTCAGCTCCAACATTTAAATCTCCATTACTGGATATCTGGCCTCATATGTTAGGGAATTCTTAAGGACAGTGTACGGTGAACAGTTTGTCTGGTCAGGATTCTGTGTGTATGTGGGAGGGAGGAGGGTAGCAGTATGTAAAGTTCTGGGTTTTTTTCATTGTTTAAAAAGGTAGCTGTTAACAGCTGCTTGCCTTCTACTTTTAAACAAACAGGTTTTGAATGTTTCCAGTTATCACTAATCATAGATGCACGAGGGAAGAAACCAACAATGCAACGCCATGGGACTTTTACTCCCTACCCCGTTACCTTTCCACCCCGCATCTTTCCAGGGTATAAGACACTAACCAAAATGGTTTCCCTAAAAGAAGGTTTAAAATGGATCACTAAACAAAATTAGGAAAAACTGAAAGTCTAAGACAGACTCCTAAGAGCAATCATGTCATCCCTGTGATCCTAATAGACCAGTTTTCGGCCATGGGCATGGCTACTTATCTTTCACCATCATCCCCCCATGTGCGGTGATTCATGCCCACAACGGCCTTCCCTCTGCTGTATGGGGGGAGTACTTGAGGGGTGGAGCAGCCTGATCACTAGTCAACAGTCATCACTTGGCACTCTGCAGTCAATCTGTAGAAGAACTTCCCTGTTACTAAATGAATACCTGGGAAGCAGGATGCTTGTTCCCCAAATCCAAAAGAGGAAAGCTCAGGCATGAGCTGAGAAGCAGTTCTGTCAAAAAAGAAGACAGGCTTAACTTTGCCTACCCAAACTGGAATCATTCCCTTCTGTAGCAAGAGACAGCTTCAGATTTAAATCCAAAAAAAAGAAAAAAAAAAAAAACCTGCTGCATCTCTTGAGTTCTCCAACGTGCCAAGTTCTCAATTAACACAATGGGACACAGAAGGTGAATAAAGCCATTCCTAACCTTAAGCGGCTTCGCCCTTGCTCTGGTTTGAACAGCTGTTCTCAAAGTGTGGTCCCTGGATCAGCTGCACAGCTTCATGGGGGAACTCGTCAGAAATGCACATTCTCAGGCTCCACCCAGACCCACTGAATCAGCGGTCTAGGGTATTCAGGAATCTTTAACAAACCGTCTGGGCAATTCTGATATCCACTAAAGTTTGAGAACCACTGAGTTACAAAAAAAAACAAAAAACAAAAAAACCCACAACATCAACTATGAAGAATCAGCATCTGTGATGTCATTTGGCTATGAAGGTATTTCTGACATAAGCCTCGCACACCCAACATTTTGACAATGACACACTGTCACAGCATGTAAGTACTATTAAGTACGTACCAGCAATTAACATTTTGTTATGAGATAAACATTAGTCCTATCTTCTTTGATAATAAGCAATCTCTAAACATTAATCTATATTTGGTAGCTCATTTCAAAAATGCCCTTTTTTGGTCAAGATATGATTATGTTCTTTGGTCCCAATCTGGGGTGTTAAAAAAAAGCAACTTAGGTGAATATGAATATGAGCAAGGCCCTAAAAAGGGCAGCAGTAAATTTCTACAAATAAGTCTAGAGGAAACTTCAAATTCTCATTGAAAAAAAAAAAATAGTATGCCCATTAATTCCAAACTCTATGGGCTTATTTCTTCAAGGCTCTTCCAGAAAGACCCAACATCCCATGCCTTTGTAAGGCCTGTCTAAGACCCACAGCAGCACTTCCAGCCCCATTAACAGATAAGGAACAGGCCTCCATGATCTCTAAGCACAGCAGAAGACATTAGTTATGGAATTTTCAAAGTTTAGATTATATTGTTCTATATACCATATCATCGCCCCCTTTCTCCCTGGGAGTCTGGCTTTCTTCCTCTCTAGAGGAAAAACTTGTAACTTATCAAATGGGAGAATTAGAATACCGACTTGTTCCTTAAATGCTCTAAAAGCCAAGAAAAAAAAAAGTGCATTAGGAAAACAGGGCCATTATTCTCTATCCATAGGTACCAGCACTTCCCAGCAGAGCAGGACAGAAAGAAAAGCTACAGGCAGACCCAAACAGCTTCCCAGCTTTGGCTCACAAGTGGGAGTGATTTTGTTGCTAAAAACATCCCTCCTCTTTCAGACCCCTCGGGCCTGAGCCCACAGAACAGGTGTTTGTAATACCTATTATATAATACCACCACCACATAGTACCCATGCTTGCGTCCAGGGGCCCACGAGCTGGCATTACACAGGAAGCACTTACTGTATAAAAGGAACAAAGTTAGTGCTGGGCAGTCCCGTCTCCTCCTGAAACTGTGCTCCTGCACTGCTGGATTTCACATGGAAGTGAAAGGATAATAAATTCAAGTGGATGACAGCCATACATTACCACCAGCCTGATGAAAATGGCCTTTTTATTAGTGCCACGGCCTCCTCCACTCAATGCAATCAAGAAAATGTTTGCCAAATGATTGCAACTCAGTAGGTGCCCATCCACCAGCCCCCAACTAAACCCTGAGACCACCTAGCATGACTGTTTCAGTTTGCCCAGAACTCCCCTGGCTCAGGAATGAAAGGCTGGCAAACTAGGATGGTTGGTCACCACAGGACCAGCAGAACTATGGCTGCTGCTGCAGAAAAACAAATCTCAGATAGGACCGCATGTGTCCAATCTGAAGCCCAATGAGAGTTTCAGGAAGAGGTTGTCACAGGCTTTAGTAACTTAAAGTCAGTGTCTTTCTGGTGAAGGGCACTCAACTAAGAGCTAGGAACCTAGGTTAGTAGTTCATACGCATGCCCAAATTTGACAGTCTCCTGAAAGGCTTACTACAGCACAGAGTGCTGAGCCCCAGGTCTGGTATGGGACTCAATTTGCATTTCTAACAAGCTCCCAGGTGCCACTGTTTGTTACTAGTCACAGACGACACTAAGAGTAGTACCAGCTTAGACCATGGCTCACCTATAACCAACTGAGGAAACTTGAGTCAACTATCAACCTTCCTGGGAAGCCATTTAACCTCTCTGGTCTTGTCTCTACCTATAAGATGTAAATGATCAAGAACTCTTCAAATTCTGGACTTCTAGAATAGTGTTTCTCTAATTTTAGCATGCATAAGAATCACTCAGAAAGAGATACCTGGATTCTGTGGAAACAGATTCCTGGATTCCTCCCCACTTACTGATTCTGCAGATCTGAGGTGGGGCCCAGGAATCTGGATTTTTAATCAGCTCTGGGCAATGCTGCAGAGGGGCCCACATGGAGTTGCACTGTTCTATCCCAGACCAGGGGTTCCTCCAAAAGCATTTATATTGATTTTAAACATGAAGTTGAGTAGCAATTACCCTACAGCTTTCACATCCTTCAGCTTCCTATTCTTTTAATCCTCAACAAATTCTGTTTTCTCTCCTCACTCATTACACCAACAGCTGCATTCCATCTCCCTCAACTTTTTGTCTGTGGATTCAGAGATTGCTGTCACTGCAAATAGAGTAATCTCACAGACTGTAGAAGTTTTCTGTTCAATGGTCCATCTAGTTCACATGACAGGGTCAGAGAGAGACAACTGGAAAGGGTAATTTCCTCATCCTGAAGATGAGAAAGAGGGAGATTCCGGAACTCACCTGAAGTCCCAGGGTCAGTGAGCAGCAGGAATTAGCTCATGATCTCCAGCTCAATTATTCATATGTCTCCCTCTCCTAAGGGAGGGATGTATTAAAGGGAAAACCCCACCAACAGAAATCAGCCCAAGTTGTTCATTGGGCCACTTATCACTGAACTGCACTCCAGCTCTTTTTTCTTTTTTCTTTTTTTTTTTTTTTTTGAGACGGAGTCTCGCTCTGTCGCCCGGGCTGGAGTGCAGTGGCCAGATCTCAGCTCACTGCAAGCTCCGCCTCCCGGGTTTACGCCATTCTCCTGCCTCAGCCTCCCGAGTAGCTGGGACTACAGGCGCCCGCCATCTCGCCCAGCTAGATTTTTGTATTTTTTAGTAGAGACGGGGTTTCACAGTGTTAGCCAGGATGGTCTTGATCTCCTGACCTCGTGATCCGCCCGTCTCGGCCTCCCAAAGTGCTGGGATTACAGGCTTGAGCCACCGTGCTCGGCCTCCACCTCTTTTTCAAGTACTTGTCCTAGAGCTTCAAAGAAAATTTTTAAAGAAAATAAGCTAGAGAAGGTCTTGCTGAAAAAGGAAAAAAATTTAGTTTGCTGTGGTACCTTCTGAGAAGCACAAATATTTTAAATGAACTGGTGAACTAGACCCTTCCTCAACAGTGGGCTAGAACCAAGAGAGGGAGCCTTCTCATAGCTCCAAAGTTGAATATTGGGCTCCCTGGGAACATACTTTTAAAAAGGTCTAGCTTCTAGCACATGGGACACTAAAAAAGGCATTAAACAGAAATACCACTGTGTTCTCCACAGAAAGTTGTGTGTGCATTTGCAAAACTTAAGTATTTAAGCAATCCACTTCAGCATTTATGACGTAGACAGAAGCAACAAAAACTTACCGAGCAGTGTTTTCAATGTTAATGTCTTTTGGGGCCCAGAAGTATAATTGGTCAGCTTCACAACCTTCACAGACAGTGCTTTTCTCCTCCAGGGAGCACCGAGTGTAAATGTGGAAGACTCAAGTGAGGTCTGAAGGCAACATCTGCTCGAGATTGGGTTCCCAGAGCCATAGGTTTCTAGCATCTGTTTTCCGAACCCCTTGCCTGACTCACTAAAGATGAAACATGGAAGGAGATGCAGGCAGCAGGAGGGTGACCCCTCAATTATCAGGGCAATGTTGGTCTGTGTTGCTGGAACCCAGAGAACCCCACGTGAGGTCTCAACAGGCCATGTCCTAAAGAAGCACACCTACAAAGTAGAACTGTCAGAGCCACCAGGAGCATTTGTCTACTGTCCTCACCCCTCTTCCCCCAGGGTGGCATGCAGAAAGCCCTGGGCAGGAGCCAGCCAGCATTCCTGGGTCCAGCCTGGCCCTCCTGAGTAAGCTGCTTGACCTCAAGCAGGTCAGGTCGCAGCTGAGCCTCAGTTTCTTTGTATATGATATAGAGACAATAATCCCTGCTTAGTCTTGGGGTGGAGAATACCTTGTGCCAGGGTAAAAGGCTACCTCTGGTTTTAGAGGAGTCCCCACTCCTCTAAAACTCCTCCTCTTGCTTCTTTGCAGCCAAGCAACCTCAAGTGCATAATTTAGTCTAAGTCTGTTTCCTCATGGAAAAAGCAGGGTGCTGTGAGAACTAAACACGAAGTACAGAAAGCAACAGAACACTGGGCACAGATGAGGCATTTGCTCAATGACAATTTTCACCACCAAAACATCCTTCTCCTGATCACACAAATTCATTTTAAAAAGCCACCAAGTGGTAGGATATCTGCCCTAAGTAGAAATGTAGTTCTTCCTTGATGATGCTTAATTTAAAAACAGAACCCTGGCTAGGCATGGTGGCTCATGCCTGTAATCCCAGCACTTTCAGAGGCCAAGGCAGGCAGATCACTAGAGGTCAGGAGGCTGATATCAGCCTGGCCAACATGGTGCAACCCTGTCTCTACTAAAAAAAAAAAAAAATAGCCAGGTGTGGTGGCAGGTGCCTATAATCCCAGCTACTCGGGAGACTGAGGCAGGAGAATTGCTTGAACCCTGGAAGTGGAGTTTGCAGTGAGCAGTGATTCTGCCACTGCACTCCAGCCTGGGCAAGAGAGAGAGAGAGACTCCACCTCAAAAATAATAAATAAAAATAAAAATAAAACAGACCCTGAAATGCAAATCAAAACCATAATGAGACACCATTTTACATCCACTAGGATGGCTTCAATAAAAATAAAATAGAAAATAAGGTGTCAACAAAGATGTAGAGAAATTGGAACCCTCAGACAGTGACTGCTTATGTGAATATAAAATGATGCAGCTTCTGTGGAAAACAGCTTGATGTCACCTAAGCTAAACACAGAATTACCATGTGATCTAGCAATTCCACTGCATGCTATATATCCAAAAGAACTGAAAATAGGTACTGAAATACTTTTCTATGAAAGTTAATGGCAGCATTATTCACAACAGATAAAAGGTGGAAACAACCCAAGTGTCTATCAGCTGCACAATGGAGAAAATGTGGTACATCCATACAATGGACTATTTGCCACAAAGTTCTCACACACCCTACTGTGCAGATGAACCTAAAAAATAGCTAAGTCAAAGAAGTCGGACACAAAAAGTCACATATTGCATGATTCCATTTAATATGAAATATCCAGAATAGGCAAATCCATAAAGAGAAAGCAGATTAGTGGCTACCAGGGGCGAACAGGAGGGAGAAAAGGGTGCAGGTCTCCTTTGTGGGTTATGAAAATATTTTGGAACTAGAGAGTGTTTGCACAACATTGTGGATGAACTGAATACTACTGACTTGTACACTTTAAATGGGTAATTGTACGTTAGGTGAATTTTACTTCAATTTTTAAAAGTTGGCCAGGTAAGGTGGCTCACACCTGTAACCCCAGCAATGGAGGACAAGGTAGGAAGATTACTTGACAACAGGAATTCGAGACCAGCCTGGGCAACATAGCAAAAACCCATCTCCGCAAAAAAAAAAAATAAAAAAAACTACATAGGCATGGTGGTGCACCCTATAGTCCCAGCTCCTTGGAAGGTCGAGGCTGCAGTAAGCCATGATTGTACCACTGCACTCCAGGCCTGGGTGACAGGGCAAGACCCTGACTCAAAAAAAGTTAAGGCTCTATAAGATGATAAAAGGTTTTCTACTTCTTAAAAAAAGATACAGATGTGTTACTCTTTTGCAGTCATTCCTCAAATACCTACTGGAAGCCTGCTACATGTAAAAGACCAATGCTGGTACTTGCCCTCATACATCTTACAGCCTGGTGGATCATTTGTAGCATCAAATAGTTTATGTATATATACAATACACACACAGATACATGCCATCCACAGAAGGCATCCCTTTCTCCCAATCAAAGCTCAGTGAGTCTTTTGAGTGATTTATAAAGACATATAATTATGTCTTTATAAATAAGACCATTTCCACCATGGGCACATTATTTGTGCTTTTGCGCTTAGTAAATCTGATTAAATTTCCATGTAAAAATTCAACAAAGTCACGCTACACGCTATGATTAACACACAATGTCCTTATAACCTATGTGCAAATACCAGATACATCCTCCAATAACATGGCCTCACTTAAATTGGGTCGTGACAGTGCAGAGAGGTTCTGGCAACTGAACATTTTATTCTTGAAGCTTTATAGACTTCATTATAAAACTGTGAGATTCTTTCAGAGTTTTCCAAAACACAGTGCAAAAACATTTTCCTCAACGTGTGGTTTCTTTAGTTGAATAGACAATCATTCCCAAAGGGGGGTTGGTGCACCTTTTCCCATGCCCATGGTCCCATCATTCTCCTTCAAGTCATGGGGTAGTGGCATTCCCATTATGGGAGTCATCACTCTGCTCTATTAGATGGATTCAGGAAAGTCTGATTGTCTACTTCAATCTGTTTTCAAGTGAATGTTAAAAAGAGAAAGAAAAAAAGAAAACAACAACAAAAAAAAAACCTTCGAAGAATAACACCCTGTAACTAGAAAATGCTTTGGAACCAGAAGGAAGACATGTATAGTCTGCAGAGAATCCCTGCGCAAATCCCTCATCTGGAATATGCATAAACCTGCTGCGAGCAAAGTGAAATCTTTACCCTGGTGTCCTTCCTATCATTAACTCCACATCACTGCTTGCAATTGACACATCTCTCCCCCGGCTTGATCATTTTGAATAGTATATGCTATTTTTAAGCATCAACTTTAACTTATTTCAGGAATGTATACAGTCTTTCTTACTAAACTACAGATAACAACATAAGAATTGGGAAGCACCACTTTAATTGCCCCAGACTGGGAGAGGACAGAGGCTGCAAGGATCAATAAAGAGACTAAAGTACTGGAAACCAGACTCAAATCAAGGATTGGATATAAGCAGCTGGAGCAGAAGCCTTCAGAAACCAAGCCCACTCCCACTCCCAGCCCTATGTTTGAGGGGCCTGCCACAGATGGTACCCCTGCTGACTGTAGGGCCTGGCACAAGCACCAGGGTCTCCAAGCCATTTGAATGGTACTGAACAGAGCACAAAACTACCTTTACAGCTTCTCTTTCTCAAAGGGCACTATGCTGCACACCTTTCTAAATATCAAACTGAACAATGAATGTTAAGAGATGCATCAGGATAAGAAAAGACACCCGGAGTTTTTTGTCTTCTTTAGCAAACACTCGTGTATAGTGCTTGCTATGTGTCAGGAACAGTTCAAATACTAGGTTATTTAATCTTCAAAATGACCCTATGGTGATTCAGCAATTCTACTTCTAGATATGTAACAGAGAATCAACAGCAGGAATTCAAACAGATAGCTGTATACCAAGTTCAAAGACGCATTCATCACAATAGACAAAAGGTAGACACAACCCAAACATTCACAGATCAGTGGATCAACAAGCAGACTATGCATACAATTCAATATTATTCAGCCTCAAAAGGAAAGGAAATTCTAACATGTACCATCACATGGATGAACCTTGAGGACATTATGCTAAGAGAAATAAGCCAGAAAAGGACAAGACTGTATGATTCCACTTACATGAGGGACCTAGAAGAGGCAAATCCATAGATACAGAAAGTAGACTGGTGGGTGCTAGGGGCTGTGGGGAGGGAGTTACTGTTTAATGGGTGCAGAGATTCTGTTTAGGATAACGAAAAAGTTCTTAGATGGATGGTGGTGGTGACTGCACACAATGTGAACGTACTTAATGTCACTGAACTGTATACTGAAAAATGGTGAAAATATAGTTAAAATGGTAAATTGTTATGTGTATTTTACCACAACTAAAAAATGTTTAAAGGTTAAAAAAAGTACATTTTACTTATATTTTACCATAATAAAAAATGCTCTGAAACAGGTCCTTTACTATAATGCTCATTTTCCAGATGTAGGCACCCCTGGCCAGATCCAACACCACACTGGACACTAGAGACACAGCAGTGAACAAAATAGCCTCCAGCCCTGCCCTGACAGAACCTGCACTCCACTGGGGAGACACATCAACCATCTTTTAATTCAATTAAGGCAGAGACCACAAAGTGAAGAATGGAGCTAAGAGGGCAAATCACAGGGGACCACAAAGGGAGGCTGTCAGAGCAAAGTTGCCAGGAAGCTGCAGAATCCCGAGTTGTCTGAAATGTCTACAGCAAACCCCATGTCACTCTGGTGAGCAAAGGCCTTGACAAGTCAAGAGCTTGCACACATTCCTGCTCTCAACTCATACGTGGCCCAAGCTCTGGCAAACTCCCTAGTGAACAGCAGTCATGCGTGAATCATCTCCAGGACCTGATCAAATGGGTCTCAGAACAGCAGCACAGCCCTCCAAGCCTCCAATGCATTTTCACACCATCTTCTAGCACACTATGGGAGTGAAGAGCATGCACGGTGAAGCCAGACTTCCTGGGCCTGAATGCCAGCCCTGCTGCTCTCTGGCTCTGTAACCTTGGACACGTTACTACATCTCTGAATCTCAGCGTCTCATTGTAAAATGGGAAAGTATATATTTCATAGGGTTATTAAATGAGTTGACATACAGGAAGTTTTTACAATTCATTGGTTAGTGTCACAGATAAAAACAAGTTTTTAAAATGTATTTTTAGAACAATCCTTGCCACATAAAGAGTTAGCTGTTATTCTCATAATCATTATTACCTTATTCCATCCTCACAAGACCCTAGAGGCAGGTGGGGCAAGACCAAACTGCCCCCATTTAACATAGGCAACTGAGGCAAAGGAAGAGCAAGTTGCTTGAGTTTACATTGCTAGTTAGAGACCCCTATTCTTCCTACCACACTGTGGCATTTACAATAATTCAAAAGCATTTGATGAAAATTTCTAGCATCTCAATCACACATTTGGGCACCTATTACATACCAGATAGTGGCCATCACTTCTTCTGGTGCCTGTAGGAAGCAAGAGCCCAGGTTCTCCAAGCCCATCACCTTGGTCTGTAATCCCAGCAGCCAAGTTTTGAACCCTTCACTTTATCCATTGGAAAACTGGGCTCAGAGAACAAGCTTTTACTGAGCACCTACAACAGATGCAGCGTTCTACACTACAGGGAAGACAAGAGTGGTCAAACTCATGGTACCGGCCACCCTTCATACCTAGTAGAGGAGGGAAGGGGTCCTCAGCCAAAAGAGAACACTGGAGGGGCAGGTGCCACTAATTGCTAAGCCCTGGTGGAGCCCATAAAAGGTAGAGGAATCCAGCTAAGCCAGTCAAGTGTAAGTTGACGTAATCAGGGAAAACGCCATGGAAGAGGTGGGATTTAGGTGGGGCTTTAAAGACTGCTTACTGGGATGATCAATTTTATGTGTCAACTCGACTGGGCCACTGGGTGCCCACACATTTGGCTAAGCACTATTCTGGGTGTGCCATGAAGCTGTTTCTAGATGAGGTTAACATCTAAGTCAGTCGACTGAGTAAAGCAGGTTGCCCTCCCCACTGCGGGTGGGCCTCACACAATCAGTTGAAAACCCAATTAGAATAAAAAGTCTGGGTAAGAGGGAACCCGCCTGTTTGAGCTGGGACACGGCTATTTTTCCCACCTTCTGAGACACGAGCTCTTTCTAGGTCTCAAGCCTGCTAGCTTTTGGAACTTACACCACTGACTCTGCTGGTTCTCAGGCCTCTGGACTCAGCCTGTAACTACACGGTCAGTTCTCCTGGGTCTCCAGCTTGCTGAATGCAGATCTTGGGACCTGTTGGCCCTGTAATTGTGTGAGCAATTCCATAATATATAAATACGTGTATTTCCTATTAGTTATCTTTCTCTGGAGAACCCTAATACACTACTATTGGTTTGGCAGAGAGTAAAAGGGGAGGAAAGCTTCCAGAAGTCTAAGAAATTGAACGAAGAGAGACAAGATGTGAAAAAATGAGAGAATAGGAAGGCCATGAGAAAATGGCTTTGAAGGGGGAGAGAGAAGAAACAGGAATGAGTATTGAGAGGTGCAACAGGTTATCTGAGAAGAGCTGTTGGATTCTGAACATGACCCTCCCCACAGGTAGATGGGGTGCCTGTGATCTTGAGAATCACACAAAAGCAGAGTTTAGGAGAGGTGATCCCACATGGATAAGCATAGAAAAGGCTGGAGCCCAGGATGTCAGCAATATACACCTGTCCAGGTAGGAGACGTGTGGGGTGGGATGGCAGCACCTAGCTCAGTGACAGGAAGTCTCTCGTGCCTTGAGAACAGAAGCCTCTCATACTCGCTTGGGTTTATCAACAGCTCAGAGAGCAGTTCCGCACCCTGCCCAGGTACAAAGGCCAAAGAGCCCAGGCAGAAGGCCATGTGCCAGCACCTAAGAATCTGAGATCCTTTACACATCCCCAGTTTGTCATTCAAGCTCTTTGGGCCTCAGTTTCCCTCCCCGTGACATGAGTACCAGAAGGAATGTGAGGATAAAATGTGAAAGAACATTAGAGGAGGAAGTGGCCCAGTGAGAAGGGGGAAACCACCTTCCACGGGAAACTGCTTTGGTGTGAAGCCTCAGAATACCCAATCAGCAGCTGCCGGCTGGAAAAACAGGCTTTTTATTGACAAACCCGCAGAGGATCACCTCCACAAAACACACCCAGGGCCTAATTAAAGTCATAGAAGAACAACCTGCCAAATCTCGTGGTAAGTCACTGCTTAATGCAGGGCTGTCAGAGCTGCCTCAGGAGGATGAGGTGGCAGGGAACGCTCAGTGATGTGAAAGGAGCCCAGGCTGGACCCCACGGTGGTGGGAGCACTGCCTGATGGATGGAGAGGGATGGAGGGCTGGGCCCAAGCAGGACTATGGAGAGGGCAGGGACTTCCCAAAACAGCAATTCCTGGAGCTGGAGCTAGAGCTTATCTCACATTTACAATCCCATAGACTCCGGCAAATGCTGTCCACACAGCACACTTACCACAAACCCCTTTCTCCTCAAGGAAACTTCAATGGACAAGCTTCTGCCCTATATTAATTGTCATGCACATTAATATAACTAAAACACCATATATGCTCCATGAAAGGAAACAGGAAATGAACTCTGATAAGCCAGAAAATTCAAATAACTGGAGCTCTTGTCCGGCATTCTGCTTTAAGGAACGCAGGCAAATGATCTATGAGCTAATATTAGAGACCATAACAGCTGTACTTGCAGACACCTCACCACATGCCACACCATTTCCTAGAGCCTTTCTATAGTAACTTCTTTAATTCCCACAGCCCTATGAGCCATCATCTCCACTTTGCAGATGAGGCAACTAAAATGTGAAAAAGTGAAATAACTTGCCCGAGGTCCCTAGTGAATAGCAGAGCTGGAATCTGAGTCCAGGCAAGAATACAGATCCCAAAACCTGAGCCCTTTTCAAGAATGCCAAAGTTCAAAAATTCTCTACACCTTGCATCTCTAAACCAAATCATGGGACTAGTACAGGAGCCTCCACCAACAAGAAAAGTCAGAAGAGGGGCTTTGTCTCCTGATTTTTCTCAATTTTCTAAAATGAACATGAAATGCTTTAGACAGAAAAATGAAAACTAAATCAATTTTTTTCCCAATGAGCACCCCTCCACCCCCTGCAGTCTTCCTTTAAACCATTCCCAAGAGCAGTGCAGCTCAGAGCTCTCTACCCTACCTGAACACTCAGCATGTTCAGCACAACCTGCACTGAATTAGCTCCTCAAAAACAGAAACACTGATGCAACCACAGCAAGGCTAAGTGCCAGGCAGGCCACCAGGAGGCTGGGCTGGAATCAGCTGTCAGCTACCTAGTGATCCAATTAAGAAATGTTGGTTAATACTGGGAGTACAATTAAAACTACATTAGCCATTTTTTTAAAGCCTCTTGTGATTTTTTCAAGAACGTCCTTGAAATAAAAAGCTTTGCTCATTAACGGTTAGCCAGAAGAAGGCACCAGGACTTATAACTAAGTTTTCTTGGATAAGGAAAAACTCCCAGTTACCTTGTAGAATTTGACGAATGGCAATCAGACGGCTTACGCCTGAGCACTTCCTTGGGGCTTCCAGAAGGAAACCTGTACAACCTTGGTAGCTTCTGGAGGCTACAGTGAGACACACACACATGCAGTTCATTGGCAAAGGCTCCTTCGAAAGGAGACAAGAAGAATGAGAACGAGCGGTATCCACCCTACCTGAACTGGTGGGTACTGATGCAGAAATCAGGAAATTAAAAGCACCCTCCATGGATTTATTGTTTAATCATGGACACCAGGCCTGAATTCTCAGAACACCGGTGAAATACAAGCCAGTTAGAACAGTTCAGATGAACCAACAAAATCATCTGCACAGGATGCCACCATCTCTTCCCTGGCCATTTTTCATCTGCTCAAATTTGCAAAAGACTCATTTTACAAAATGACTGTGATACGCACTGCTAGCAGGAAATGGGTAAGGAATCCTGAATCAGCTCATCTCTCGGGAAAAGGTAGTTTCCCTTTTGGCTTTTTAGCACCCTAACCAAGCTCCTCTCCTTCCAGGGGACTTTAGGAGTCATTTATCCCAAGCTGAGTAGTTACATGGCAGAAAAAACTCCAGCCCCACGCCTATCATGTTCCAGCTATGGAATGTGCAGCAAGCTTCTTCCTCCAATCTTCAATTCTTACAAGTGATGGACAGGAATCGATTTCTGCTTAGGTCACAGGGTTTTCTGTGAGAATTGAAAGAGATGACATATAGCATAGCACTTTAAAAGCATTAAAGCCCTATACTAGCTCATATTAGTCATTAATTTCATGGAATCATAGAATAGAATGCATAGAAACTTAGTCCTGAAAGGGAGTCCTAATTTGAAAATCATTTGATAAAAGTCACACTGCAGGCTCTAACCCACCAACTCCTTGGCCTTCTGTTGCCAGACTTTGGCCACCAGGAAGAAACATCCCACTCCATTCAAGCACATTTGTACCATGACTCTTTGAGCACACCAATAGGACTATGAAACAGGCAGCCAAATCCCTATCAAAAATGGCCTCACCAAATCACATCCAAAGTTAGAGTCCAAGGAAAAATAATAGGTGCTGAGCCCACTCCCTCACTCCTGCCACTTCCTATAGACACTCCCAATCAAGTCACCTTTCTGACATTGGCCCTAAGCATTTCAATACTGGCATGGCACTTGGCCTAGTGCTTTGTACTCCCTGGAGCTAAATTATCATCGTAAGTATTATTCTTTGATAGCAAGGTAGGCTGAATGGTGCATTAAAAGCATTTGTAGCTCAAAAACCTATGGGGGCAACAGGCAGTTTGAAAGCATTTAGCTGGATACAGTACTGAGATCAGTGAAAAAGCTCATTTGTCACCATGACAGGAGGTGATAATGTGACATTTCACAAGTTTCAAAACAGCAGGGGAAACCACCTACCCTCTATTATTTGTAGCAATGCTGGACTCCCAAACACATACTCTGCATGAACTATGAATCACTCTAATTATTCAGCAGGCTGAATACCAAACCAATCACCATCCACAATCAGATCTGGGCCTGAACTTTTTGTGAAGAGAGAACATTTCTCGTTTCTGTACCTGCAGTTATCCCCCATTGGCACTATTTTTTCCCAAACAATAATTCGCAGAATTATTTATTGAAAGGGGCTCCTGTTTCCATGGTGGGCATTAGCAAAATATACCACATTTCCTGTTTTCTTCCCTCTTCCCAAGTGTGCCAATACTTCCTCCCCACTTTAAGAATAAAATCAAGAACAAAACACAAGCATTATCCCCAAACCCTCACACTTGCTCTCCACTTTGAAACAGTGGCCACGGCAGTCCTTTTAGGATCCTCTGGAAATTTAAGAATATTCGAGCATGGTTGGAGGAGCAGAGCATAATGGTTACATGTCAGGTGCTCAAATCTTGGTGCAGCTACTTCTTAGCTCTGTGACCTTATCCAAGTTACTAAACCTCTCTGGGTTTCAGTTTAATTATGTAAAATCGAGGTAGTAGAGACTTGTGTCCTTCTGTCATTGTAAAGATTGAATATGAGATTAATATACATCCCAGGTACTGTGATATGACATCACAATGGTTCCGTGTAAATTAATAATGCTGATATATAACATTAACTCTTTATAGGCCAGACAAGTCCAGTGAACAGCAGTCTGCCATAGGCTGGGGAAGAAAATGAACATTAATACTCATTTCACTGTGCTCGGTAAGATGCTTATCTCCACCATGCTCCCCTCTTCTCTGCCATCTCTCTTCCTGGGAATAGGGTTGCTGCTCAGAATTAGCCCAGGAATAGATTATGCTGGTTGCCACTGAGCAAGTGGATAAAGAAAATTCGCAGGGGTTGAATCTCCAATGTTTAAACACAGTTAAGTGGGAGCATGAGACAAAAACTTCCAAGTACCTTGGCTGAAGCTTGAAAGGCAGGTAAGTTCTATAAGGAAATATCTTTTAATCCCTTAAATCATTTCACACTACTTTCCTCCACCTCCTTCTCACAGCTTCCTGGTTATATATACATCCATAGCTTCAACCACTGGGATGTATTTAAAAGCCTTCTTAATTTAAATCAATGGAAGGGGGAAATTTTTTTCTATGAATTTAGAGAGACCCAAGTTCATAGTTTTTTGTTTTAAATAAGCCTAGAAGATGATTCTCCAAGACCAGTCTATGCTGCTGGGGGCAGAATTAATCCAGAATATGACTGTTTCCTTCCTGTGAAAGCAAAAATATCAATGAGGAGGAGTGAGTCTCAAGTTCCTCATCCATAGCCCCCTTCAAAGTACTTCAACACGGACTGTCATATCCCAGGCAAAAAGAGATTCAAGCCACACAGAAACACTATTTTTGTTCTCTATATTCTCTAGTGCTCGCCTCAAATTGGAAAAGGTAAAAATAAGCACAAACAAAATGACCACAAAGAAGATACTATATCCCAAGATCAGAGAGGAGTTCATGAGAGTGCTTGCTGCCTTAAACGAGGCTCGTGTTTGGGTCTTAATGCTATTCCAAAGTATTAAAAGAACCTTCAATAGAAAGAGTGAAAGCTCATACGGTACAGACGTCAGAAACATGACCCAGAAGGCAAAGGTAGGTGCAGACACAACTCCTGAAGCTGCCCAGTGAATGAAGTTGACTCAAGAACCAAGAGAAGTCATGTGATAAGCCCAGAAATCCCTGCGTCCATCCCCGTTCCCTGCCCTCCCCCAACCCCATGACTGCCCTGGTATATTACACTCCAGCTTATTCCTCACTTTGCAAGGTGGGGCTTATAGAGAGCAGTGGTTGTCAGACTCTGATCCTTAACAGAATCACCTGGGGCACTTGGTCAAAACACAAAGGCCCAGGCCGCTCCCACCTCCAGGAGCCCGGGCCTCCACATGCTTCATCAGCTCTCCAGGTGATTCTAGACACAAAGTTTGAGAACCATATGGCCACAAAAAAAAGCAGGGAGGTGGGGGGAGTTCTTTAAACACAAAAAGGAGCAATCTTTGAGATACATTTAAGAGAAAGACGCAAGTGCAGAACAGTGTGTTTAGCATGTTGCCTTATGTATAAGAAAAGATGGGGCAATAAAAATAAAGAGATTTTTAAGGATGGGAGTGAGACAGATACAAGATATATAGATATAGTGTATCTCTAAAAAGATCCATGAGAAACCTGTTACACTGGTTGTTCTCGGAAAAAGGAACTGCCTGCCTGGGGACAAAGGCAAAAGGGAAACATCACCACATTCCTTTTCAGCTCTTTGAATTTAGCTACACAGATACATTATCAAATTTGTTCCAATTTCAAAGGGGTAAACGGGTACATAAAAACAAGTAAAAATAGTGATTAAGGGATAAAAATAGCATGGCGGGGTGCGGTGGCTCACGCCTGCAATCCCTGCAGTATGGCAGACCAAGGTGGGTGGATCACAAGGTCATGAGATCGAGACTATCCTGGCCAACACGGTGAAACTGGTGAAACCCTGTCTCTACTAAAAGTGCAAAAACTTAGCTGCGTGTGGTGGCACTCACCTGTAGTACCAGCTACCCAGGAAGCTGAGGCAGGAGAACTGCTTGAACCCAGGAGGCAGAGGTTGCGGTGAGCCAAGATCGCACCATTGCACTCCAGCCTGGGCGATACAGTGAGACTCCGTCTCAAAATAAATAAATAAATAAAAATAAATAAATAAATAATAGCAGCCTCAAGGGTTAATATTCCAGAGCTCTCAGTGATTTCCTGCATGTAAGAACCCTTCTCTTCTGCCTGGGCTGCACCTAGGCTCCAGAAGTCAAGGTAGAGACATTCCATCCACCTGCTGAAGGAAACAGTGCCCTGGGGGTTGCTCATGAGGCACTTCATATATTCTCTTCATGGAATTTTTGTCATCCAAGTCAACTGCCAACTCTTTGAAAGAACAGACTATTCCTCAATCACCTTAATTATCTCCCTTGATGCTTAAAGTCACTTAATCAATGCCTACAGCCACTTACTCAGATCTGTCTTCGCATGAGATAAAACAATCATTTATAACTAATTTCAAAGCTTTGAAATTAAGTTCCTAAACTGTTTGTTATACAGACTGCTTTGGATTGCTCTGCCTGATTGTAATAAGTGTGTTCCTCTAAGATAATGCCCTCCAGTCTTCCTCTTTAAATACACGTATCAACCGGGAAATACACAGGGCAACAAGAGTCTATTTCTCCTGACCCAACTAACTGCCAACAAAATTCTGCCCTCGAGTGTTTGTATCCTGCCTCATATTCCTGAGGCCACCTCCCACTTCTTACTCCCTGTACCCCTTGGGAAGAGAAAAATAGCCACATTTCCTTCCAATTTCACTTCTCTCCTCCCTTCAAGAAAGCCTGCTTGCTTTGAGGTTTTTCAAGACACACTAGCAGACAGGCAAGTCCAGAAGACTCAACCTTTCAACCTACAAAGTTTAGGGAAAGTGAAAAGATATCAATTATGTAATGATGAAAGGAGAATGGATAATCCAACAATGTCAAGACACAATCATATTCGTCTTTGCCAGATTCAAAAATCCACTTTACAACTGACATCACTTCCATCTGTATGTACACGTACACACCTTTCTCTGGACTGACTGAAACCCTTTAGGTAAAGAAACAAGGAGTCCAAGGATGTCTCAAAGACACCTCTCCGGTTGAAAGGGCTAAGTATTCAATCTAGATGAATCATTCCTAGAGAGAAAAGAGTATGTATTTAAATTGCTAATGTGATCATTTTTGGTGTATTCTTCAAATGAAGTGGGATTGGTTAAAGACAATTGAGATTCCACTCATGCTGTCTTACTATTGTAAAAGCAGATTTTTAAACATCTACATGCTGTTAGACTGTTGGAAACTGCTAGGAGGTGACCTGGAGACCCTATCCATGAACTTGGGAGAAAACACTGCACAGTGCTAAGTGCCAAGGACACACAACAGGCCCTTGATAGGTGTGCCTGCAAGTCGTCTAACAGTTTTACAGTATGTCAATTTACAATTCTTCATGTCTTCTCTTTTCATCCACGCAAAAACCTGTGAGACAGAGAATGTTCATTATCATCCTATTTGACAGTTGAGGAATCAAGAGGTGAAATAGTTTGCCCATGGTAACACAGCCTGAATGCAGCAGGTCCTCTAAGCCCGCCCCACAGCATTTTTCCACGGTATCACATGTCCATCATGCATACAGCTTTGGAGCTCTGTGGCCCCACATGGTTGGCTAATTCAGGAGCTTCACAGATGAAACTGATAACTCAGGTGATATTCCCAAGATCACACAGTATGTACTTGGAGAAGCCTTCCTGTGGTCTTGCCATTTAACTAGAGGAACCACTTCAACTGGAGTGGCCAGGTTAGGGTCTAAGATAACCCATAATACTACCTACATGCCTTTAGGCTCTGAAAGAACATCAACTGGAGTTTTTTTTTTTTTTTTTTTTTTGCATCCATGCAAATTGCTAAGAAAGGAAGTCGGGATGGTAATATTACCAGGTGATGATACAAGTAAACATTAGCTCACAAAATGTGCCGACATCTTCCCTAGGTAGATGACTCTTGCTCATTCTTCTTAACCTCTTCAAATCTAAATCAGACTCCAAGGCTTAGTTCAAAACTGATCTCCAAAAAGCCAATTTTTGGAGGTAGGGGTGTGTGTGTGTACACACATGCACAGTTCTTGTGCAACCAAAGTTGGTAACCGCAAGGAAGGAGCACAGGTCTTAGAGTCTAAGGTGCTGGGTTTAAATCTTAACCCTGCCACTTAGTGGCTCTTTAGTAAAGCCATATCCTCATTTAACTTCTCTCAAACGTAACTAAGGAGACAACCTCCTACACTTGGAGAATTATAGCAAGGATGAAGGTCTGGTGTCAGACCCCTCATCACAAAGGCATTCAATAAATTACCATTAGCCCCATGAAGTATCCCTAACTACCCAACTCCTAAACTCCATCTTCCATTGCCAAAATATCTATAGGGCCTGTTATAGGCACTTGTGTATTATAGCCATTAGTGATAACAGTTTACCTGCCTGAATAAACACTTTACAGGGTAGGGTCTGAGGGGGAGGTTAGTGTTTATTTTTATGTCCCTCATGGATTCTTATGACAGTAAGGGCTCCAATATTTTGAAATGAGCTAATTTAAGTGAAAACAAGTTTCAAGCAATTGCAAAAAGAACAGTGGCCACGAGGACAGTTTATTTCACATATAATCAAAGGGTTCTGCAGACCTGCATACCAATGATACACTCCAGGTTCCCCTGAAGGATTTTTAGCCTATTTACCAAAGGGAAAACCTATACTCCACTTACATTTTGAACAAATGTTATTTCAGGGCCTGCTTTATGCCAGCACTGTGCAAGGCCCCAAGAAACCCAAAGATGACAAAGACATGGAACCCACCTTCAAAGCAGCCCTCAGATAATAGAAGGGCATCAACTAAAAATTTACGCAAATGGTGAAGGAACCTAGACAAGGTCCTGTCCTGCCAACCTCTAGCTCAGTTTTCTCAGGTGGAAACAAGGAAGTCGTATAGATTAGATTATCTTCAATGGCTGTTGCAGCTCTGTCAATTAGTCCATTAATACATTGCATCAAAACAGCTAAGTTCCTCTTAGTTCCTCAAAGAGCTAAAAACAGAACCACCATTCAACTCAGCAATCCCATTACTGGATATACGTCCAGAGGAATATAAATCATTCTACCATAAAGACACATGCACATGAATATTCACTGCTGTACTAGTCACAATAGCAAAGACATTGAATCAACCTAAATTCCCATCAATTACAGATTGGATAAAGAAAATGCACCATGGTACACACACACCATGGAATACTATGCAACTATAAAAAGTGAGATCCTGTCTTTTGTAGGAACATGGATGAAGCTGGATGCCATTATCCTTGGCAAACTAATGCAGGAACAGAAAATCAAATACCATATGTTCTCACTTATAAATGGGAGCTAAATAAGAATTATGAACACAAAGAAGGAAGTAACAGACTCTGGGGCCTACTTGAGGGTGGATGATGGGAGGAGGGAGAGGAGCAGAAAAGATAACTATCGGGTACAGCGCTCAATACCTGATTGATGAAACAGTTTGTACAACAAACCCCTGTGACACAAGTTTACCTTCACATATATCCCTGAACCTAAAATATACCCACAACCTTCACATATACCCTGAACCTAAAATTTTTGTTAAAATGGGTATTTCTAAATGTGGTTAGAAGTGTGGTTGAAAGTGTTAAATGGAATGTTTTCTATATCAAAGCTGAATCACTTCAATCTCCACAAAGATTTCAGTATTCAGCATTCCTTCCTGCCCTCTTTCCCCACACAGGAAACGAATTATTTTGGGAAGAAGTTATGGGAGAAAGGGAATCTAGAGTATGTCCAAATGGGGTGGGGGCAGGAGCAGTAAATGGGATGCTGCTTTAAGCAGGAACAGAGACTGCAGAAGTGGCAGCTCAGGAGAGGAAGAAAGAAAAGAAAGGCAACAGAACAGTGTTAAATTGCTCCAATTCCATTTAGGAGGAGGACAGAAGCCCTGTCCACCTTGTTGGAGCTTGGAGGAATCTCATGCTAAACCACAGTGAAATATTGATGTTTTTTGGTGACTCTTGAGTCTTAAAGAAGTCAAATTGTGCTCAATAACCTCTAAGAGATTTCGTAAGTCCTTCCAAAATACTCACTTTGGTGCCTAATTAGTTAAACCCTTTTTAACCACAGATGAAGAAATAGTACCCCATTTCCTGATGGTTCCAAGGGAAAATTTCCATGTATTTGCTTAAGCACCAGAGCCCAGCCATCCTGCCTCAGCCTGGGATGGTGATTCTGCAGGGCAGGGCCCAGGGTGTCAGGGCCTGGTGCCGCCATCCCCCCCATGGCCCTCCCAGGCCTGGACCTGCAACTCTCTCACCCTCAACATCTGCCTCTCTTTCCATTTTCCCAGGACCCTGTTCTCAACTAATAAACAACCCAAGTCAACACATGCCAGTTACCTTTCCCAGATAACTTATTTATCATAATGCAAAAATGTTCAGCTAATGTGAGATGCCAGAGTATTCAGGCAGACCAGGGCCAGGAAATATTTAGGTCCACAGGCCTTTGAAGTGCCTCTTCTCAAAATCTGTGTTCCCATCATCTCCCTTTTCTTCAGAAGACCATTGGTTCCGAGATGTGAGATGTGGAGGCCCTGCAGGGGTGCAGCCAGGACCCTCTCCCAACTTTGCAGCTGAGCATTAAGGTGATTCAGTCACGCTACAAAATGGACACTCATTTGGAGTCAGAAAAAAATCTCTTGGTCTGGACCCTAGCAGATCACACACTGTCCCAGAGGTTCCTCAAACACGGCACATGAACGAACAGATAAAGTTCCCAACTTTACTTCTGTTCCAACAGCTAAGAAATTCTAAATAACTCCTTAAACAAGAGTCTTGGCTTTTGAGTTAAGGACACTTTTAAAGTCAGCTTTCTTCACTGGCACGATTTAGAGACAACCAAGTCACAGGCTGGCCATGGAAGAGACACAGGTGAGCAAAGGAAGTTCCTGGAGGACAGCGGCACTGGGGAGCCCTTTGCGCTGCAGAGGACCCAGCCTTTCCCTAAAGCACACTGACTGGCAAGCCACTCTATAAACACAATCAGTAACAAGGGCCCTGGGCTTAGCGAGAATCCATGCTTTTCCCTTCTATCCACGTGTCCCGAGAAGATGCAACCCACCAGCTCCAAAGCAAAGCAGCAGGTCCGGCAGGCAGAACCACCCCCAACCAGCAAATGGTCCCATTCTCTTCACAGCTCCAATAGCAAAAACTGCAATTACTTTTGCACCAACCTAATATCTCCAGAAACAAATCTACATTGGTGTAGTCTACACATAAATATACATTTAATAAATTTATCAAACACCATAGTTGATGGTGAATTAATCAGCTTCTCATCAGAAAAGTGTAGTTCAGAAAGTTGTACTTCTTAAAATTACAACCATCCTAGGGGAAAAAAAACGTTAAAAAACAAATCAGCTGAAGTACAAAGTGGCATCCAATACAGAGGAGACGTATAATTTTGCTTCTTTTATTTGCCAAGTGGAACAGGTCATTCTATAAGGCTCACTGTAACTGCAAAAGACAGAAATACTGTTTGGTTCTAGATATCACATCTAAAATAACTTTATGCTTCTTGCTCTAGGCTATCTTTATTAATTACCATTTTGGGAAAATGAATGATGGCTATTTGCAAAATGCTCAAGGAAAGCAACACGTTATCTTTTTTGAAACTAAAAGGCAGCAACTCTTCCCAAAATGGTGCTGAGTGAGTGAACAGGGAGGAAACTAAAGCAATGCCTCAGTGCACAGAAATTAATTTTTGATTGACATGAGAGAAGTCTTAGGTTCCTGGGGCTATTGGGCAATATGGAGATAAACTGTTTCCCACCTGGGCTAATGGTCCTGCAGTTGGAAGAATGAGTTGTGTATTTATTCCCACACCCACTATAGAAAGAAAGTCCTCCAAGCACATAGAAAAACATTCTCAATCCTTCCTTTCTAGCATTCACAATCAAAGAAGCAAATAGCCTCCAAAGGAATGAAAAACAATTCTTTCCATTCAGCAGAACACCAGGATGAAGATCTAATGAATTCTAGGAGAGTCTTGAAGTAGAAGGGAAGTGCAAACCATTAGGGCCGACTGTCTAGTTATAACCACAGTCCACACACCCGCCCTCACTTCTAACACCAACTGCACAAGTAGACATCCTCAGGTTCAACAATTCACTAGAAAGACAGATTAAAAGCTGTTATACTTACGGTACAGTATTTATTTTAGCGAAAGGATACAGATGAAGACCAGCCAAAGGAAGAGATGCATAGGACAGAGTCCAGGAAAAGCATGAAATGTGTTACTTTCCTGCCAAAGGTGTGTAACAATACTCGAAATACTGCCAACCAGGGAAGCTCAATTGAGCCACAGCATTCAGAATTTTCAGTGGGGCTTCATTACGCAGGTGTGGTTTACTGCCACATGACTGACCTCGATCTCCAGCCCCCATCCTAAATGGTATAGTTGATTCTTGAGGTAGGAGGCAGGACTCAGACACTGGACCATATTGAGAACTAGCTAAAAAAGGACGGCAAGGAAACAGCTTTCCATAAGACAGGCCCATCCACGTGCCATGTCTGTTTACCATTGCCATGTCAACACCCAGGAGTCACTGCTCCTTTCCATGGCACTGACCTGATGACCCAAAGTTACCACCCTTTTCTTAGAAATCTCTGCATAAACCTCCCCTTAATTTACATGTAATTAAAAGTAGGTATAAATGTGACTGCAAAATTGCCCTGAGCTGCTGCTCTCAGCACACTGCCTATGGGGTAGGCCTGTTCTGCAGGAGCAGACACAAAGCCGTAACACTGCATGCGCTGTAACACTACCACTTCAAGAAAGCTGTTTTCTTCTACCCTACCACGAGCTTCCCTTGAATTCTTTCCTGGGTGAAGCCAAGGACCCTCACAGGCTAAGCCCCACTTTGGAGCTTACCTGCCCTACATCAATCTTTCTGATATGGCCACACTCTACCCTATGGCGTGACCCGCTCCTGACCCTAAATCATATTATTGGTATTTCTGGGGTTGCCAGCCCCTACCCTAAATCATATTTTGAACCCATAACAAAGGCAAGACCCCTTTGTGGGCAAGGTTAAATTATTTAAGACACAGGCAGCAAATAATTGTACCAGGCATAAAGTCAGTTATCCTGACCATTAACACAGAACCAAGAAACAAGGTCAGCTGCCTCCTGGAGCTGAAGCCCTGCACAGTCCCATTCTCTGCCTCACCTTTCTCTAAAGGGGGTAAAGACCAAAGTAGTGATAATTAGTTGGAAGCTTAATTCAAGAAAGAAAATCATCCACATACCATTTCTTCCTCAAAATGAGGATAGTTTCTCCCTGGGAATTCTGCTATTGCTTCTAGGACCAATGAGACTTTCTTTGCTCTGATTCAACCAAGTAATTCTCCAGCTGCTTTTCTAGAAGCTAACCCAGAAGCCCACCAATCTAATGCATCTGTGAGGATCAACTGGGTTCTGCTGTGGTCACAAACCCCATCCAACATTTCACTGGCACACACAAGATGTCTCCTTTTGGCTTCTGCTCCACATTCATCATGGGCTGGCTAGGGGTTCTGAAATTCCGGTTGATGGAGCAACCCTCCCAGAACAGTACTGGCTACCATGGCAGGCAAGGAAGAGCTTGGCAAAATGTGTTATCAGAAATGTTACAAAAGTGGCTTCAGCTCATATTTCCTTAACCAAACCAAATCCCATGGTCATGTCCAAGTTAAACTGTGTACAGAAGTGCAATTCTACCACGTGGTCAGGAGAAAAGGAACCACATATTCATGAGCAGCCAAACCACTACTGCATCCATTTCCCAACCAAAGTAGGTATCTTCTCATCTATGTCTCTGACAAGGGCTGAAGGGGATCTGATTGGGAATATGGGGGGTTTGCGTTGTTCATTTAAAAACCAAAGTATATAGGGGATGTTTTCTGAATTCAAAGAGTAACATAGAATAGTTGCAGAATTAATTGTTTCAGTTTCACTTGTCTGCCTTGCTTTGTAGTATGGGCACCAGAGTTCCCCAGTCTGCATCACAGGTGGTTAGTAGTCAACCCCCGCCCCCAAAAGACCATTACAGTCTAATAATATAATGGCCAGAGCCAGACCAAGAGCTTAAAGGGTAACCTCAGTCTAACAATCGGCAACAAAGCACTCTCAGGTTTGCCTTGATTTGCAAATCCAAGTGCACCGAGGTGTACCACGTGAAATCGCAACAGCATCACTCCAGTCATAAGAAATCAGTGAAGATAAGTGCCAGTAGACATACAATAGGAAAATACCTAAGAATGGAAAGAATAGGAATCACAGAAATTCCTCATGAATTACCAACTGAGTTCAGTGTGAGCTGAACTAAAATGCCATTACTTCTTCACACAGACTTCTGTCCAGCCTAGGGGAATGTGATACTTGCATTGTCAAATATTTTTAATTTAAATGAAGCATTTAATGTTTCTATTAAGCTTGATCTTGCTCATTCCAATCCATCAGAGTAACTGTATCTAACCCTGAGCACTGCACACTAAGAAGGTCATTGGCAAACTAGTGAGTACTCATAGGACGGAGAGAGTAGTAAGGGGTCTGTTACAAAAGAAGGGATTGGACATTTATTTAGCTGGATGTGTTACCTGTTTGAAAAACATGAAGGGCAGCTGTGTAGAATAAAATAGGCTTCTTTTAACTCCAAAGGCAGAAAGTGGAGTCAGTAGGTGGGACTCAGGAGGCCCCCCTCAGTTACTGAGAACAGAACCACCTTCTAACAATGTAAGTAGCCCACCGGCTCAGCAATCACAGCCTCCTGTATTTAGCAGTTGTCGAACAGTACCAGCTGACACCAGGCACAGGATGCGGCATTAGAGCAGTTGGTCTGTATGGGTCCAAGGTTTCTCAGTGACTCATCACACCAATATTTATCTGGATATATGAAGGCTGGGAATAAGGAAAAATAAAAAGTTCTATAACATAGCCAGATTTAGAAAACCCCCAAATGACTACAGGTAGAAGGAATAGAAGGCAGGCATTTGTTAAGGAAAAAATATCTTAGAGGCTATCTGTATAGACAGGAAGATGTTTTTCTGATGGGAACCATGAAAGGCAGCAATAGAAGGTCAGAACATAGCATGCAACACACAATTTGTTTACAGGCTTGTCCTGTCTCCTACGCACCTGCCTTAATCCCTCTGGCAACCTGCAAGCACATTCTGCCCTATTCATTGCTCCCACAGGGGTCTTGCTTAGGGCCAAGCACACCATAGGTATGGAATATCCATTTTCTGGAGGGCCTCATCATCTAGTCAGACAGAATGTTATCACCTTCTTATCGAAAGGCTTTGTCTTATGGTGAGAAAGCTGGTGAGGCAAGCTGCACTGAATACTCATGTGTTGTGAAAATGTCTTCTGGGCATGTAACATCAAAGTGAGTCACAGAACACAGAGACCAGAGGATCAAGGTAACCACTTCTGCTCCATCCCCCTTAGGAATATTAACCAGATTGTAGGAAACCCAACAATCCCTTTAAGCAGAAAGGGATAGATTAAGAAAGCAACCAGATGGCTTGACACAGCATCAGTGACTTTTTCTTTTTTCTTCCCACAGTGTAGAAGACTAGACAGATGTGCTTTGGAAGCACAGAGACCTACCTCATCTTGCTGCCAACTCAAGACTGCCTTGTATGGACGATCCCCCTGAAAAAAGTCTTCGATTGCCTCCCAACCTAGAGGGGTTGGTCTGCCTCCTTTTTTTGGTTTGAGTTTGCCCTTCACTTAAAAGAAGACAGGCAGGGTTCTGGCAGAGAGCTTTCCCAACATCAGTCCTTTGCGACAGCCCCTTTCACTCTCCCATCCAGAAACAGGACTTCAGTGGAAAATATAACTGAGTTTCTGGAAGATGCTCTCCATGAGCTACATATACACAGAACAGTAGCAAATTAACCTGGAAATAACCCTCAAAAGACCTTAGGGAAAGACATATTCATTCCTCAGGGTTTATATAAAGCACTGCTTGGGATGAAGGAAAATGCTGATACTCCGAGTGAAACATTAACTCAGATACCAGTAAGAGTCTACAGGAAGAAGTGTATGGATTATGAATGTGAAAGGCTCTTTGCCACACCTAACATAGCACCTAATAGGTATACACAGTTCATCCACATCTTCCAGGCCCTTCGGAGGATGAAGACCACCTCTCCCCCGTATCACTTCACATGCACAGGTGGTTGAGTCTAAATCCCAGGTAAAAACAAGTTATGGCAGCAGGATTCATGCCCACACTTCTTCAAATCCCTCAGAGTGTTGGGGACACTCAGGGCTCAACACAGGCCTTGAATCAATCACCTATTTACCCTAAAACAGGTAACTTCTGGGAGAGGCAACAACTCAGTGCTTCCCTTCAGAAGAAACACTCTGCTTGGCATTTTCATGCCTTTTTCAGCACAGAGGGAAGTTGAGGCTACTACTCCCACCAAAATGGAAAAATTAGAATGAATTCAAAGTGACCTACTTCTGGATGTCTATAGAAGTTTTAAAAGCAGCAATTCTCAGACCGGTGCAGCAGCTTACACCTGTAATCCCAGCACCTTGGGAGGCTGAGGCAGGCGGATCGTGAGGTCAGGAGATCGAGACTATCCTGGCTAACACGGTGAAACCCTGCCTCTACTAAAAATACAAAAAATTAGCCAGCTGTGGTGGCGGGCGCCTGTAGTCCCAGCTGCTCGGGAGGCTGAGCTAGGAGAATGGCTTAAACCCGGGAGACGGAGCTTGCAGTGAACCGAGATTGAGCCGAGATTGCATCACTACACTCCAGCCTGGGTGACAGAGCAAGACTCCATCTCCAAAAAAAAAAAAAAGGAATTCTCTCAGGAGCATCCCCAAAAGTAAAGTATTTAAATTAAAAACACTGATGGGAAAACTCTAAACATGTATTTCATTCATCATAAAAAGTATATTTTTCCATTAGTTTTTTTAAAAGTATTCAACCAACAACAAAATCTCTCAAAAGATTATTCAAACAGCTCTAACAAAAGTCAAAAGAGGTTAGAACTGAACCTACCACTGGCTGTCCCAGAAAAGATTTCTGCAAACAAGGAAAAAAAAATGTCATTTGAGGGATACTGAAGTATATCAGAAAAAATGGATGGTTTTCCATTAACGAGGTGTTTCAGAAACTCAAAAGTTGTTCTCATTAAGCCTGCAAACTTGTTTACACCATTGGTCTTCACTGGTGCCTGTGACACTGATGGAAGAAACCATTTACCAAAACCGGATACATTTCAAAGTATTTGTTTTAACTTTGTTTTGTAAATTAAAGGAGCAGCCCTTCCCAATATACAAACTACTATGTCACTTCCCTAGAAGGTAGGAAAGGTGACTTAAGACAGTAGCTCAGTTTAATTATGATTTATTGAGGGCAAATTATAGTCTGTAGTATTTTGCAGCACACTTGCAGGTAGCAGGTTGATGGGCCAGGGGTCATGAAATATTTATGCCAGACACAATCTTGGAGCTCTTAGTCCAAGTCCCTCACTTCAGAGATGGGGAAATCAAAACCCACGGTGGTGAAGTCACCTGCCCAAGGTCACACAGCCAGTGAATGGTAGAGTCTTATCCAACTGGAAAGAAGGACTTTGGAAAGCCCTCTTCCTATGTGGGACATTGTGGCTAAAGGCAAGCAAACCAGGAGCCTGCCCTCAAAATGACCTGACTGCCTGCTGGAGTGCCAGCAGCTTCAATTCAGTGCAGTCAGGAGACTGGGCTTGCCTGGCAACCCCAGTGAGGAAACTTGCATCAGAATATAAATGGCAGGTAGGAAAGACTGGGGAGCAGGGCGAGGGCTGTGTTCTTGACCCTGTGTCCACCCTGCATCTAGATGTCATTAGCGAAAAAGCACAAATGCCACCAAACAAGCTAGCCCTTGCCGTTTGGGATGAACATTTTTAAATTCTATACTTTCATCAAGGGCTATTACATCTGAATTAACTCAGTGCTAAGACTCAACCTGTATTTTGCGATCTCTTTAGATGTTTTTCTGTATGAATCAGACTCTTAAAGAGGATGTGATCAAAGTAAAATCCATCTGGGTAAAAATAAAAAGCTTACATATTTAGGGTTGTTTAGACACAGAAAATAGCTGGAAGGATATAGGACAAAATGTCTTCTGCAGGTACTTCTGGGAGTGGGGGAAGAGAAACTGCAGGCTTTTCATATAATTCTGTACTCCCTGTCCCCCTCAAAGCATTTTTCACTGCCCTCCAATCTCCCACATAAATTATTTCTCTGTCCCTTAAGGAGCATCACACCTCACAGGGTTCTACTAGTAGTCACCATATTGTTTCCTTACAGACAGTTTCCATTTCTACCTGATCCCTCATGAATCCCTAACCCTTATTTCCAGCCTGGACTACCTTCTTGAGCTCTAGAACAGTATGCCCAAAAGCTCACAGGCCAACCCTACCCTGTTCCACAGGCTTCTCAGCCCAACATGCCTTTCAGAGCCCTCATGTTCCCCACACTGGCTTCTCTTCTTCCAGCTACCCAAGTCAGTACCCTAGGAGTCAACCCCAGCTCACTCCCTTCACCTGCCACACCCAATCAGTCTGAAGGTCTTTCTGGAACCTCTCCCAAAGCAGGTTTCTCCTCTAATCCCTGTCACTGCCCTGTCCAGAGTCACCTGAATAATTGCAGTGACGTCCTGATTAGCACCCCTTCTTCTAGTACTCTCTGCCTCCAGTCCAGCCGCCACAGGGTACATGGATTTGTTTAACACATGAAGCTGGAGAAATTCATTCATTCTTTCAGTCTTCACTGAGCAACTACTTTGTGCCAGACACTATTCTAGGCCCTAAGGATACAGCTGTCAGCAAAACAGACATTGAGCCCATTCTAGTGATGAAATAGAATTTAAGATTCCATTTATGCCTTTCTGTTGCTTCAGGTAACATTCTAACATCTTAGGTAGCATACAAGACCCCTCCTGAGCCTGGCCCCAGTGACCTCACCGACCTCACCCGAAACTCTTTTGTACAAAGACCCTACTCTATCCCTCATCTCTCTCCAGTGCATGCACAGTCCCTAAACACTAAATATTAAGGATCCTGCTTTCTAAAGAGCTCAATAAGCAACTACATTGCCAAATCCTGGGATCCTGTGAGGTAAACAGGAGGCAGAAACTGTTAACAACATTGGCAGATGTGAAAAATGGGGCAGTGGAAGCCACAACATATAACTAAAAATAAAGCTACACCCACAGCTCCATATTCAGTACTCCCCTGCACACCTTTCTTCACACAGGCAGGGCCTCTGCCCGTAAATGGTTCACAGTCACTAGCAAGTGTGTGCATCAGTCTTAAAAGTTAACTCTTCAAGGTCAGCTCTCAGGAGCCTTCCTCTGTCCTCCTGGATGCCTACCTGGGATGCTGTCTCTTGAGTCAAGCTTCTGGTCCTTCCCTAAATGTGGTGATGAGAGACCTTGGCTTCCTTTTTACTCCAAGGTTCACTTTTGCTTCTTATTGTTTTTAATCCCACTCCCACAATAAAAACAGCTCTGAAAAATAAATGTACCAAGGCTTTGTAGTTCAGAGTTAGCAGCTAGTCTGAAATTTCAAGGATAAAGAATTTCCATCATACTATAGGCCACCACAAGTCCTTCCTGAGAACAGTGGACCTCACGTCACTCAGTTCTTCCCCAATTCTGTGACCAAAGAGAATATGTCAACTTGAGGTGGTCATTGAGCCATTCTGGGTCTCAGCACCCTCATGAAGGGTCTAAATGTGAAGGATCATGATGCAAATATGATCTTAAATTTCTACGATTCAAAGCCTGCTTGGATAGGGGTGGGCTTTGATGTCAGAAAAACATAGGTTTAAATAAAGCCTCCATCACTGTCTAACTGTATGGCTCTAAGAGTTTTATCACTTGTAAAATTGGGATAAACTCCAACACACTGTTATGTGCATTAAACTATGCAAGAACAATGTTTGGCTCTAGTAAAAGTATATATATGCTAGTTTCCCTTCTTCTAAAACACTGATTATTTTTTTAAGCCTAAACACAAGTAGGATTGTATTGTGTCAGAGCACTCTGTTTTGGCTCCCTGGAGTCTGTACTTTGATGTTCAAAGGATGTGAGTGAGGATGAGTTGCCTGAGCTGGTCCCTCGGAATCATGGCGATCTTACCCATTTCTTTGGGGGCAGGGTCCACCCTAAATCACACCACTCCTGGGTTCCAGCTTCCTCAGCCTGCCTTCCAGCTCCAGGGATGCACAAGAGTTGCAGCTCAGAGAGCCTGCATCCTGGGGGAACATCCGCCCCATTCAGATCCTTCCTTGACTTTGATCCAAGATGGCTGGGGGCACAGTGAGAGAGATGACGGAAATGAATTATGTAAACAAGAGTGCTGAGTCATCAAAGATTAAATCCTCGCTGGACCACAATTCCTCAGCCAAAGACCAATACATTATACAGCACTTTGATTCACAGGCCTTGGTGAAAAGCACAGCCTACCGATCCCGAGTCCCAGTGGTGCCTCCCTCCACCTCAGTGTTTTCTGAGGCAATAACTAAAGCCACCTGCCTAATCACACAGCATAAGCTGCTTCACAGAATTTCATAGGTTTCCTTAGGTGTTCAGGGGCTTAAACCCACACCGAGGGCACTCCCTGAATGAAATCTGAGCAGAATATTCTAGGATGATCAGTTTGGGTTAAGAAACTAAAGTCATCCTTTCTATATTAACACAGGTGAGAGATGACAAACCCTATTAAATGTGCTACTGCTTTCAGCATGATTCCAAAGGACAACTTTTTGGTGATTTTTATTTCAGAATTTACCAAAACCTGAGAATGGGTACCAGAAGAGAGTATGAAAAAGCATACTCCATTATCCCAATCACATATTAAAGATGGATAACCCACAGGTCTTGACATCACAAGCTTTGCCACATAAGAACTATAACATGAGAGCAGGTAATCAGTTCACACAGCCAACAGGCAGGCCCAACTGGCCTAAAAAACCTGCCTAATGTATTTTATCATGTCTTTTTTTATATTTTGATTTTAAAACCCAGGAAAGTTAAAATAACCATTTCCTAAGTTCTGATATTGGGGTTCTTAAAACCTACAAAAAGTAAACAAAAACTATGATTGTGTATTTTTTTTTTGGTGTTCATTAAAAGAAATAGTATGTATTCTCAAAATTAAAAAAAAAAAATCAATCAATATCACACTGAAAAGAAACACATGTCCCCTGTTCATACGTTGGTGAATTTTATAATAGATTCCACCCTTCAGGCAAGTAACAACTAGAATTTATTTTCCTTGCGAAAAATGCAGGAAATCAAACTAAAGTTACCGTTGGTGGTATATTCGTGCAGATTTGAGGCGGCTGTCTTACTGACATAGCTATATAAAGCAGGAAATTTGGATTCCTGGGTAGGTCTTTCCCAAGACTAATCAATGTCCTGTGGCACAATTAGTCAACCAAGTTAAATTCCAGCTTACCCAGTAAGATGTGGCACATTCATACTATATACACTAATTGAAATAAGATGTGACTCATGTTCAATGTTTCAAAGATTGAAAATAAGCATGTCTTCTAAAAGGCATAAGACTTCAGTGCTCCAAGTGTTAACTTCAAAATAGTGACTTTCAAGCTAGCAAGGATCCCCTGTGCAACGAGAGATGTCAGTGTTAACAGTGAGGCATGACTTGGAATGTAAGACACTCCTAGTAGATGGAATCTATTCTTATATATTTATAAGCACAAGCAGCATGAGACATGGGAGAAATATTTCATTTTCTTTGAGATGGAGTCTTGCTCTGTCGCCAGGCTGGAGTGCAGTAGCATGGTATTGGTTCACTGCAGCCTCCACCTCCCGGGTTCAAGCGATTCTCCTGCCTCAGCCTCCCGAGTAGCTGGTACTACAGGTGCGCGCCACCATGCCTAATTTTTGTATTTTTAGTAGAGACAGGGTTTCGTCATGTTGGCCAGGATGCTCTTAAACTCCTGACCTCAACTGATCTGCCCACCTCAGCCTCCCAAAGTGCTGGGATTATATGCATGAGCCACCGTGCCCAGCCTCACTTTCTTTATGGAAATAAAATCAGCGCTGCCCATGAGTGTGGATGTGACTGAGCCAGCGAACGAGAGGGGATGCGAGTGAGGACGCCAGTGAGTGAGTGAGTGAGTGAGTGGGGACAGCCTGTGTCTAAGACTGCAGTGTCCTTGCTTCCCACCCCTAGAGCCTCTGGGCACCTCTCCACCACCTGTAATTTACCATGGTCTGGCTGCACATGATCAGGAAGATGCCAATGAAGCTGAAGACACTGATCTCTACAACGGCCATTAGACTTCCTGGACTCACAACACACAGGACCCTTCTCTGCCTTGGCCAAGGCTCCACAATTGACCTCCCAAAGCCTTCTCTATGTAACATACACCTTCACACTTGTGTATGTGTGTATGTCTGTACGCAGGTGATATGTGCCCAGAGAATAGCAGTGGCTACCTTTGAGAAAGAAAGAAGGATTGGAGAAAGGTAAGGCAAGGAGGGACTTTCACTTAATATTTTAGAAATGTCTACATTGTTTGATTTTTGCAAAATCCTATTGTGTGATTTTTTTAAAGTTTACCCCTCACCCAAAAAAGTCAATGACAAGAAAAGACAACCCATGACCTCACAACATTGAAGTCAAGAGTTTCTTCTTTGCACACTAAATCTGGCTCCTCTAATTTTAAGAACAGTTAATGCTCCACCATGCCTTCTTTGATTGGTACAGGATTTGTCTAAGCCCACCCTCATATTGGGGAAGAGAAGATACAGCTTGAGCGGTAATGTCAAGATGGAATTCAAAGAGCATGGGCAAAGTCCTCAATTGTAATATCCTGCTTCTATTCCACAGAAGCACATTCATTTGAGTTCACATTTGTTACCTATTATCTGGAAGTACCATGAGGGCATTTAGTACAATATGCTTAACAAGCAAAAATGCAGATTAATAATCCATTAGCTTGTTCAACAAGCACTTCTAACTGGGACAGGATAACACTGAGGCGGGAGAGACTGGAATTAGTCATAAGGAAGACTTTCCTAGCACAAGGGCTGTTTAGGGTTCTGAAATGAATGGTCAGAAGAGGGGGTTCAAGCTTCCTTCTCTGAAAAATCCTTTAAAATCAGGTAGATTCTCTCCTGTCCAAGGCAGTTTTGCTGAGTCCTACCTGACATTGGCTGTTAGGTTACAGACTTAGGTTTACAAAGCAGCACTCAAAAAAGTCCGTTTGCTTTCAAGGTATTTTGCATGTTACACAAGATAGCACCACAATGAATGAAATGTCCTGCTTTAGAGCAGACAAACCACCTCAGTTGCAACTCTTCTACTGGTTTTAACTCAAACTTGAAAAATAGCTGTTAAACAACAACAACTTGTTTTTCAAATTTATATGGGTTCACACACATAAGGTTTCCATTACAGGGAGACCTTCCGTAAACAGTAGCTGCAGTCACTCCAGGTACGAGGTAGCCACATGGCACAAACCAGGCCTCACTTCACAGTTATGGTGAACCAGGAGTCATCTCCTCCACTATATTATGCCTTTAACTAAAATATAGTTCATTCGTAAAACGAAGAATTGGTAAGAACAGTGCTTAATGTATTCTTTATTCTACTATAATCTTTTAAAATATGACCCATATTAGAACATGATTTAAAACAACTACAAATGGTATTTAACCAGGTACTTATCTTGGTAATCCTTGAGTAAAAGATTTTATTCACTTCACCCTCAGTATTTTGAGATTTAAAAAAAAAATCTTCCTAAGGATTGAATACCCATCACTGCTTCTAACTACCTTGCTGCAGTTTGTCTACATGCTAATCAAAAAGACCTGATTCCCAATTTAGTCAGAGAAGAGTCATTAAATTGCTTTGCCCGGCACTCCCAACAGGCAAGTGAGTTGTTTCATGCTATTTCCTCTACCAGAGTAGATGCAAAATGGAAGAGTTGAAAAAGCTAAGTGTGTTCACATAAGACTTGGCAATTGTCTTTTACCAATCAGAAAAGCAATTCTCTTTCTGACCAGTTAATGAGAACTAGGAATTTCTGAGCACTAAAAAGAATCTCAGTAACTAACCAATACAAACCAAGATCCAAAAGTGCTTTATGAAAAATCACACCGGCACCGAAAATGACTTCAATGTAAGTTTGTGTTTTCAAAAGTTAACTTCAAGTCCTTTAACATTAATAGGTCAAGAGGATGAACTAGAAGACTTAACTTCTTCCTGTTCCAGGATCCTAAGGAGAAAAATGGCGGCCTGCCAAGTCATACACAATGACATTCCAGTAAGGTCCTACACTTTTTCTGAGACCACACCCACATAAATCCTTCAGATTCTTCCAATTTAAAGTAAAATCTCAATTAACCACAACCCAACTAACCAGGACCAGGCCACTGGACTTCCAGAAGCAATGTGGATTAAAAGAAAATACATTCATATTTAAAATCAACTTCTAGGGGACATCCAGTATTTGTACATTTAACACCTTTCCTATGCCATTTTCATCTACAGAACAAGTACAATAAGATTACTGTTTCAAGATGCTAAGACACTGATATGGTTTGGCTGTGTCCCCACCCAAATCTCATCTTAAACTGTAGTCCCCATAATCCCCACGTGTTGCAGGAGGGACCAGGTGGAGATAATTGAATCACGGGAGCAGTTTCCCCCATCCTGTTCTCCTGATAGTGAGTTCTCATGAGATCTGATGGTTTTATAAGAGGCTTTCCCCTCTTTGGCTCAGCACTTCTTCATCCTGCCATTATGTGATGAATCATGTGTTTGCGTCCCCTTTAGCTACGACTGTAAGTTTCCTGAGGACTCCCCAACCATGCTGAACTGTGAATCAATTAAAACTCTTTCCTTTATAAATTACCCAGTCTCGGGGATGTCTTTATTAGCAGCGTGAGAACAGACTAATACAGACCCACATCCAGAGAAAGTTATTTTCTTTAGCTCCACTTTCTCAGGTACAAAAAAGCATAAAGGTAGCCCAATACATTCTAGGAAAGAATTTTAACAGCGTATCTTATAAGTAGCATTTCCATTTTGATGACAGAACAGCTAGAAGTCAGTCTTGTCACCTCTCCCATCCCAGCCATCACACTAAGTTCCATCATTACAATCTTCAATGTACACATGAAATCCATTCAACTTTATCCGACACTACTGTCACCAACGAAGTGCATGCCAGCATCATCTCTCACCTGTGCCACACTGATCCCCTATAACTCTCTACCTCAACACCCACCCTCCCCCAGGTCATCCTTCAAAACACAGAATGATTAATTAAATCTATAGTGAATTATATCTCTTCCCTCTTTGAAATCAGCAACGGATATCCTTTTTGTTTTGTTTTCTTTTTTGGGGGGGTTGGAGGGTGGGGGGATGGAATCCCGCTCTGTTGCCCAGGCTGGAATGCAGAGGCATGATCTCGGCTCACTGCAACCTCCACCTCCTGGGTTCAAGTGATTCTCCTGCCTCAGCCTCCCAAGCAGGTGCCTGCCACCATGCCCAGCTAATTTTTGTATTTTCAGTAGAGATGAAGTTTCACCATGTTGGCCAGGCTAGTCTCAAACTCCTGACCTCAGGTGATCCATCTACCTCGGTCTGGGTATCCTTTGAATACATGATCAAATCTAAAATTCTAACCACCAAAATATCCTGTGTGATCTGACCTAGGTCTCTCTCCACCCTCTCTCAAATGCTCCCCTATAATTTCTAACAGTCCGGCCCTTTTGACCTTTCTTCCAAATCCTCCAACCTGTAAAGCTCTTTCCTGCCTCTGGGCCTTTGCACTGGCTTTTCTCTCTGCTCCAGCCACATTTCTTTTCTCCCCAACTCCAGCCAAGCCCTTTTTCTTCACTAGCTGCTGCTTCTCATCTTTTGCTTTCTCAGAGAGGTCAACTTGATCTCAAATCTAAAATACAAAATGTGGCCCCATTAGTCTTGCACCATCCTGTTCATTTTCACCAGTGCCCAGCGAACTGATGATCTTAACACTTACCCGTGTGGTGATTCAGTGTTTGTCTCCCCTGCTAGATCATAAGATGTATGAGGGCCAAAACCATGTCTTGTGTTTACAAATGCCTACCCAGTGCCTGGAATAGAATAAGCACTTAAATAATGGCGAAATTCAAAAACAATTGAGAATATTTTAAAAACCAAGATCCATATATTTGTTCAACCAGAACTCACTGGAACTCTATAAGTAAAATTCTGGAGGTTTTACGGTATGTGACAAAACATGATCACACAACTAAATACTGATGTTTTTATGGGTGGAAGCAGAGGATGGCAGGAGCACATCTAAGGTGGAAGTGGGCATACGAAGGCATTTCCCTGAAAATCTTAAATGATTGTAGGGACCAGGAGAGAGGGGTCCAGCAAATAATGAGTTTGGAGTTATCAATAAGCAAGTTGTGTTACTCTTATATAATAAGGTCTTCTTGGGGCCACACGTATAATGCAGAAATAGTGTCTGGCTTCACGGATACTCAAGTAATTATGGAACAAAGAAGAAATAGATGGAAGATCCCTGGATCTCCCAATGAGCTCACATGGATGCTGCTAAGGACCTCAGAACCCCTAACCAACGCCACCCTTTCATATACCTAACACTTGACTTAGCAGGTAAGCCTCCATTCCCTATTTTTATGCAGATATCTGGACTTTTCATCTACATTTTTACCTTCTTGGAGGAGCCATTTCTAACCCTCAGGACCCACAATTACTAATACCTTTCCTTGCGTGGATTCCAGCTCTTATCTATATTGTTCATGTACATAGTTAAATTTCATCACGTGATGCCGTTGTACACAGACAATCACAAAATCCCATACTGTGGAAAGGACCTGAGAACACCCTTCAAGATCACCTGGCCCAAAATCCTTATTTGCAAGTGAAAAACCCAAGGCCCAAGGAGGTGACATGTTTTTCCAAAGTCGGAATCCATTGTTGAGGACACTAAAATGAGAATGCCAGTTGCCTGGCTCCCATTCCAGAGCCTGCCCCATTACGATCTTCCTAAGGAGCCAGTGTTCTCTGAGGCAGGAGCTATAGTTATCAACCTCCTGGCACATTGTGGAAAGCTGTTGAGCATCTGATGATGGGGTAAGAATGATAATGTGTATGGTTACCACGAAGTCCTCTAGATTAAACATGAATCTCTGCCTGTGCTACCCTACACCAGGATGTTTGCCGTTATCATCATTATTAATGGACACTTACAAATGAGAGCTGGCTGCACAAAGCCCTGCAAATTCTACAGCTCCTTTCATGCATGAAGACTAACAACCATGAGAGACAAAGGTTTAAACTTGTTATCCTGGGGAGACTCCCAAAGAAGTCAAACAGGTTTGTCCAGAGCTGTCAATCACTTCTGAAAATAAACAGACCCTAGTTGAGAAGGTGCACAGTCAGCCTCACAGGTTAACCAAACCCACAGTTAACCCAGGGAAGATCTCCTGACTCCTAAGAAATCATGCAAAGGTTGAAGCAACTGATTTACCCCCCCACTCCCACCCGTCTGCCATCAAAGGAAAGATGCTTTCCTCTACTTTCTAACTCTGATATTTGATTATTTCAACCCCTGCAGAAAATCTCTCAAAGCATTTTTGAGGTAGTTTTCACATGTTTATTACCTTCCTCGACCCTCACCGCCCATCTTTCCCAGGCTGGGCCTAAACGTACAACCCAGGAAACTCAAGCTGAGAGACATTAGTGACATTCAGTCATCCACAGGAGAGCAGTCAACTGAGGCTCCCAGCTCCAGGTGCTCTGCAGCCCCCAGGCCACCGTGCTTCTCATGCTCACAGTGGCTTTCTCTGCCCACATCATGTCAAATCCCAAATCCTCCCCCATAGACTTGTCTCCCAACTGTCCCAAAAGGAATCTTCTATCATAAGAAAAAGTCCCTTTGCCATCCCCCATGTCCAGGCCTCTTCGATGCCCTACATTGCCAGAAAACACCTCCCCTCTCTCCCAGTGTTCATTACTCAAGGTCTTCACGTTCCACTATTTAGTCTCCTCCTGCATCCTCCCCAGCACCCCCATGCCACTGATCTCATGCTGCACATTCCGTGTGGCACTGCCTGTGCTGCTGCTGCCCTATCCAAGACCAAGCTTCAGATGGCAGGAACCCTGCTAGCCAAGCCTCACCCTCCCTTGCAGATCAGGTACAGACACACAGACACTCCACATGAACAATGTAGCAACGCTGGATCCTGGAGAGTCACAAGGTGGACAGTACTCATGCAGGCGCGATGGCATGGCCGGGGTGCCAATGGCTCCCCTCTGTTCACGGAACCACGTGCTAACACGCACAACATACCACAGTCAACACTTCCGAGTGGAGGATAAAACACCAGGCAAGAATATCCACCATAAGCATGGAAGCAGAAACAACGGGGTTGCCCGGGTGCACCTACGACCCTAACAGGGTCAGTGAGGGTACCTGCTGTCTCGAAAACTCTATGTAGGTGGCTTTTCTTAATGTTCAGCTGTCATCTGCAGAGGGCAAGGCTGTGGAGCAGACTCTCTAAGGTCAGAGGCCACAGCTGGAGGATCTCAGTATTGAAAGCAGCCTTACAGATGGATCTTGGGTAAAACCCAGTTCTCTATCAGATGATGGAAAGCAGAAGTTCCCTGACTTGGGGGTTGTGTGGAACAGTTAATATTTACTTAATTTCAGAGACTGTCAGCAACATTCTCCACAAGAACCGACATTTTAACTGCCCCCCAATGTAAGGACTTCAGAAAAGGACAGTCCTCCAGCCGACTGTGTTCCTGGGGACAAGCCACAGAGCTGGCACACATTCCCCATGAAAGGTCAGGTAGCTGCATGTGAACACCTCCAGCAATGAGAGGGTCGGTGGGTAGCTTGGGGGGCCACCCTGGGTCACCTGAAACTTGTGTCTTCAGATTGAGCTAGAATCCATCTCGCTGAAACTTTCACCCACTCATCCTAGTTGTGACTGCTGTGAGAGTAGACAGCAATCCTAGGGCCTAGCCCAAAGGAAATCCTCAGCACACATCAATTGTCCCAGTCCCTCCATTCTCGATTCCCTACACAGCTCAGAACTGTGTGGAGACTGCATTCCTGTCCAACACCCACCCTCAGCCACCACCACCAGCCCATTCTGAGCTCATTCTCTCCTCAGAAAAGCCCTGAAACACTGAGGCTATTCTCCCATATTATCTTCCCGACTCCCGCCCTGTCCTGGCCTCTCAAGGCCACCTTCAGCTTGTGTCCCCCTTGGAGTACAGGGCACAGTACTGGGAGCTGGACACAAAGCTCGAAGTCGCAGTTGCCTCTTGTAGAGCTCACAACCTGGCTAAGAAAAAGAGATAAACTCACATTAAACAATGAAGGACACTTCAGGAGCCCAAAGCGGGCAGACCACCTGAGGTCAGGAGTTTGAGACCAGCCTGGTCAACATGGTGAATTCCCATCTCTACTAAAAATACCGAAATTAGCCGGGCATGGTGGCACATGCCTGTAATCCCAGCTACTCAGGAGGCTGAGGCATGAGAATATTTGAACTCGGGAGGTGGAGGTTGCAGTGAAACAAGATAATGCCACTGCACTCCAGCCTGGGTGACAGGGCAAGACTGTCTCAAAAACAAACAAAACACACAAAACCATGAAGGACCGCTCCCCTCTAAGGGAGTGGGGGACTATACATCAACACCAAATTGTGACTAGACCCCAGACACAAGGAATTTAGAGGAAATGGACAGAAAGGACTAGGGTTTCGGCGGGGGGGGGGGGGGGGGCATAGGAATCACTGCTCTTACCACGTTCTCTCTTCCCCTGAAACATCAGATGACAACGTGCAGCCCGACCCTGCTGGCTACAGCGACTACCTCCGTCTCCCTTGGCCCCTGAAGCAGAAGGATCAGTGACCCTTAGAAAGCATCCTCTGAGACAATCAGGTTCTAGACAAGAGTCCCCCTATGGGGCAACCAGGAGACATGGGCAAGAATCCCACGTTCCTGAACACTGCGAAACACAACTCTAAGGCAGGAGCCCCTCCCTGCTGCCCTGAACAAAGTCAGGGACTGTGACAGGCAAAGCAAAGGCAGAGGGAGAAAGGTGCTAGGGGAAAAACAGCATGAGTTTTTGAGAATTCAGAGAGGCTCCATTCAGGAAGCCAGGGAGGCTGAGGAACCTAGCCAAAGGCAGGGCCACCAGCTTTTTGCTAAACCGGTTTGGCATCCAGTTTTTTGTTCATGGAAGTGGTTACATAGGTGCCTGCATGCAATGCAGATGGCCAGCAGCCACTCCTTCAGTAGTGGTATTTCCCAGAAGGCAGGGAAGAGGCCTGTCTTGCAAGATGAGGTCACTACACTCTCCAGTTCCTCTGTGCTCCAATCTTACAGAAAAAGCTATTTATCACACCATTCTGCATGGCCCAAACTCAGTCTTTGAATTGGATTCTAAAATATATTTCTGCATATCGACATTCTCCAACAGCAATAGTGTGAGGAAAGTAACCTTCAGAATCCTGAACCATCCCTCCCTCCCAAACCACAAGCAAATTCCTGCCAAGAGTTAGCATATTTTCAAAACATCATTACCACTCCTGATAGGAATCCCAGTGCCCAGTTTTTGATACCAAAAGTTAACGGAAGCAGTAAAACATCTAATTTGTTGAACAATTTGGAAGGACTGTGCTGATCTACCAGTGAAATCAGCCTCTTGATAGACAATACTTTTCTTCAAGGAGCGCATTTGCTATGAGATTGCCAATGATGCTTGGTCACAGCCTCCTGTAACTGATGAGAGGAGAAACACCACAATGTTGGCTCATCAGGACATCTTTGGCATATTCCAAAAGCAAACTGGGGGCTCCTGAGCCCTTGACCACATCACATCCACCAAAGCATATTCCTTCACCGTGCTGGCACTGAGGCACATCAGATATGATCAACTGTTTACACGGTATCCACTGCCTCTAAGTGCTGCACTGTGCCAACCTTTCTGAGGCAGTACCATCTGCAACCCAGAGGGCAGCATACGACTGCCCAAAAAGATCAGGCAGCGAATCTTTCAGCAACACAGACGTTAGCATAGTACTGCCCAAAAAGATCAGGCAGTGAATCTTTCAGCTACACAGCACCTCACAGCTGATGCCTCCCCATCCCGTCCATTCCAGCCCTGTCAGCGGCATCTCCCTCCCACATTCCAAGCTACTCGGAGCCACATCTATCAGCTAAGCAAAGTGCCCTTGGCGGGGACTCCTTTTACAAACTGGTTGAGGCAGTCATGTTTCACATTTCAATGATTTTTGTTTGTGTTCATGCAACTGTAGCTAAAAACAAAAATGACTTCATGAAGTATAGTACAATCAGATCTTCTTAAATGAATTGCTACCAAGGTTGTCAGTTTTCCAAGACACAAGATGATTCATGACCTCATGTAGACAGACCTCCAGTGAATGCAAAGCCCAACCAAGCCTACTAATATTTTTTCTTTTTTTACTCCCCATACTGCCACCTCATCACTCCCCAAAAAGTCATGCACAGGAATTAATCCATCCTGACATACAGAACTTGCAGTGGGGAGAGAGCTTGGTTCATTCATGTCAGGGTGGTACCCTCCGCTCTCCCAGGAGATGGGCAAACAAGGGCACCATTCGTGTTCTGGTTTTCCTCTCCATCACCACATCAGCCCAACCCTGCAGATTTCATAAGCAATGGCTTTTTACTTTTTCTACCTGTCACATTAAGGAAGAAGGGAAATCCCTGGCTGCAGTTCTGGGCAGAAACAGCACGAATCTCCTGGGGCACACAATCTTAGTTTCGCCTCCTATTCTTATTTCATTACCATCAGGCCCCACCAGCAGCCCGGGTGCTGGATACTGTGGGAAATTTTCTGCAGTGCATTCCTGATAGCGTCCATGAGCACCTTCCCTAACAAAGGCAGTCACTGGGCCAGAGTCTCCTTCTAAAGGCAAGTTGGGCAGAAACAGCTTCATTCGGCAGAGACCAGGTGCTTCTAACAAACCAGATTTGTTCAAGCTGCACGAGGACCCCATGGAGCTGGTCCCTCCCATGCCTGGCTGGACTCCGGGTGATTATTTCACTAGCAGTAACGAAAGAAGAGAAAGCACAACTGTGATGCAAATGCTAATCTGCTCTGAGATCCCAAATGACAGTTCAGGTGACTTCAAACATTCCATCCATGTCTAAATCCTAATAAATTTCATATTTTAGCCATTAGGCAGGAAAATATCAAAAATTGTTCAAGTTATTAGAGGTACAACATTACAGGCAAAGAACATTTCAAGGGAATTAGTGTCTCTTTTTTGCATAACATAAGGTGGTTTTTGTGCTGGTTTTAGACAAGGTAGCTATCCTGATGCAGGAGTCAGACTACAAAAGCTCCCCACACCAACCTCTTAGCTTACATAATCAGGAGACTCGCTACTCCAACTTTGGGTGCCTTTCGCATTATTGTTTGTACTTTAGTAGTGACTCAGGTCTCATTTCCACTGTTTCAGGCCTCCTTAAGTATATGCCTTGTGGCATTCTCTTCAAATAGAGCAAGCCTTCCCAACCTGGCTAATGACACTTTTTTGTCAGAGCTGCTAATCCATCTAGCAGTTATCCATGAGTTCGAGTCTACTGAGAAAGACACACATCAACACAGCATAACTGACAACTGTGACCATCCCCCCACTTAACAGAAGTTCTGTTTAAGGGAAACGCCCCCTTGATAAGGTATTCACATACATTATTTGGAATCTGTGACTCAATGTCTCCTTGGAATTAAATCCATTTAATTAAAAATTTTTCAAATGGTGATTTTTTTTTAATCAAGTTCCAGGATACATGTGCAAGATGTGTAGGTTTGCTACACAGGTAAATGTGTGTCATGGTGGTTTGCTGCACCTATCAATCCATCACCTAGGTATTAAGTCCCACATGCATTAGCTATTTATCCTGATGCTCTCCCTCTCACCACCCCTCCAACAGGCCCCAGTGTGTGTTGTTCCCCTCCCTGTGTCAATATGTTCTCATTGTTCTCTGATGCTTCTTAAAAATTGAGTTTCTATCAACACAGTGCAATAGAAAATGTTCCTTCTTGGAACTGAAGCTGGGTTAAGAAATATCAAAACCAGGAGTCTATTCAGTGTTGACACATTATCCCCTCAACAGTTCACTTTGTAGAGGTCCCACCAACGCCCTTCTTTCTGGAGGAGTTTGCAGCTCATTAGGTATCTGGCAGGGCTTTGGAGCATCTATATATGCTGGGCACAGGCCCCACACTGCAGTGGGGGGAAAATCAATAGAGGATCAAGGGTTGACCTGCAGTTTTGCAAATCTGGAAAGCTAACTAGTAATCAACTCAGGGGAGAGATGCATCTACCAGAATGCCACTGATTAACACATTTAAAATAACCTGGGCCAGGCACAGTGGTTCATGCCTATAATCCCAAGACTTTGGGTGGCTGAGGCAGGAGGATCACTTGAGTCCAGGAGTTTGAGAACAGTCTGGACAACATGGCAAGACCCCATCTTTACCAAAAATAGGAAAACTGGCCAGGCACGGTGGCAGATGCCTGTGGTCCCAGCTACCTGGGTTCAGGTGGGAGGATCACTTGAGTTCAGGTAGCTGAGACTTCAGTGAGCCGTGATCGTGCCACTGCATTCCAGCCTGGGCAACAGCATAAGACTGTGTTTCAAAAAATAAAGAAAGGCCAGGTGCAGTGGCTCACGCCTGTCATCCCAGGACTTTGGGAGGCCAAGTCAGGTGGATCACTTGAGGTCAGGAGTTCGAGACCAGCCTGGCCAATATGGTGAAACCTCGTCTCTACCAAAAATACAAAAATTCACCAGGCATGGTGGTGTGCACCTGTAGTCCCAACTACTCAGGAGACTGAGGCAGGAGAATCACTGGAACCCAGGAAGCAGAGGTTGCAGTGAGCTGAGATCATGCCATTGCAACTCCAGCCTGGGCACGACACAGCCAGACTCCATCTCAAAAAAGAAAGAAAGAAAGGAAGAGATAAGATAACCTGGCTGGAAAACCAGAGCTAGATTTTCCTTCCCCGGGGTCACATTCACTCAGTATCAAGATTTGTGTCAAAAAAAGGCGTTAGAGAGTTCCGGTTACAATGCTGTTAGAGGCCTCTCTTCCACCTCGAGGTTTGGATGGTTTGCCCACAGTCAAGCATGCTCCCACCAAAGTGACAGACAACTCATACAAAACCTTGTTCCTGTCCTCCTCCTTTTTCAGCAACCAGAAGAGTCATCACCTTATGCCAGGTACATTCCAGCACTATTGAACAGGCGGAGGGTTCTCTGTATTAGTTAGTATGCCCTTCATATCAAGCCCTCAGGACTTGCCTGCCACACACTTTATGAGGAATCCCTCAGGGTGGATCCACCTAACTGATGGGTAATTGCACCCATTATACAAGCACTAAGGTAACTTCATCCTAACCTTGTCCTCAAATTCTATCTGAAACTTAAGCATCCTGTGCCCTGAATACTGGTAACAGCAGCCCAAATTATTTTTGGGTATGGCCATGCTTAGTTTTTTAGTTAAACCTCAGAAAAGAGAGACACAAGCAAACACATTTGCTAACTCTTCTGTTTAAACATCAGGTTTAAAAACATCCATCACCCCAATAACACACAGCTAACCTGGTACATCTCAATTCTAGGCTATTATAGTAGACCTTAAAGCCTTTACAGTTGACCTTAAAGCATTATCTTCAGTTTACTGGGACTTTTTCATTTTAAAAACTATAAGCTCGTTGAAAAAGTAAAATTTAAGCTGCATAGTACACAAAATAAAAAGTAAAATGTTCCTCCTTACTCCCACTCCCCACCTGCACCTACCAAAAGAAACCATTTATCAGTTTGAAGTTTTGATTTCATAAGATTCCTCTTTGGGAAATTAGGTTGAGTCAAAGGTCTTATACGGAAAATACCACTGAGAGGAACACAATGCATGATTGAGAAGGCGGAATTATAGCTACTTTTCCCAGCGATACGACCTACAGCATTTCCATCTTTAGTGTAACCAAGTATATAACATTATACTTTATGAAGATCACAATCTTGGATATCAATTTTTACTGCATTTGGAAAGAACTGCCAATCTTGAATGCACATACTGAATCAATGGTTTCAATCTTTTAGGTGAATATAAAAGATGCCTGGAAAGAGAGATGCCTTTAAAGAGAGAACTCCCTGGAAAGGATATTAAAGATCTATGTGAGTTAACTGAACCCCTTAAGCATCTTTTCATGACTGCCCCTCTGGCAAGCAAGCCCCTGCTGGGAAAAGGCTCTGGTACACTGTTTGAACAAAGACAAAAGAATCTTACATCTTTCCTTAGGAAAATCTTTGCTGTATATTGCAGAAGGCTCCTTCTACTTTTGTCTCCTAGTGTAAATTCACAACTTGAAAACTCAAAGGATATTACTGAGCACTCCCTATGTATGAAGCAATGTGCTGGATACTTTCATAAGCCTCACTGTATGTCTCCAAGTACTTTAAGGCATGAGACTTTCTATTGCTGACCCCAAAATAAGAAGGCTTAAGTTTCATAAGTGATGGGTATAAAGGACTGACATTTGTTTCCATTCATCCCCACTCCATTCCACATTCTGATCCATATTATGCAACCTCCCACTTCAGTGTAGATATGATTGATCAACTGTCCCAACCTCTAGAGACTCGATTTAAAAACAGATGAAAAATAAGTTATAAAAGACAAATTGCTCTAAAAATCACAACTGGCTGACTCCATGAAAGGTCATGGACATGCTTTCTCTCCCAGCTATTTGTCCTCTAACCCAAACCCTACTGGCTGTTTAGGATCTGGTTTAAGACCCATCTCCCTCCAAGAAGCCCTCTCCCCCTGCTTCCTCAGCTTCCCCAGTTGAGAAAGGCAATGATCCATAGGCAAGAGATTATCTCCTATGCCTAGAGCTCCTTTCATCCATTGCTTTAAAGCAATATATAAACCTGAATGTTCAAGTCTCCAAAATAAACCAAGCCAAGCCCATCTGCTACCTGGCCCCATGGGTAAGGCAAAAACACTTTCCTATCATTTGTAGAAACCTATATATTCACCATTAAAGGCCACTGCTGCCCTGGGGGCTGACAGCCTAGGTTAAAACAACAACTCAGAAATAAAATAAACCATTAGACAAAATTGTTAAATTTCACATAAAGCAGGTTCTATGGTATTTATATTGCACTTTTATGAAGTACCACATGGGGCCTTGGCTGATTTTTGTTAATTCTGAATTATTCAGCACTGCATTGATAGATTGCTAATTAAAATATAACCCCTAAGGCACCAGCCCTGCTAAGAATGGTGCTCTTGGCTTCATTACTCCCTCTAACAGCATCCGAGTCAAATGTCCTCATTTGCCTCCCTCCCGTCACTGCCAAAGCACAGCAAGGCCTTCAGCCTTACAAGTCAACTTGTTCCACAGCTAAGGGAGTAAAGTGGAAAATCTGGCAACAAGGTAATTTACTGAGAGTGCTTTGAGAGACCTGCAGCTCCAGAAGACTCAGGAAAGGAAAGATAGTTCTGACACCTGGCATTCTAGAAAACAGACTGTCTCTTCCTTGAATATGCCTGGATTCTCTTTGTCTCTCATGTCAGAGGGGAGAGGAACAGCTGCCCCTGTCAGGAGGCCCTTCTCCAACTCTCTTGCTTGCTTCAGTCCCCAGGATAAGCTGGGGCTTCCCCACTCCCTGCTCCTCAGAGACACTGGTACCATCCAGGACAGGTGTGCTCCAGGGACAGGGGAGAAGGTCTCCAGGACCCTTCCCATTAGACCCCCACCACTCTTCCAACCCTGTGTGAATCTCAGACACCATGACCCCTAACCAGGTCTTGGTCAATCACCCTCCTCACTTTCTTGTTTTGGTCTTAAGTGTCCAAAACACTCAGACTTTAATTTTTTAGTAATGTTTTAAAAGATGACATATATGGAAAAGTATAGAGATCTTAAAGAACAGCTCAATGAACTTTCATAAATTCACATATCTGTGTAAGCAGCATTCAGATCAGAAGTTACGTTATCAACATTCCAGAAACCCCATGCCGGTGCCCACTTCTAGCCAGAAACATGTTTTCCATTAGAAATGTATTAAATCGATCCTCCAAGCAACTATTACTTCTGAGTGATCTGTCCCTATAAAGTCAGAGAGAAGGGGAAAAAAGCTATATAGGGGCTTGGCACAGTGGCTCACTCCTGTAATCCCAGCACTTTGGGAGGCCAAGGTGGAGGACTGCTTGAGCCGAAGGGTTTGAGACCATCCTGGGCAGCACAGGGAGATCCCATGCCTACAAAAAAGGAAGGAAGGAAGAAAGGAAGGACAGAAGGAAGGAAGGAAGCTAGATGTGGCAGCACATGCCTGTGGTCCCTGCTATTCAAGAGGCTGAGATAGGAGGATCTCTTGAGCCCAGGAGGCTGCAGTGAGCTATAATGATGCCAGTACACTCCAGCCTGGGCAAAGAGCAAGACCCTATCTCAAAAAAGAAAAGCTATATAGGAAATGCAGGGGAGGGTAATGAGTCAGCATTTAATCAAGTCCCTCCTGAGGACCAGGTAACACGACAGGTAGAGAAACCTGGCATATACTATGTTAAGCAAGTGATCAAAGTTACCACCACCAGTAACAGGACAAATTAGACATAACATGCCACCACATGGGTTGCAATCATCATCACAGTATCCAGAGAAAAAGACACGGCCCAAGTGGAGAACCTCTCTCAAGTGACTGGATGTAATCTACACAAACTGTCTAGGTCATGAAAGTCAAGGAAATACTGAGGAAACGTTCCAGATTGGAAGAGACTAGAAGAGACGACAAGTGGGTGTGATATGTAACCCTGGATTGGTACCGTTACTATAAAGGGTATTACTGAGTCAATGGACAAAACTTGAAACCCAATTCAAGGTATATGAGTGTGCCTTGAATTACTCTTATAACTTTCCTGAAGTCTGAAAGGATTTCAAAACACAGTATTTTTAAGAAATATTTGCTCTTCACCTTTCCACCTGCTTTCCACCTAGAATACGGATGTGAGGATCAAGTCCCATGATGAGCAAGGCTAGCAGGACAATGAGACAAGAGCCGTGGACCTGCCACATGGGCCCCAGACTGCCCACCTCCAAACATACTGTAGTGTGGAATAAAATAAACTCCTTGACGATCGATGTCACGGTATTAGGGTTTTCTGTTACAGTTAAAGAAGTCATAACTGATATATTTAATAAGTAGAAGACAGAAGACTATGATTCCATTACTATTTTCCCACTATTGCTAAAAGAAAAACTCACCAAAAAGTTAACAGAAAAGCTGTGACTTGCTGCATGGACCAGAGGGCAAAGAAGCTGTGAGAATACATTTTGTTCGGCAGTGGGCAGTGAGGAAAGGAGGCTTGGCCAGAAGCATCAGTAGCAGGGCCTGTAGGATCTCTGTAGCACCGCAGCACCACAATGAGTCAAAGCAGGCTTTCAAGTGGGGCCTTTTGACTAGACCACCATGAGAACACCACCTCTATGAGGAAGATCCTAGATGCTAGACTTAAGGTAACCTTTAGAATATTACCTACAAATAGGGACTTTGATAAATAGCTATTCGTGTATAATTTGACTTTGTTTCTTAGAAAACATTCTATAATTTTCTAATCACATTTTTATTACCATGATACCTCATGTTGGGCCAATATGCCCTCCTCTTTAAAGTTTCCTTTTACCACTATTTTGCTTCCTTCTCACTCCAAACAGTACTGTGAGTAACTCCAATTGTTTCCATTTAACACATAAGAAAAAGTTGAGGAAGATTAAACCACTGGTCCAAGGTCTCACAGCAAGGAACTGGCATAAATGGAATGAGAATTCTGAACCATGACTCCCAGTGTTCTCCTAATCCACACAGTATATATCATTAACAACACTGCCAGTTCAACATGGCTTCATTTTTTGAGATTAGAAGATTATATTATGAATGACTAGAAAAGAGATCAAGTAAGAGTAAACAGGAAAAAAAGACATTTTACCCAACCTTAGAAGAAAGAATGCACAGGAAATTCAGCATTCAATCTTTCTCTACTTGATCACATTGGTTTCAGAAGTGAAGAGTTGCAAAATCCTGTTACCCCGTGGTGAACCCACACCTGCCTCTCTCAGGCTGTCTCTCCTTGCAGTTAGCATCCCCTAAGCTAGTATTTGCCAGGCCCTCAAAACCCTACAGAAATCCCAGAATCTTGGGATGCTTGGCCGCCAGTCTCACACAGCCCTGTTCTGAAATCTGCAAGTCCTGAATGCCTGTTCCATAAGTCAGTGCTGGGCACTTGGCACGATCTTCGTCCTCATAGATAAGTTGAGGAGATAAGGCAAATATGCAAAAAGTAAAGCAATCATCCAAGAGATATTAAATAACACTGCAGGCCAATGACAGCAGCAGAGGCATGAGAGGAGATGCCAAGACCATGTAATGGATGGACATTATTTATAGTAACTGCCTCCGTACAGAGAATAGAGTTCCTTAGGCTGAAGAAGTCGGGAAGGGCTTATAGAGAAGCTGCAATTTGACCTTGGTCTCAAGAGAGAAAATAAACTTAGAAATACAAAGGTAAAGAACATTCCAGGCAAATACAACATGGATATGGAAAACTCAAGGTACATTCAGACCATTATGAGTGGGCTGATTCTGCTGGGGAAAGAGTGGATCATACAAGGCAATAATCAACTGATAAATGATCAGTTACTATGCTCTGGCTACAAGGGAGGCTTCAACCCAGCTTGAACAGAAGGGCATTTCTATCTCATGTGACTAGAAGTCCAGAGTTCTGATGGGTTCTGCAACGTTGTTTCAGCCCAAGGCACATGGTTGCACAGAGGAGGGGTTTTGTCGAGATGTTGAAATGGAGGTGTGGATGATCCCAGATGGGCAACCAACCACCATAAATGATTGTTTAGTGTCGATCCCCACTCCACATATTTCACCCTTAAAGAGGAAAGATTACAGACAGAAAGCCACAAGAGGCTCCTCATGTAACAGCCAAATCCAAAACTCAGTTCAGAAAAATCTGCAGCAATGGATCTTCCTCCCTGTGCCTATTTATTAAAAGACATATATATGAATTCTTAAGAGGATTAAACCAGAATGACTGTTCAGAGTCTGTGGAATCAGCAAAGACCCTCATTCTAACCACCCCTGGAGACCTGTGTTCATTAGGGCAGAACTCCAGGAGTTTGAGACCAGCCTGCACAACGAGGCAAGACCCCATCTCTACAAAAACTTCAAAAATCAGCCAGGCATGGTGGCAGACACCTGTAGTCCCAACTACTTGGGAGGCTGAAGGGGAAGGATCACTTGTGCCCGGAAGGTCGAGGTTGCAGTGAGCCATGATCATGTCATTGCACTCCAGCCTAGGTGATAGACTGAGACCCTGACAAAAAAAACACCAAAAAAAAAAAAAAAAGGAACTGTGTTAGCACATTAATGAGTGCAAAGAGATTGGCCAGACTGTTGTGTCTCTTATAGGATGGCCCAGATGAGAAAGTACACTGATATCCAGGACTAGAGAATCGGATTCCCAATGTATTCCTGATACTGTAAGTCCTACCACTGTGAGTTTTGTTATACATGAAATTGGCCAAACCCAGTATCCAAGCAAGACTCTCATGCGGTGGGTAGATGACTCTCCCTCAATGATACTGAAAGATCTGTAAAACGATTTAGACAAGTCTGCCAAATGCATCATTACCCTATAAAGTGAATCTATGGTTATGTCACTCCTTCATTTTAAATGTTTACCAAGCACCTTCTATGTGCTACACGTGTCCTAGGCACTGGAGACTCGGCAATGAACAGGACAAGTGCTGCTCTCCTCTCAAGGACCTCAGGATCCAGGTAAGGACAACAAGCAAACAGGAGAGCCAGCTATGGGAAGAGAAAAACAAAACAGGGCATGATCTGAGTAGGCAGTGGAGAAGCCCTCCCAGAGAAGGCAACTTGGCAGAGGCCTGAATGACAGGAAGCCCCCAGTGCAAAGACCTGGGAAAGACCATCTATGAACTAGGAGTAGGTGCAAAGGCACTGAGGTGGCCAAACGTCTGCACTGTTCAGTGAACAAGGAAGCCAGTGTGGGCCGGGCATGGTGGCTCACGCCTGGAATCTCAGCACCTTGGGAGGCCAAGGTGGGTGAATCACCTGAGATCAGGAGTTCAAGACCAGCCTGGCCAACACGGCAAAACCCCATCGCTACTAAAAACACACAAAAAATTAGCTGGGTGTGGTGGCACAAGCCTGTAATCCCAGTTACTTGGGAGGCTGACACAGGAGAATCACTTAAACTTGGGAAGTGGAGGTTGCAGTGAGCCAAGATCGCGCTACTGCACTCCAACTTGGGCAACAGAGTGAAATTCCAAAAACAAAAAACAAAAAAAAAAGAAAGACGAGGCCAGAGTGGATGAATGCAGCAGGTAAGGAAGACAGGGATGCTAATGGGCCAGGGTAGCACGGCCCAGATTACAGGAGGCCTCATGGGCCTGGTAAGGGGTTTGGATTTTATTCCAAAAGCTAAGGGAAGCAGCTACACGATTTCCAAGAGATGAGTGATGGAGCCCGACTGACATTAGATTGATCTGGCTGATGCAGAGAGAACACACTGGAAGGAGACAAGGGAAGATGCAGGGAGTCTGTTGGAAAACAGTTTCCATTATGCGAGCCAGAGACTGTGGTGGTTGCAGGCCAGAGCAGTGAGGGGGCAAGAAGAGTGAGGATTCAAGTAACGTTTGGAAGCTGAGCCAACAGGACTTGCTGATGGAGTGGGGAAATCACAGATGATGCCTGGATCTGGGGCTTAGGCTGCTGGATCATGCCTCTTACTGGGATGGTGAGAGCTGGGAGGAGAAACAGGAATAGCAACATATAAGCTTGTTTGTTTGTTTATCATTTATTTGGTTTGTTTTATTCAGCATTCCATGTGAACTTTTAATTCAACGAATATTGACTGCCTTATGTTAAATGCTAGATACTGTGTTTGGCCCTAAAATGGAGCCAGTAGGTAAAAAGATAATAGATTGTTTTTTCCTCTAGAAAGCCTTTCCCCACCTCATTTGTTATGGGTTGAGCAGTCATATGACCAAGTTTGTTAATACTGTGGAGATGAAATCCATTAGGCATTAGTAAGGACTTCAGAGCATCTTTTTTCTTTATTATAAGTTCTAGAGTACATGCGCACAATGTGCAGGTTTGTTACATATGTATACATATGCCATGTTGCTGTGCTGCACCCACTAACTCATCATTTACATTAGGTATTATCTCCTAATGCTATCCCTCCCCCTACCCAACAACAGGCCCTAGTGTGTGATGTTCCGCTTTCTGTGTCCAAGTGTTCTTCTCATTGTTCAATTCTCACCTATGAGTGAGAACATGTGGTGTCTGGTTTTTTGTCCTTGTGATAGTTTGCTGAGAATGATGGTTTCCAGCTTCATCTATGTCCCTACAAAGGACATGAACTCATCCTTTTTTATGGCTGCATAGTATTCCATGGTGTATATGTGCCACATTTTCTTAATCCAGTCTATCATTGATAGACATTTGGGGTGTTTCCAAGTCTTTGCTATAGTGAATAGTGCCACAATAAACATGTGTGTGCACATACAAGCTTGTTTCTAAGCATCTTTTATTGTGAGGCAGCAACTTTTGAAAAGGCACACACTTTCAGACTGAACCATTTCACTTTCCGTAATGAGTCAGCATGATGGCAAATGTTGTGTATCAAACTGACTGAGCCAAAGGATGTCCAGATACCTGGTGAAACACTCTTTCTGGGTGTGTCTATGTGGGTGTTTCTGGAAGAGATTAGCATTGGAATCAGACTGAGTACAGAAGATCTACCCTCACCAATATGGGTAGGCCATCACCCAATCCACTAAGGGCCCACATAGAACAAAATGAAAGAAGGAGGGCAAATTCTTTCAAGTTGGGACCTTGATCTTCTCCTGCCTGGGGACATGGGGGCCCTCAGACTCTGGTACTTAAATCAGTGACCCCACTCCCAGTACTAAATCTGTGTTAGTGTTCTGCAGATAAACAGAATAGGAAAAAGATACATAAAAGGAGGTTTATTATGAAAACTGGCTCATGTGGAACTTAATTCCTTTGGACACAAACAAGCTACTGAGCCTCCAGGAAAACACACACAGCAAGTATTGCAGGGGATGGTGCATTCTCACTCCCATCAGCCCCTAGTTCCTGAGAAGGTACAGCACCAACATCAGGATGTCATGTGCTAGAATCCTGACATCAGGGGTAGAAGCCCTGCTTTCCAGTCCTATCTTGCAGTGTGAGTTGGAGCATGTCGCTGAACAGCTCAGGGTCTCAGTTCCCTCTTTATCCTCCCTACCTCAGAGGGCTCTTGAGACAAGAAAAGGACAACTAAATGGGAGAACATCACAGAAAACAAAGTATATACCAATCAAAGATGACACTGCTGTTAAGAACAAACTCCTGATGTTTTCTGAAGGGGAAAAGCAGAAGCCAGCCATTGTGAGTTCCTTCAAGGCCACTTCTCCTTTCCCACATGGCCGGAATTAGGGGGTAGCAGTGGGGTGGTAATATACAGGTACTGATGCACACGTGTGAAGTGGAAAATGCCTTATTTTTCTTTCATTTGATTGATCATACAAATGCCTTACATAGGTGCTAGTGATTTGTCCAGAGCAGACATGCTGCAACTGCAGAAGGTATCTGGCCTCAGACATCAGGCCCTGTTCCTGGAGGAACACACCCCATGCCAAGTGTCTGGTCAAGTGACAAGCAGAGTGATGGCCGGAGGAGTCTGAGGGCAGCCAGCCAGGCCACTGGCACATCCTGGATCTGTCGCTAATGAGATGCCTGATCTAAACCTATATCATCAGCTTCCAGGACACTATGGGGGAACTGACATCTAAAGAAAGGCAAACTAGGTCCCTAGCCGGCCTCTCAGGGGAATCGGATCCATGTCCCCTCGGTAGCCATTCCTCTAGGGTTGACCCAAGCAACATTCTGCGCAAGGGGATTCATGCAGTGCCAGCCTGCCAGGTGGCAGAGGCCACACCATGCCTGCCTCCCTCTTGACTTTCACTCTCCTCCCCCATCATGATGATCCTTCCTCTCTCTAATCTCCTTCAATTGTTCTCATCCCTTTTCTGTCTGCATCCAAGCTTGCAACCCACAAGCCGCTTTATCCTAAAAGACAACAGGTGGTCCTCTTCCATTGTCTTCCTACCTCCCACCACTAAATAACCACAACATGGAACTAAAGCATGTTTTAAACTTTATTCTGAATCAGTAAAAGCTTGATGATTTCTATTCTTAAGATCGAGTGAGTTGGAAATCTATTTCTTTAAGAAAAACAAAAACCATCAAATTTATTTAGGTTTATATTTATGGGCAAGTAGAATCTCGAGAAAATGACTTACTCCTTCCTTCTTTTACTATGTGAAGTTATGCTTTGTCACTGCAATTTCATCCTCCCCAATAAGCAGTCATTTCTAGACACCTTTCAGGTGGGCAAGAAGTTTCAAGGTCATAAAGGTCAAATTCTTACTCAAAGGCACTCCCTTATGGCATCCTTGCTGGAAAGCTGGCTCAGGTACCTGCAGAGATGAAGACCTCACTTCTGCACAGGCAGCCCATTCCACCACAGAGGGGTTGAGGGGTGTTCAACTGACCATGTGCCTCTGCACCAAGCTAAGTCCACCTTCCCACAACACATACCCATTGCTGGTCATACTGCTCTTTGGAAGAATTCAGAGAGGAAATACATGAATTCCACATGACAGCCCTGCAGTATTTTAGGATTATATCTCCTTTTCCCTAGACTATAAGTCCTGGATCCCCAAGCCATTCCTCACATGCTATGGTTTCCAGGCACTTTGCTGTCCTGGGCATCTACCTCTGGATAAGCTCCATTTACTAAGGTATCCTTAAAATATGTCATTGAAATCAGAATATATTATCATGGAGTCACATCTTATTGGGAGGGAGTTGGCTTAATGCTAACGTCAATATTAAAGCAAAAATCATGCAGCACCAACACTACCCTTGGAAATACCTTGCACTGTCCATGACCGTGGTGAGATGTTCTAACTTCAAGAGGCTCTGAACTACCTAAACAGATCCTCCTTCCCACTCTCATCCCTGGGGTATCCTCACTGAGCTGGTCAATGGTTCACACAACTGAAGTTATTTTTTCTCATTTTGTTCGTTATTTCCTTGGGGATTTGTGTTCACTTATGCCTAGCACACATAACTGCATTTCTGAAATTTAAATGCATCCATGAGCCAGATTTACCCAAGCTGTAAAAATAGTTGCCACTGTTACTTAGCCCTCTTCAAAGGTGTTTTCCTAGAGTCTTCAGAAGTTCATCCTCTCTTGCACACCTGGTCCCTGATCAAAGTTTGGTCCCTGACCAAAACTTCTTGATGGTCAGAGAGCCACCACTCAGAGTTTACCCAAGGAACTTTGTTAAATTTCCATTCAAGTCTTTCTTTCTGCAAATCATTGTCTTGATAATTAAAAAGTCATAAAGAGGTTAGTGTGATAGCAATCTTACTATAGTACGTAAAATCAATAGCACCATCCTTTTCTAAAGGCTGCAACAATTTAAGCAACTGCTTTTTTTGCTCCTATAAGACAAGTGTGCACTCATGAATGTCGTTTATCATCCCAAGTGAAAAAGTTACTGGCACAAGTTTCTTGCCTGCGTATTTATGGTTACATTTGAAGTCATCTTAAACTATGTTAGCATGTCAGGACCATAGGAATCATAGCTAACACTTATTCATTTAAGATGAAAAGTGTTGTATTATAAGGGAGATAATGAGCATTGAGCTTTGAAAGAATTTCATATGACACCCTTGGTTAAAACAATACCAAAACAGTAAAACTAAAACACAGTTACATAAATCAGGGTAACCCTAATTTCGTGGAAACACAGGCCATCTTATTTTTTTTTTTAAAGTTGGTACCAAGTGAATTTTATCCAAAAATAAGCTTCAGCAAAGGACTACAGGGCAAGGAAAGGTACAGCTCCATGCAGAGGCAGCCCTGAAGATTGATGCAAATAGACGCATCCATACTTTGAATATTTCTGTGTTTTTATACACTAAGGGGTGGGATGAGTTCTAGAGGAACTCATTTTAAGGTGGCAGCTACAATAATCAAGCGCTTATAACAGCTTGTAAACATTTATGTTTTTGTTTTTATATACTCCCATCTTTGCCTTCTTCCTCAAACGGCACTGTAATTTATGGGAATCATTCTTTGATGTCAATAATGCTCAGTCTCAACAGGCCAAACAAACAAAACTTCAGCGCTATCCCCACCCCATCCAATCAGGCTGTGTCCTGTAAGTCCTGCTTTCCTTAACTGCCTTGAGCCCCTCCCTGGGGTTGGTGAGAGGGAGCAGTTTTCCAGGTGAACAAAGTAGGGATCCCATTTCAAGAGCTCTTTTTAACTGCTCAGAGGGAACTGCTCTGAAGGCTGAAAGCCCCCAGATGATGTGGGTCTTCATCACCACCCACTGAACCGTGACTCTAGACAGAGAATTCAGTCCTTCTAAACTGATCTAAGGCAGGGATAGCAAGGCACGCTGAAAGACTGACGTGCAAGGCAGGCAAACCCAGCCACAGGGAACAGCAAGTGGTGAAGCCTCCTGGAGCACTGCCTTCATGGCTGCCATGACAGTGAGGCAACCTCTAACTGCCCGCAGTAGAGGGGTGCCACAGCCCATCCTTCTTGTTATCTCCAAAGGCAAGAATATTGTTAAATACCTCCTGATACACTACTCCTGAATAGCACTTATTGCACTGTAATCCTTAATAGCAAGGACTGTGTCTTATTCGCCTTTTACACCCAGCACCATGCTAAGCATCAAAAAGATTATCAAATACTTGTGTCTGTTGTACAATACTACCTAACCCACTGAGGTTAAGAGTGGAAGACAGTTCTGCTGTGGGGAGAGAGTAGTTCTGGTGCATACAATGAGCTGAAAGTGAACATTTTCACAAATCAGACCATGAGAGCTTTGGACTCAGATCACAACCAAGGCCCCCAGCCCAAACTGGCACAAAGTAGAATCAATGCCACTTCCCATGATATAACACCCTGCTAAATCAGAAAGTGTATATGACTGAAAAATATCAACTTCCCCTGTCTGATGCCATGAACTAGCTCAGATATTAACCACTGTTTGCCACAGTGAATACATTAAAAAAAAAAAAATTATCATTTCTTAGGACCCACCGTACTCAGCAACTTAACAGAAAACACTTGAGATGCATAAACATAGCTCAGTAGGGAAGTGCAACCACTGACCCTCTAGCAAAACACAAAAAGCACAAGGCAAGATTTTAAATTCCAGTGTTAAGCCAAGAGTTTACTTATTGAGTGAGATTCAGCAGAAAACAGTTATAACCTAAATAATTTGGCTGGCACTAAGCTGCCTCACTTTAGACACAGGCTACCATTCCAGGGCTTCAGGTATTATTTACAGCTCCAGACACGTCATTATTCTTTGGCCAGCATTTAGGCAGTTTCTGATTTCTGAGATGGTTCACAATGCAACGTGAGCGCAATTCAGATGGACACTCTTCACATCTGTTCCATTAAGTAAGAACTCTCTCCACGGCTAGTGTTGTGTGACTCCAGTGGCCTGCTGAATGGGGTTTGGTTTCACGCTGCCAGTCAGATTTCAGGGATATTAACACAGTGGACTATCCCTAGAACCATTATTAAGGATGGATTACAGAAGGTTAAAGTGTGAGGCAAGGAAGGGAGTGGAGGAAGCAACTGGAGGGGGAAAAAAAGGTGAGGACCTAGAACACTTTTAGAAGAGGAGATAAAATCCAAGGAAAAAAATGTTTGTTATTATACTAATAAATAAATGGCAAATCTTGGGGCCCATAGCCCAGCATTATTTTTAGGGGGTGACAGCAGATTAAAGCTCTTCTAGACATGAAAACTACCAGCCACCACCAGAATGTAGGCAGAGATTGATGATAGTTTAGACTCCGGTAGAAGGATGCAGTTTCCATAAATAACCATAATCTAGCAAGAAGTGGAAACCAGGCCTAGAACAAGTCTCCCAAATCCAATTCTACAAGAGATACAGCATCTGTATTTGATGCACCCAAAGTGGAAAAACCAGGTCTCTGGTACCAGCAGCCTCCTGTTTTGATGGAAACATGGCTCCCAGTGACTAAGCCATCTTGGGAAGTTCCTTCAGCTGAAGTGGGCAAAGCCACCCGAACCAGGTAGAGGAAGCCCAGGAGTCAGCAATTAAGAGGTTGCCTTCTACAAAAGCTTTAGAGCTTGTGTCATAATGACAGGGACAGCGGTGCATAGTGGAGCCAATCTAAACTGGAACCAGAGATTCAGAAAGGGCATTAAAACCACAGCAGAGGTGAGAAGACAGGGAAAAGAGCCAAGGACAAGACTAACTGAGTCACCTTGCCGCACTAGCACAGAAGGCAACGCACCCCTGCTGCTGATGGGATAGCCTGCTCCCTAAAGCCGTGGAAGTCTTCAGCATTCTTCTTGTCCCCCAGTACTGTGCTGGCCTATTAGGCCACGGTTCTCAGACCAGGTAAGCCTGGTTTCTGAAAGAGCCTCACCTCCATGAATGCCTAAAGCATCCTTAGAATAAAGCCTATGCCTTGAAGTGCCCTTGGACCCAAAATAGCCAAGAATACCAAGTGCTAGGAAGGACAAAGAGATACAAGCATCCTGTTGGTGGTATCAATGTGGGATGCTCTTCTCAACACAAAGTGCAGGAAGGGTCTACAACCATAAGCTATGGAACACTTAGGTCCAGAGCTCTAGGGCTGAAGATCTGACAGGTGGTCCTCAAAACCAGGACCTTAAGACTCCTAAGGGCCTTCTCCACACCTGAAAAGGAAAAACATGTTGTAACCTCGAGGTTCCCCATCAATGCTGGTGATTTGTTAGGTGAAAGGACCCAATCCAAGGCTGGCCACTCAGAACCAGAGGAGCTGGAGCCAGTGATTCAGCAGAGAGCTCCCTTCCCAGCCACTCACCACACTGCCCTGCACCGGGCTGTGGCCTCCCAAGGACATGACCTTCTCCTAGTGATGTGGCTATCAGCAAGTAATACAGTTCACATGTTACCTCATTTCATCAACAAGCCTGAGGGGTGTCCGAGACTCTTACTCCTGGTTTACAGATAACTGAAGCCTAGAGGTTATGCCTAAGATTACACAGCTAGAAAGCTGAGGAACCAGGTATCAAAATCCAGGCCAATCCCCCATCTAAACGCCTAACCTCTATTTTCCAGTCCTCCTTCCCAACCAACCACTCCCCGAGTTTAGCTTTTAAATTGTGGTAAGAGACACAAAATTTACCATTGTCACCATGTTTTAAATGTACAGTTTAGTGGCATCAAGTACATTCACATTGTTGTACAATCCTCACAACCACCTATCTCCAAAGCTTTGTTTTAATCTTGAAAGATTATAATTCTGTGTCCATTAAAAACCCTGCCATCACTCTTTCTGTCTCTATTAATTTGACCATTCTAGATACCTTATATAAGTGGAAACACACACTTATCTTTGGGTAACTGGCTTATTTCACTTAGCAAAATGCCCTCAAGGTTTATCCTTTTTGTAGCAGATGTCAGAATTTCATTGCTTTTTAAGGTTGAATATATCCCACTGTGTGGACAGGCCACATCTCATTCATCCATTCATCCTTCCATGGACCATTCCTTAGAATAGTCAAAAGGCTGCTCCCTGCTTTTGACGATCATGGATAATGCTGCTCCATCTCATCTTTCATTCACTTACATTCAGCACCTGTCATCCTGCCTGACACAGCTGGGGGAAGAGAGTAAAAAGAGTATTCACCATCCACTTTCAAGAGTGCATTTTAGGAAATTAGGTGAAATGGGCTTTCCATGTGATTTTTAAATCAATAGATATTTATTAATGCTATTATACTTGTCATAACATTGAAGTAATTATATGTTCATATACTAAGCTAATTGTACTAACATACATATGATTTAAATGGAATGATAAATCAGCATAACTATAAAATTCTATCTTTAAATTGTTAACCAAACAGACCAGAACTGCTACATCCAAATAAGTATTTTCCTGACAATTTGGGAGGCTCTACATTTATTGATCACTGGGAACATTCAAAGCCTAACTGTAACTCCAGACAATGAGGGCTAGTAAGAGGCCTCACAAAACTGGCATCCATACCTGGAAGCCACATACAGTCCACAATAGCAATATAAGTCAGTGAGTCCTCACCTTACTCAACCAGCTTAGTTGTGTGAATAGCTTAACTATTTCTAGAACAGAAAGCCTATCTTCCAGACAAAGGTATTGTCACCATAGAGAGGACTCAAAAGCACACACCATCAGGTTTGAAGCCAGTTTCATAAGAGGTATTGATGAGCTACGACATCTGCACCCCTCTGCCCAAGTGGCCATCCCAAAGGATACAGAATGCATTCAGACGGTGCAGGATCTAGCATGCTGGTCATAAAAATCCATCATATTTTATGGGCATTGCCATCATGTTGGTGCCTGCAGCTTGTTTCATAGTCACACACATACACACAATAAAATGGTAATTAAAAGAGCAAGTAGCTTGATAGCGAAGAAACACTAGTTTCTGGCTGAGGAGACATTCGTTTTCCTTACTTTACAAATAAATATTATCCCTCATTAGGGAATTCAGGCAAATTGAAAATGTGATTAAATCTGATGGGAAGAGAGAAGGCAATTTATCTCCATTTAATGTACTAATACCTCCTTAATGCTTATTCATATGACAAATGAACCATTGGCTTGGAAGAACTCAAGGTCAAATGCCTACTTTTGCCAGGGTATTCTCTTCCTCCCGGCCTTGTGTGCTGGCTGGCTGAACACATCCCAGTGGTGGGACAGTGCTCCGAACCTTTGTTGCCTGTGTGATGAATACGAAAGATGGTCTGAACCTTCAGGCAAAAACTGTGAGTACTGTTACCTTTCCTGGGCGAGAGAAGAAAACAAACCAACTCGATCTAGTTGTTCTTCCTGGATTCACTGTTTTCTGTTCCGAAAGCCATCAGCTTTGCTAGATCTAACAGGATGGGTGGAGATCCATATATGCGCCCCCCATCATGCAAATATCCACGGGTCTTCATAAGACTGGTTTTGGGGGTGTTTGTTTTCTTCCTTTGACCAGCTTGGCGGAGAAAAATTGTTAATTAAGCCTTTTCAGTTAATTGAGGGAAAAATAGGAGACTGTGCTCTTAATAAATGATAACCTGGAGAAGGTAAGGGCAAAAATATATGACCAAAATAATGTGTAAAATTAGGATATTCAAACACAAGGCAGTTAAATTAACTCTCTGATCTCAAATGTTACTTTGCTGATATTCCACATTCATACCTTGTGCTAAGCCTTTGACCACTGTAATAAGGAAAAACAACATTTAATTATCTCCTGACAGGGGCTCCACATTCCATAGACTTAGGCAAGTGCCAGAGGAAACAGATGGGCTTTCTACTGGGTATGCCAAGCCAAAAGCCTTTCCAAAATCACAAAAGATAACGTTACAGTCAAGGTGGCTCCTTGGTGAGGAGAGGACTTTCCTCAAAGAGCCATGCCTAGAACCAGGGAGGGGTTGGGGGCTGTAGGTGAACTTTAAACCAATTCAATAATATTTGTTGAGTTCCTACAGTATGTAAAATCCTACCTTGGGAACTTTGAGGGATGTGAGGCTAAGATTCTACCTACAACTTCAGTGACAGCAATTTTGCAAATATACACACTCAATCATCAATTGCATACCCAAAAGAAAGAGTAATGAAACACTGAATCTAAAACTACCTTGCATCTTTTAATTTGGCATTATAACTCATCCTATTTTCAGCAGAACCCCTTTTTTTGGATAACTGATGATGCACAGTAATAAAATGAATACCTGTGAACTCACTACCCAAATTAGACTGCTAATAGTACAGTTTCCCATGCTGCTCCCCTACCACTCCCACCTCCCAAATAATTATTCTAGACTGTTTTCTTTTCCTTCATTCCCTGGTTTTTCCTCAATTTTATCATATATATATATATTCTTCAATACTATTCATTTTGTTTCAGAAATTCTAAGAATGGTATCATTCTGTACGTATTCTTCTCTAAAGCACATTAAATGATGACACCTAAGCTGGGCCTCATAGGAAATGAGGTAATATGTCCTAAGAGTGTATCATATGATTGGTGGGCTGTGCTAGGGTCTACACGAACAGCTAGCAAGGGAAACTGAACGAGAGTCTAAAGCGAATGGCCAAGACACATGAAGTAGATAATGAAACATAGGACAACTTACTGGTCCAAATATTTTACCCTTTCACCTTCTAAGATACACAATATCCAGGTCACAGTATGAACAAAAATGGTATTTTATTGCCTGGTATTTTTTAATCAGGGAGGCTGGTCTCCCAACAAGGGACCTAAGCTTCTTAGTCCTGAAGACAGAAGTCTTTTAATTCCACGCAGAAGGCACCTGGATGTTCTCCTTCCTCACAGGATTTCGTTTCACAGCATGTTTGAGTTTTATAATGGCAAAAGCTGTCTGGGAAAGTCATTAACTTTTCAGGATGGGCCTCCCCATTCCTCCCCAAACTTCAGCACAGAAGAGAAGAGCTGCAGAGTCTGTGTCACTATTAGAATTGTTCAAGGGAGGGTGATGATTCATGAGTCGGTAAGTTTTAAGAGGAGCATTATGAGCCATTAATGTGAGCTCATATGTATAAGCTTGCTCATTCTCACAGGCAAATTAGTGAGATCAGTGTAGCCCATCTATGCCTGGGTCCAGAAAACTTGAGGACTTCCTCCTGGGTCAAACTTAAAATGCTCAATTGGAGGATGTTTCTGAAGTGCCTTAACAAACTCCCTGATAAGCACTTAACACGGTAACAGGGAATGAACTGGGTCCTGGATATACCACTACAAGGCACTCTCCTCAGATCATGAAGGGATCTGTCCAAGATGGCCAGAGCAGACAACCTGAGTGAGGAAGGCAAACTCATCTTCCATCAGACACCAATTTCCAGAGGGCAGGGCACACCCATAAAAGGCAAAGATCTTTGACTGAACGAGAAGATGCAGAAAGGCTTCCAGTAATCTCAGGGCATGGCCCAGAAAGAGAGCAAAATGCCTACTAAATGTCAAGCACGGTAGGAAGGAGGCGGCTTTTCACTGGAGGATGTTAAGGGGGAGATGGAGCCAGGAAAAGGGGACCAAGGCCCTGAGAATGAAAGGATGGTTAGTTTTAGATCAGAAATACCTAATTTTAAGCTTCCTGAATTTCAAGTATGCTGTGGTTTAGATGCGATTCATTTGTCCTCAAAGCTCATGTTGAAATTTGATCCTTAATGTGGTGGTGTTGGGAGGTGGGGCCTAGTGGGATGTGTTTGGGTTATAGGGGTGGATCCCTCATGAATGGTATGATGCTGTTCTCATGGTAATGAGTTCTCACTATAGTGAGACTGGATTCGTTCTCCTGGGAATGGATTTATTCCCACAACAGTGAGTTGTTATAAAGCCAGGATGCCTCTCAGATTTTGTCTTTTTGCACGTGTCTGCTTCTGCTTTGACATTCTCCACCAAGTTATGACATCACAACAGCCCTTGCCAGAAGCCAGGGCAATGCCCTTGAACTTCTCAGCCTACAGAACTGTGAGCTAAATAAACCTTTTTAAAATAAATTAACTAGTCTGGGGTATGCTGTTACAGCAACACAAAATGGACTAAGACAGTATACTTTGTTACACTTTGCGCCTTTTCGAAGATGTGGATCTCTTTTAGGACTACATGGTCTAAGGAAAGCCAAAAGCAGGGGGTCTGCCTACATTAGGGACAGAGTTTTAAGAAGCACCAGGACACACATGGGGCTGGGTGTGGTGGTGGTGGCAGTGGCAAAAGAACACAAGCAGGATCAGACCCCCTGCCGTTCCTTCTGCACAGGGACTCCATCCATCCTTCTCTCATCTTGGTGGGTTTTCTATTGCTGAGGCAGGGAGAGTTGCAGGGCAGTGCTAGGTAGAAAGGACCCTCTATTTTAGGGTCCCTTATATCCAAATGATGTTCTGATTCACCATAAATGGGACAGATACCTCATGGAAGGAAGTAGAACACAGTGGTCAGAAGCTGGGCCCTCAAGCCAGGCAGCTTTGGGAAAGTCACATAAGCCTGTGTTATTGTTAACTGAGCTAACACATAGTGCTGAGAAGCGACCTGGCACAAAAGCGCTCCATAACCAGTAGTTTTCCAACTAGAGGGTTCAAAACACATAAGCTCAGAACAAATGAAGGGGAAAATACATGCCAAGGTGCTTTATTTTTTAAATGTATATATTGTATCCTGAATATTGTGGCTTCCATGTTTTCCTATCTCAAAATGTAGAGTGGACTGGGTACTGTGACTCATGCCTACAATCCCAGCACTTTGGGAGGCTGAGGTGGGAGGATCACTTGAGGCCAGGAGTTCAAAGACCAGCCTAAGCAACATGGTGAGACCCTATCTCTTAAAAAAAAAAAAAAAAAAAATTTAAGTTAGCTGGGCATGGTGTCACATGTCTGTTCCCAGCTATTTGGTAGGCTGAGGTAGGAGCATTGCTTGAGCCTAGGAGGTTGAGGCTGTAGTGAGCCATGATTGCACCACCACACACACTCCAGCCTGGGTGACAGAGTGAGACCCTGTCTCAAAAAAATAAAAATATAGAGTAGTCATTTAAATTAGCAAAAACAGTTATAAACAATGCCAGTTAATACAAACAGGAAATATAAGGAAAATAACACATAAATACCAAGCATATGAACAGAGGCTCATCCCTCAAATGAAAGTCAACTTTAAAACATGCCTAAAACATTTCGTATGAATAAGGGTTAAAAAAAAGAGAGACAAAGAACAATGACCCAAACTCTATTAGAGCGGTGAAGAAACAGACTGGTTCTCTTCTGGTGGCTATTAGCCATATCAATGAAGACTGTAAATGTGCATGCCAGCAATTCCACCTTTAGGAATTTATTCTGAGAAAATAAATGAGGTTACAAGAACATTGTGCAATATTTTTCACAGTATGAAAAGATAAACAATATTTTGGTATGTTCAAAAAAGCTAGAAGATAGGATCTTGAATGTTTCTAATGCAAAGAAATGATAAATGTTTGAGGCAGTGGATAACCTAATTGCCCTGATTTGATCATTATACATTGTATACATGTATTGAAAAAAAATCACTTGAACCCCATAAATTTGTGCAATTATTACTGTCAACAAAAAAAAAAGAAAAATAATGGGAACCAACCTAAACGTTTATCAGCATGGGAATGGTTAAACACATTACAGTATGTGGCATCAGACCTTGGCAATTTAAAAAATGTATATTTTTAAGAAAAAATTACAGTACATCCATATGCTGCCTTATCATGCAGCCATTAAAAATGGCAATATTGCCTTTATATGCTACAGGAAAAGATAGCCATAGATTAAGATTTAGAGTAAGAGACATAGCACAATCCCGTTTTGAGTACATATTGTGCCTAAGTCTAAAGCAGCAATGCCCAAGAGAAACAGAATGCAAACCACCACTGTGAGCCACCTGTGCTACTTTAAATTTTCTAACCACCTTTAAAAGGTGAATTGAATAGAATATTTTAGCCGATATACAAATAACAATCACTTCAACACATAACCAATATAAGAAGTATGAAGGATATTTCGCATACATTGTTCTAAGTCTTGGAAACCCAGTGTGTACAGTACTGCACACTTCCAGCTCATCCCAGCCTGGGCCAGGCTCATCTCAAGTGCTCAGCAGCCACATGCAGTTACCCTATTGGACAACGGAGGTCCAGAGAACATGCCTAAGTGGTCAAGAGTAGTTGTTTCTGGGAATGAGACTACACAGCTTTTGTCTTTTCTGCATTGTATGGATTGTTTCAATAATCATTTGTATTCACAGAGGGAAAATCAGCATTGTGAAAAATGCTTTTTAATGTTCCTTTAAAGCTATAATAAGAGACCAGAAAGCACAGCTTGAATTTAAAACTCCTTTCAGACTGCTCTTGCTCATTCCCCAGGGGTGGTGGGGAGTAGGAACCTTTTCTTACCATGCCTTGTCTACTGCTCTCCTAGTTACGTGTTTATAGCAATCCTACCTCCTCTCTCACCAAGTCCCCTTGTGATCAAGACCCCTGCAGGACCGCAGGGAAGGGTTAGGGAAAAAAAGAGGCTAGCCACATAATGCTGACTGCCCCCAGCATGGTGACTGGAGGGAGAAGCAAACTGATGAACAGTTGCCAACACTGTGTTAGACGAACACTTCACATGGATTAGGATCATAAGCCTCCAGTAACCTTCCCATGGTGCAGGTACCACCCCAATTCTTCAAATAAAGAAATCAACACTTAGAAAGTATTTGTTCTTTGACAAACCAGACAAAAACAAGAAATGGGGAAAGGATTCCCTATTTAATAGATGGTGCTGGGAAAACTGGCTAGCCATGTGTAGAAAGCTGAAACTGGATTCCTTCCTTACACCTTATACAAAAATTAATTCAAGATGGATTAAAGACTTAAATGTTTGACCTAAGACCATAAAAATGCTAGAAGAAAACCTAGGCCATACCATTCAAGACATAGGCGTGGGCAAGGACTTCATGTCTAAAACACCAAAAGCAATGGCAACGAAAGCCAAAATTGGCAAATGGGATCTAATTAAACTAAAGAGCTTCTGCACAGCACAAGAAACTACCAGAGTGAACAGGCAACCTACAGAATGGGACAAAATTTTTGCAATCTACTCATCTGACAAAGGGTTAATATCCAGAATCTATAAAGAACTCAAACAAATTTACAAGAAAAAAAAAATCCCATCAAAAAGTGGGCGAAGGATATGAACAGACACTTCTCAAAAGAAGACATTTATGCAGCCAACAGACACATGAAAAAATGTTCATCATCACTGGCCAGAGAAATGCAAATCAAAACCACAATGAGATACCATCTCACACCAGTTAGAATGGCAATCATTAAAAAAATCAGGAAACAACAGGTGCTGGAGAGGATGTGGAGAAATAGGAACACTTTTACACTGTTGGTGGGATTGTAAACTAGTTCAACCATTGTGGAAGACAGTGTGGTGATTCCTCAAGGATCTAGAACTATAAATACCACTTGACCCAGCCATCCCATTACTGGGTATATACCCAAAGGATTATAAATCATGCTGCTATAAAGACACATGCACACGTATGTTTATTGCAGCACTATTCACAATAGCAAAGAGTTGGAACCAACCCAAATGTCCATCAGTGATAGACTGAATTAAGAAAATGGCACATATACATCATGGAATACTATGCAGCCATAAAAATAGGATGAGTTCATGTCCTTTGTATGGACATGGATGAAGCTGGAAACCAACATTCTCAGCAAACTATTGCAAGAACAGAAAACCAAACACCACATGTTCTCACTCATAGGTGGGAATTGAACAATGAGAACACTCTGACACAGTAAGGGGAACATCACACACCAGGGCCTGTCGTGGGCTGGAGAGAGAGGTGAGGGACAGCATTAGGAGATATACCTACCATAAATGACGAGTTAATGGGTGCGGCACACCAACATGGCACGTGTATACATATGTAACAAACCTGCATGTTGTGCACATGTACCCTAGAACTTAAAGTATAATTTTAAAAAAAGTAAAATAAAATAAAAAGAAAGTATCTGTTCCAATGTGTCAGAGCTGAGAGTTCCACAATATCCAGGGTGGTCCATGTCAAGATCATAGTCACAAAGGCCTTGGAAATGCCCATACCAAGCTCCTGTTCTTACCCTTATTAACACCATGTTATCAGACAACTGCATTTCTTCATTAAAGAAAAGTAAATCCCAGGCATCATTTGCAAAAACCCCAGATCCCGACATTTCTCCTTTAAGCTCATTCGTAAATCTCCAAATGTAAATAAATGCTTTCACTTAGACAAACCATTTTCATTCCAAACCCAACATGTCAAAGATCCAGAATTATCCCTGTTCCAACCTGGCTTCTGTCCACACTCAAGGTGGACATTTCAAGTTCACAGTTGACTCTTCTACTTCCCTTGCCCTTAATAAAACATTTATTGAGTTCTAGTCTCTAATCTCTACGTAACTACAAAAAGTAGTAATGAGTACACCTAGCATCCAGATCTTCATTTTTAAATTCCATTCTTCAATAAAAGGAAACTGACAGGCATCAGCTTAACCAAGGAATCAGAGTGATCCATCAGTAACAAAACACATTGATATCACCTGTCTCCTGAGGCGATGCAATGAGGAAGGCACAGAATTTCTGATGTGTTCTTGTCCCAAATTCACAACCTCCATGTAAGCATAAGACAATCAGACAAATCCAAAATCATTCTATAAAATTATTGAGAAATGTTTTTTTTGGGGGGGGACAGGGTCTCACTCTGTCACCCAGGCTGGAGTGCAGTGGCACAGTCACAGCTCACTGCTACCTCAACTCCCAGTCTCAAGCAATCCTTCCACCTCAGCCTCCAGAGTAGCTAGGACCACAGGTGCATGTCATCACATCCAGCTAATTTTTTTCTATTTTTTGTAGAGACAAGGTCTCGCTATATTGTCCAGGCTGGTCTCAAACTCCTGGGCTTAAGGGATCCTCCCATCTTGGCCTCCCAAAGTGCTAGGATTACAGGTGTGAGTGACTGTGCCTGGCTTGACAAATGCTCTTCAAGTGTCAAGGTCACAAAAGACAAAAAACTGAGCAACTGTCACTAAATAGAGGGGGGCGGGGAGCTACAACCTTCAAGGCAGTGTGGAATCCTAGAGAGGATCCTGCCCCAGAAAAAGAACATTAGTGAAAAATGTTGTAAAATTCCAGTGAGCTCTGTAGACCAGTTAGTAGTATTACAGAAATGTTAACTTCCTGGTTTCAATAATTGCACTATGGTTATATGACATGTTAACACTAGAGCAATCTGAGAAAATATAGAAACTGCGCTACTTTCACAATGTTTCTGTAAGTCTATAATTATTTCAAAATAGTTAAAAATAGTGCTATAATTATCCCCAAACACATATAGCTCATGCCTGTCCCTATGTTTGAACTCACTCTCCCGTCTCCTCCTGAGAGCATCCTTCTCTTCACAGCCTCCTTATGCATTTCAAATTCTATCCATTCTTTAGGCCCCAATCATGTCACACTACACCTTAAAGGATGCCTTTCCCCCAATACTGTAGCCCAACTAGACCAACAGTTCTACAAAGTGTCTGTAACCTCTACAAAATGCCTGTAACTTGTAGAGGAGTATGTGCACTCCTCTAATGACACAAAGATAATCCTGTATTGTTAGTGTACTTTGTGTATTTAGCTTTTGTCATCAAACACACTGGAGGCTCCTAAAAATGTCTGCTATGGCCTCTGTTCTCCAGAATCTCAGCCTACTTAGATAAGGCATCACATAAAATCTATCAACAAGGCTGAGGCAGGCAGATCACGAGGCCAAGAGATGGAGACCATCCTGGCCAACATGGTGAAACCCTGTCTCTACTAAAAATACAAAAATTAGCCGGGTGTGGTGGCACGCACCTGTAGTCCCAGCTACTCGGGAGGTTGAGGCAGGAGAATCACTTGAACCCAGGAGGTGGAGGTCGCAGTGAGCCAAGATCATGCCACTGCACTCTAGTGACTGAGCAAGACTCTGTCTTAAAAAAAAAAAAAAAAACTTATCAACAAAGGAAGGCAGGGCAAGAGCCTGCTTAATGAGTACAGGTTACAGGTCGTTGGAATACACCACATCCACAAGTCACAAGTACAAACTTCAAAATTCTGATGATCACCAACAGGGTCAAGCAGGATCCACTGGGCTTATAGGCCCATCTGAAAAAGGGGAGCAGAGGATCAATGGAGTTGGAACTAGGGATGGGAGAAGAAAAAAACCACATGCAAGACAGAGAATGAGGTTCAGAAGGAAGGTGACAGCATGACACACAACCTCCATGCTTCTCTTCAGCCTCCCCTGGGACCCTAAAGGGGCCAAAGCCCTTGAGATTCTCAACATCCACTCAGCTAAGCCACCATGAGTTATGGGTTAACTTGGGTTCCTAGAACCTGATCCTGAGATGAGGATTCCTGCTCAAGAGACTTATAAGGCAGTGTTTTCAGGAAGGACTGGTAGGGGAGTAGAGAAGGTGGACAAGAGAGGGAAGGAAGTCAAGCAAACATGTGATTTAAGGAAAGTCCCAAACATGGTAACTTTAGCTCAACTGTACAAAGAAACTGAAAACAGTATGGGCCATAATTTAGAGCTGTTCCGTTCCCAAGGTGAGGGGATAGGAAACTAATGTCATACCATTGGTTAAGACCCTTAAGAACTGTTAAGGACTGTTCCCTTTTGCAGAGGATGTCAATTCCCAGGTTCCCTATGCACACAGGCAAAACAGCTTCAGGAGCTTTGACAAAGAGAAGGGTGCCGGCTATCGGGAGTGAGCTAACACCAAGGCAGTATGCAGGGAAGGGAGTAAGGGGGAAAACAAGAGCACTAACAGCTTCTGCTGACACTCTTCAAGTCCTCGTGTCTTTAACACTGTCACCACTTCTTGGAAAGAAGAACATCGCTCAGAGCCACCAGCAAAAGAAGGAATCATCAGCCCCTCCAGCAGGGGTGACCAGGTACAGAGGAAACAGGTAGCTCTTGCTGCTTTTAGACTGACACTTGGGAGAAACTTACATTACCTGAGGTATAGGTAAGGGACAGTTAAAGGACACCTGCCCAAAAGCACGGCAATCTATTTTTCAAATAATTGGTCCCAAATCAGCACCCTTAGTAAAGGCTCCTGGGTGCAAAGCTGCCATACACAGGGTGTGTCTGCCAGCAAAGTAACCTCCCAGCAGCACTCAAAAACCCACTGCTCAGACACTACCTATCAATTAGAAGCCAAGGAGGAAAAAAGGTTATTTGAAGGAATTGGTTTCAAGGCACCAGTTTCAATTTGATGATTTCTCATTCACTCTGCTGGCTAGAATCAAAGTAGCATATTGAAAATCCAGGTATTTGAAACAGCAGTGTTTAAATTTTTTGTCCCAAATAACTCTTCTGTAGAAAAGAGTTCAGCCTGAGGAGGAGAGGTTACATTTTATGCTTTAAAATCAGACTACTGTCTGCAATCATAATGAAATAGTATTCACCATGCTTGCACATGTGAGGTCTTCTTTCTGGACCTATGCAAAGCAAAGCTCACATTGTCTTTTCCAGTGGGTTGGAAGCCAGGCACTCACACTGACCACATGCATGCCACTGTGACAACAGACACCATCATCAGCTCCACCTTTGGACCTGATGTGAGACTGAATGAGACTGACTCACTTTGACATCACCCTGAAAGTGTCTGGCACTGACTGATGCTCTTTCTCCATCCAGAAAACCCTCACTACAAAGAAAACAATTTCTAAAAGGTGAGGTGTTGGGTCTTCTGAGAACAGGAGTGTCTCTGTTCACAGAGAAGTGCCCTTTGGCCCCTGACCCACTAAAAAAATCACATAACATATAAACTGTCAGTTGAAGAGAACAGATCAAGAAGAGCAAGAACACATCTAACTGGATAGAGGGAAAAAGAAAGTCTTTGCTTAGATAATTAGACACTAAGTTCTTACCGAACACTATTTAATACAATATATAAATGTTTCATATTCCAATAATAACATCTTCTAACCCTGTCACAAAAGCAACAGGTATAATCAAAGGGCTCTAATTTTCCATTCCCAAAAATGTATAAGTGCTGTTAGCATAATAGGTAATTATTTCCATCACACATAACACATTGATGTGTGTGCCTGGTTCCAGTGTTCGTCACATTAAAAAAAGCCCACTTGCAAGTTAAAAATAAATGGGAACATTGGCTATTTTGATAATACAGTAAAAATGAATAATCTCCAAGAAACAAAGTGAATCTGAGTAGCAGGCATGACTTCCCTGTGTAACTTATGATTCACATGCACAATGAGAAGCCAGTTTGGCAAGTGGGGAGACCATGGTTAGGCAACTACGCAACTGCTTCTCACAGCAAAGCACAAGTGTGTTGATTTCCAGGAAGAATAACAACTGCTCAAAACAAATCTAGAAGCTACTGTCTTAGGTCCCAGAAAATCTCCTTAATTTCGGAATCAAGACCCGAAATGATTAAGAACTGGAAACCCATTAACAGAGTTAACAGAGCAAGGTGCAGTCCAGCAGCCCTTAGGGAAGAATCCTAATATTTGTTTGAGATTAATTATGCCAACCTCTCACACCAATGAAGCTACTTTTTAAGTGTCTTATATCAAGACCTTTCTCTGGTGACACCAGATTTGTACTTATCTCCATAACCTGAGAAAAAGTAAACTGAAACCCAAGTTCAGACTCCCACTACTTCATCATTCCTAAGAATTAACATGCAATGTATTCATTTCTAACTAAAAATGAAATTGAATGTTTTCTCCTACAAGTGTTGTCTTTAAAAGCAATCCGATACTAATTCTTGTTTTTCAAAACTAGGGCTCCGAAGATTAAGGGTTTATTCAATTGTCCATCAGTCTCATATGAGCACTATTCAAGATCACGGAAAATGCCTATCATGAAAAAATTCACATGGATTTCAGAGTTTTCTGCACCAAAGCAAACGCATAGTTTTATACTTGTTATAACAAGCATGAATGGGATCTAGAACAGGGTCTAGTTTGAGGCACTAAGAAAGGTAAGTCATCAGTTTGAAAAGAAGCCCCTATCAGGGCAACATGAATTCTACTAAAATTGAAGCAAGACCAAACATCAAATTTATGATGAAGCGTGGAGAGAAGAATTGTGAAATTATTACTTTATGAAGTTGATGGGGACAATGCCCCCAAAGAAATCAGTTTATAAGTGGGTAACTCATTTGAAGAAGGGACGAAGCAATGTTGAAGATGAAGCCTGTGCCAGCAGACCATCCACATCCATTTGTGGGGGGGAAAAAAAAAGTATCTTATCTGTTCCCTAATTGAAGAGGGCTGACAATTAATGGTAGAAACAACAGCCAACACCACAGACATCTCAATTGGTTCAGCTTACATGACTCTGACCGAAAATAAAGTTGAGCAAAGTTCCCACTTGATGGATACCAAAACCGCTGCACCCAGATCAACTGCAGACAAGAGCAGAGCTTTGGATGGAAATTCTAAACAAGTGGGATCAAGACTCTGAAGCATTTCTTTGAATTGTAACAGGGGATGAAATGTGGCTCTCCCAGTACAATCCTGAAGACAAAGCCCAATCAAAGCAAAGACTTCCAAGAGGTGAAAGAGGTCCAGTCACAGCAAAGGTGGACTGATTCAGAGCAGAGATCATAGCAGGATTTTGGGGGACTGCTCAAGCCATTTTGCTTGACTTTCTAGAAGGCCAAATGATGATGACATCTGCTTATTACAAGTGTCTTGAGGAAGCCAAAGCTTTAGCAGAAAAACACCAAGGAAACTTCACCAGAAAAGTCATTTTCTGCCACAACAATGCTCCTGATTCCTCTCAAAGAAGAGCAATTTTGCAAGAGTTTCTATGGAAAACTATTAGGCGTCCACCTCACAGTCCTGATTTGGCTCCTTCTGACTTTGTGTCCTGATCTTGAAGACAATGACCTGCATCTTTTCCAGTTAATAATGTAAAAGAGACTGCATTGACATGGTTAAATTCCCAGGACCCTCGGTTCTTTAGGGACGAACTAGGTGGCTGGTATATTTTTCAAAAGTGTCTTGAACTTGACAGAAATTGCGTTGAGAAATAAAGTTTATATTTTTAATCTTTTAACTCCATTTTCCCCCACAAACTTTCCCCCTCATATAATAACAGCAATTCAATATTGCCTGACAAAGGACTTTGACACATTAGGGTATATTCAGTTGAGTCACTCCTTTTACTTAGGAGTACAACTTGCATCTCCATGCCCTTCAATGTAACAAAGCTTCGGCTCTTTGAGCAATGCAGTTCAGATTTTTCCCCTGCCTCACTGACTTCCAGCCTCCAGTCCCAGCTCCTGAAAATCTAACCGGCTTCAGGGAAAAAACTGAAAGCTGAGCTTTTAGGGATCCTCCCCAATACCTCCACAGCTAAGAGGAGTGGAGTGCCATTCCAAGGCTAGGACTGCCACAGAGTTCACGCCCTGGCTCCCGCCTCCTCCCCTCCTCCCCCAGAGGCCGTCGCCCATCCCTGATCGCTGCACAGGTGGTCCCTGGTGGGCTAGCAAGTATTATCTGAGGCTGCTGTGTTCCCAACCCCAGCCAGGTGACAGCCTCCGCGGCCACCTTTATGAGCGTGAACCCATCCCGGCCCTGCTCCCCTCCAGGAGGAAGGCGAGAGTTTAAAATTCCTCAAACTTAGAAGAGTTGCCAGCCCACGGAACCCAAGGGCTCCCCCACATGTGCTGGACAGTCGCGAGTGATCTCCAGTTAAGGACGCAGAAGTGACTGTTCCTACCCAGCCCAGACCTGTTGGCCCGGGCAGGTGTCCCGGGAATCGCTCACGCACACACAACTCTGCACGGAGGTGTGTGCATAGGCACTGTCAAACGTGTTTTGGCCACCCAAGAAGATGAACAGGAAAACCAGGCATTGGACTATCCAAAACTTGTTTTCTTAAAGGGCACATGTGAAGAAAAGGCCTTTGCCCATCTCACTCCTGACTCCAGGGTGAAACTTGAGGGGTACCCGACGGCTGCAGCGCTGCCACCAGCTCCCCTGGAAGTAGCGGCTCGTCCCTAACTTTAACCACAGCAACTGCCGCGGAACGCGGGCGTCTCCGCCCAGGCTGCACCTGTTCCCGATTCGGAGCACCCAGCCTCGCACATCCCTTCTGACCTTGAAGGCATCCTGAAACTCACACCCTGCTCCCGGTTCGGCTTTACTCCAACCCCCTTCCCAGCAGTCACTGAAGCCCTCTTGGTACCAGAGGGGCCGCGTCAAAATACCCATCCCCAGCAAATTCACAATGCTCTTGCCTGGGGTCTCCGGAGATAACGGAGCACCCCTCTACCCATCGCTTACCCCCACTCCATCCAGCTGCCGCGCCCTCACGCAAGGTTAAGTCTCCTCCCTCTCCACCAAGTCCAGAACCCCCACCTCTCCCAAGTCCAGGGTTCCCTGTTGTAGGTATGCGTGAGGAAAGGACGCCTCGGAGGCGAACCCTCGAGAGCCGGCGCCGCAGAGCTCCTGGGGCGGGGTCCACCGCGGGGGACCGTCCGGAGCACGGCGCTCAGAGCTGGCAGAGTCGCCCCCGCGGTTCGGGGAACTCAGCTGGAACCGAGCCCGGGCAACCAAATTGAGGTGCGCGGCGGGGAGGGGGCGACAGCACCGGCTTGGGGCTGAGCCGTGGCGCTGCGGAATCTCCAGGAGCCGGGCGGCCGGTCGGTGCGGGCGTTCCCGGAACCGCCAAACTTTCTCCGCCAACAGAAGTTAGGGACGCCGAGGACGGAGACGCGGGGGACACCAGGAGGGGTCTCCCGTCACCTCCCGCCTCCAGTAGCCGAGGGAGAAGGCGACCCTGAGTGCCAGGTGGCCCTGAGCGCTCCGCCCCGGCCCCGCGGCGCCTCTCCCGCGGCTGCGCTCACCTGGCTGTAGAGCTCGCCCACCGACATGGCCCGGGCCGGGCGGGGCTCGAGCCCCGGCTCCCCGCTGCACCGCGGCTCTCAGTCCGCGGCCGGCCCGCCTGGCGCCATGTTCCCGGGCTGGCCTGGAGTTTCTCGATCTTCTCGCTCTTCTCCGACCTGCCCCGCCGGCTTCCCGGAGGCACAGCGCCGGCTAGCTCCCGGCTACGCGACCTTTACTCCCGCGGCCGCGGCGCAGCTGCGGCCGGACAGGAGTTGCGAGCGCCGGGGGAGGAGGCAGCGCGACGCCGCTCCCCGCCCAGGTGTGGGGAGGAGGCGAGGGCCGGCGAGGAGGGAGGACTCGAGCGCGTCAGAGCGGACTGCCCGTGCGCCGCCGCGCCTCTGAGCCCTGCCGGTGCCCGGCCCGACGCGCCCTCCCGCGCCCCCGCTGCCACCTGGGCCTCCCGGCCGGGGGCGGGGCACTCAGAGCGGAGCTCGGGGACCGGCGCGGGCCGCCCCCTGCTGGACGCCACGCGCGCGCAGGCACAGGTGCGCCCCGGTGCCAGCACCTGCCCTGCCTCGCTTGGCTTCCACCCGCACCCAGCCCCGCGGAGTCCGGCACGCACGCGGTGCAGACAAGAAAAGGGGAGAGGAACTAACCAGAGAGCGGGGAAAAGAGAGAAGCTTCTATGGCTGGAAGGCCCCAGACATTGCCCTTGATTTTACCTGGCTGTATTCAGCGCTTTCATTAAAATTCAGTTACTCGTAGATCGTTATTAAGGTGACCTGGACATACGTACACCAAGGATCTTCTCCTTCAAACTGAACTCTCTGCGCGGAAATTCTTGTCAGAAAGGTGGGAGTCGTAACTTCTTCTGTACAAATATTGGCCACTTTCGCCCACAGCCTCCAAGGAGACTCCAAGCCACTCCTCTCAGAGGGCTCTTGCTTTTTCAGGAAGTCTCACGTTCTCCCAACCCCCGTCTCTCCTACATGCAGACTCCCGGTCTTTCTGCCACTCACTACCTCGTTTATTTGTGTTCCCTCTCTGCCCATGGCACTTGGCTGCCTACAGCAACTTCAGCTCCTCTCCTACTTCCAGTGAAAAGTAGAAATTTCAGTCAAGAAAAAAAAAGACTGCCAGGAGTCTGTGGAAGGAGACCAGGGCTGTCAGAAGAGACACTCCCTTCTGAAGGTTGCATGTGTCCCTGAACCAGGGGTGGCCCCTGAAAAGTGGTTCTCAACCAGAAGATCTATCTATACCAGCTGGGGCAGTTGTTCAGGAGCCTCAGAAGGTGATTCTCAGAGGCATCCCACCTGGAATGCAAGATCCCGTTGTAATTCACCTGTGCAGGCCTTCCCGTGGGCGCCTCCACAATGAGAGTCAACTGGGGAGCTTTAAGCGATCCAAGGAAGAGGCCCCAACCCAAGGAATTCTGATTTAATGAAGGAAGGGACCTGGGTATCCCAATTTTTAAAGCTCCTCTGAAAGTCTAAAGGACGGTACTTCCAGGGTGACAAATGCATTGACCAAAGCTTGGGCGGCTCTCATTGGACCTAAAATGGAACTCTTCCCATCAGTGGCAAGAGCAGAGAGGAATTTTTTTTTCTCGTCCTCAAGTTTTTCTGCGTGGTTTCCTTGCCCAGATTCCTGTAGCTCTTAAAGTGTGTCCCCACCCCCCACGCCCACCATCAGCATCACCTGGTAACTTGTTAGAAATACAAGTTATTGGACTCCACTGCAGACCTACTGAACCAGAAACTCTGGTGTGGGGCCAGTACTCATTGTTCTTTCTGCCTCCAGGTGATTCTCCCCTTTTTTGAATAAGAAAGTCGTCAGTCTTGCTTAGATCCTGGCCTCTTCCTCCACCACCATTAGTGGTCCCATCTCTCTACCAGCAACTCTTCCTCTTTCCACTGGCTCCTGGCTTTCTGTGTTTTCCTTTCCTGCTAAACTTAAAGCAGTCGCTTCACTTATTCAACTATCTCCAGTTACGCCCAGTCCCTCCTTAATTCTCTGATTCTCAACACTTTATGCACATCAGAATCACTTTTGAAACAAGCGGATGTCTGGTTCCTGCTCCCAGAAATTCTGATTTAACATGTCTTGGGGGCGCGGCCCTGGGTGAAAGGATTCTGAAGAGCTCCCAGATGGTTCTAATGGCAGCCAAGTTTAAATGTTGCTGTTCTGGCCAGGTGTGGTGGCTCAGGCCTATAATCCCAGCACTTTGGGAGGCCAATGTGGGCCAATCACTTGAGGTCAGGAGTTCAAGACCAGCCTGGCCAACATGGTGAAACCCCATCTCTACTATAAATACAAACATTAGCTGGGTGTGGTGGCACATGCCTATAATCCCAACTACTTGGAAAGCTGAGGCAGGAGAATCACTTGAACCTAGGAGGTGGAGGTTGCAGTGAGCTCAGACCACACCACTGCACTCCAGCCTGGGTGACAGAACAAGACTCTATTTAAAAAAAAACAAAACAAAAAACCACTGCTGTTCTATTTTCTTCTTATTTGGGTCCACTCAGCCCCATCCTGTTGAAATTACCTTATCACTGTGAAGCATGGGGTGGGAATTGATTCAACCCACTACATTAAACCATCGCTTCCCTGGGTATTATTTTTCTATTGTTTTCTCAGCCTCTCTAACCAAACTTTAACATTATTTTCTAGGCGTAGCTTCCTCTTCCTGGTTTCTGAATAAAACTATGCTCCATTTCAGAGATCTCGTCTTTCTTCTCATCCATGCCCCCATTTCATCGCTCGTTCACAATGCTAATTCTCAAATCTAATTCTAACCTTACTCAAGACCCACCTTTCCACCTGCAGGTAGGCAATGCTAACAATGCCACTTGGACCTCGGACCAACCTGACACTCATTTGTTTCCATCCTTTCTCCCTACCCTTAACTGGTTCCAGCTGTCTGGCTTCCATCACACCTGGCACAAATGAAAAGCTCAATTCATGTTGACTGAACTGAATTGCATTTCTGGGTCCCACACTTGGCCAGAGCTTTGTGAATTTCTAATCCCACAATCAGATATGGTCTTTCCCTCCTTTGAACAATAAAGACATTTTAAAACTTAATTGATTCAGGAAACATACCAAGCGCTTTACTTCTGTGATCTTGTTGAAGCCTCAGAGCAACCTTATAAAGGAGGTTCGGAATATTAAGCCTTTTTCACAGATGGGCGAAGTGAGGCTTAGGGAGGAAGGATGTGAAAAACACTCTAGGTCAGACAGCTACTGTTCAATTAAAGTCTCATTCGAGAGTCTAACCCTTGCTTTTTATGTCAATGCATCTTGAATGTCAGTGTGTACCAGGATTAAGGGGCTATCAGGGGATGTTAATTTAGTTGGTCAGAGATGTGATCAATGAGTCTGAATTTGGTCTTTTTCTTTCTTTTTTTTTTGGTTTGTTTTTTGAGATGGAGTTTCGCTTTTGCTGCTCAGGTTGGAGTGCAGTGGTGCCATCTCAGCTCACTGCAACCTCCGCCTCCCGGGTTCAAGCGATTCTCCTGCCTCAGCCTCCCCAGTAGCTGGGATTATAAGCATGTGCCACCACACCCAGCTAATTTTGTATTTTTAGTAGAGATGGGGTTTAGTAGAGGTGATCCGCCTGCCTCAGCCCCCAAAGTGCTGGAATGACAGACGTGAGCCATTGTGCTCGGCCTACGAGTCTGCAAATGCAATACATATCCCAGGTGGTGTAGGGCCCACACTTTGAGAGACATTGCTCTGTGCTCCATGGCTTCTCAAAGTAAAAAGAAGATACCTGTTGGAAATGCCTCAGTCTCCTTCCTGACAGGTGAGGATTTCCCTCACACAAATAACAAAAAGTGAACTTCCAAGGCATTCATTTGCACCCTGTATGATATGTGAACTAATATCCCTTTCTCCTCCTCACCACTAGGCTCTAAGAGTCTTGAGGGCAGGGACCAAACCTGACCCATATTTGCATCCTCTGCACTTCCTAGAACATGCCTTGGACAAAGTTGATCGCAGTAAATAGTAGGTAAATTGAGATGTTTTGAGCCAAGTCTTAAAGGAAGTACTGCCTATTAATTAGTGGAAAAGAGAAAACAAGGGGATTACTAAACAGAAAAATTAGCATAAGCAAAGAAAGAAAGAGGAGGAATTCCACTAAGAAGAAGCCTTCTTATTGGCTGGCCGTTCTGTGAACGCGGTTTGTAAACTATACAGTGACTGTTAAAATTATTTTCTTATGGGCTGGACACAGTGGCTCATGCCTATAATCCCAGCATTTTGGGAGGCAGAGAAGGATCACTTGAGGTCTGGAGTTCACAACCAGCCTGACCAACATGGTGAAACCCCATCTCTATTAAATATACAAAAATTAGCATGCCTGTAGTCCCAGCTACTTGGGAGGCTGAGGCAGGAGAATATCTTGAACCAGGGAGGCAGAGGTAGCAGTGAGCTGAGATTGTGCCACTGTACTACAGCCTGGGCAACAGAGTGAGACTGTTTCCAAAAATAATGATAATTTTCTTATATCCTCTCCTTTACCAAATAGATTCATATCTTCTCCCTTTCCTCCTCTATCCCAAAAGCCTCCACTCCTTAAACAAAGGCTGTCTTTCTTGCTCATATTACATACCTACCGTGGGTTGGATGTGGCTCTGCTCTAGAGACTTTCCTTTGGGTTCCTGTCTGGAAGCTTGCCTGTGTTGTGGTGGAAGGAAAAGAGATGCAGCAAACCCCGTTCCAGCTTCAAAAGCTTCTGCTTAAGGACTGACTCACATTTCAATACGGAGAGAGATGCACTCACATCTCATTGGCCAAAACAAGATGCAGGGCTGCTTCTGAAGTTACCAGGGCAGGGCACTGACTGGAGGAACAACCAGAACAGGACAGCAAATGTTTTCAATGATAACATAATCCATTAGACTCCTTTCTCTCCAAATTCTCTCTTCCAGAAAACTTGTCTTAAATTATGTCAGGATTTCTCCTGAGGTCTGACCCCCCAAAACCACGGCAAGGGAATGAATAAAGTGAATTCTGGATCTGGATGAGGGGCCATAAAGTATATTCACAGTTGGAATATCAACTCCCTAAACATGAAAAGGAGACAACTTTACCTGCAGGGAGGAAAGGGTGGAAGAAAACAAACTTATCCTTGAACTAAAACCTGAGCATGGACTCACTGATCCTGATCCACAGTTTTTGGGGTAGAGGTCATCTAGCCCAATGCCACGTGCAAGAATGCTCAGCTTCCCAAATGTGGGACCACCCAGGCTCTGATTAGACAGTGCTGCAGATGGAGAACCCATTATCCTGCTCAGGAGGTCAGGAGTTCAGCCAGCACAGTCATTGAACTTCTGCAGGTCCTCTCTCATTTCCAGGGGTCCAAAATGTCCTCATCACCCTCGGCCAGCTGGCAATCCACTGCTTCTCTCATACAGATTTGAGTACTGGGTTGTGTTTTCCAGATTGTATCCAAGAAATGGAAATATGGTTGAAATAGTAGTCCCTGAGACGTGGGAATAATTGTTGAAGTTGTTTTCCCCAAAAGGTGGTCATTAAAGCCTGATTATGGGCTGCTTCTGAAATGGCTCCCAATATTTCTCACCTCCTGATGGTCTCCTTTTGTGTAATCTCTTCCATTTATGTGTGGGCTAGACCTAGAGATTTGGTTCTAACAATAAAATACAGCAAAGATGATGGCATGCCAGATCCATTAAATTATAAAGGACTGTGACTTTTGTCTTACTGGAACTCTGGCTCTTGTCATATGCTTGCCCAGATGAAGAGTTGCTGTGGAAAGGCTCATATGGCAAGGAAATAAGGGAGGCTTCAGTCCAATAGCCCTTGAGGGACTGAATTCCCAAAACAACTATATGAGGAAGCTTGGAAGGCGATTCTTGTCTAAATGAGTGTGATGGTTAATACTGGGTGTCAACTTGATTGAAGGATATGAAGCATTTATCCTGGGTATGTCTGTGAGAGTATTGCCAAAGGAGATTAACATTTGAGTCAGTGGGTTGGGAAAGGCAGACCCACCCTTAATCTAATTAGAGCACAATCTAATTAGCTGCCAGCATGGCTACAATAAAAAGCAGGCAGAAAAATGGGAAAAGAGAAATTGGCCTAGCCTCCCAACCTACATCTTTCTCCCCTGCTGGATGCTTCCTGCCCTCAAACATCAGAGTCCAAGTTCTTCAGTTTTGGAACTCCAACTGGCTCTCTTTGCTCCTCAACCTGCAGACAGCCTACTGTGGGACCTGGTGATTGTGTGAGTTAATACTTAATAAACATATGTGTGTGTGTGTGTGTATAACATATTTTATATATATTATATAGAATATATATTTTATATATTATATATATATATATTCCATTAGTTCTGTCCCTCGAGATAACCCTGAGTAGTACAATGAGCTTTCAGATGAGACCAAATCCCCAGCTGACATTTTGATCACAACCATGTGATCCACCCTGAAGCAAGGATCCGGTAAAGCTGCATCTATGTTAAAGAAACTGTGAGATAATTCTGTGACCCATGTAAACTGTGTGATAATAAATGTGTTGTTTAAAACCACTAAGTTTGAGGATAATTTGCTATGCAGTGATGGATGACTAATATAATCATATACAAAAGCGTTCTGTGATCCTTGGCTTACTGACAAGAACTTCATTCTAGCAAATTCTCTCCTCATCGTGGCAAGTTCATTCCCCAAATATCTGCTAAAGTGGTCATCGTCGAACTGGGGTTTGTGGGGCCCTGTACACCAAGACTATTCATGTTGTTATTCCCATATTTTGTTTTAAAAGAATCGGTGTCCAGATCCTATATCTCCATATGTATTTCTTCCTAAACACTGATTTGAAAAAAATAAAAATCAGGCCTGCAATTAGGAAAGGGTCATTCTCAGGTCTCAGTTCCCAGGTCCCTTTCTCTCACTTTGCAAAAGACACATTCTCAGACCTCCTGAGTAGTAGGATGGTGGTTTGCCTGGGTAGCCAAAGCCTTCATGATGCCACACAAAAGGACACTTAGAAATGTGTTGAGAAAGCAAGTAACTAAAGAAGGGGCCACAAATTCTTTTGCAGTTCAAATGGTTTCCACTTCTGTGCTATCAACAAAATTGAAGCAGGACTTAAGCCAGTGGTCAGCTGACAGGTTATTAAAAATAATCCTTCGATGGGTCACTATGCAATTTTTGTCAACTCTGAAGGAATTCAAAGAATTGAAGGACACTGTTCCAACAAAACTTCCCTTCCTATCTATTTATTTATGTAAACAAGATTCCTCTCAGCACTTATAACAAAAATAGGAATAGATTTTTGAAGCTGTGCAGTAATACTCTGTGATAATTCAAAATAATAATTTTAATACTTAGACCACTGGAAATTTTTAAAATATATTAATTTATATACCTATTTTTGTTGTGGTTAATTATTATAGGGTGATTATTAAAAGGACTTCTACCACAAAAAATATAGGATAAAATTCCGTGGAAAAAGTGGAATGGAATTTCAGGCTCAAGGAACAAAAAATAATTGATTTAAATAACTTGTTTGTGTATTTTTAAAATGGGCAATGGAAGTTATCAAATTGCTATGACTGAGTCCATTGGGTTCATTAAAAACAGTAATATAGTATTTTAAGTGACTAGATACATCGAAATTATAACTTTTTCAACTATGGAAACTAAAAAATATCCAAAATGTAAGGAGACATATAGTTTAAAAAAATTTTTTTTGAGAGTATAAAAGCAAGAAAGTCAGCTGGGCACGATGGCTCACACCTATAATCCTAACGCTTTGGGAGGCTAAGATGGAGGATCACTTGAGCCCAGGAGTTTGAGATCATCCTGAGCAACACAGGGAGACCCCATCTCTACAAAAATATATTAGCCAGGTGTGGTGTCATGCACCTGTAATCTCAGATACTCAGGAGGCAGAGATGGGAGGATCGCTTGAACCCAGAAGGTCAAGGCTGCAGTGAGCTGTGGTCATGCCACTGCACTCCAACCTAGGCAATCAGAACAAGACCCTGGCAAAACAAAAAAAAGAACAAGAAAGTCTAAAGCCCCTGGGAGGGAGGACAGCCACTTCCACAGCTCCCCACATTAGGACTTTCTTAGGAATTCAGGATTTAAAATGGTGTTAAACATCTTGATGCTGTGAAATGCTTTCGGCTTGCCAGTTTAGTCTGTGCTGATCTCCAAGTATCTCTTGGGACAATACAAACTTATTTTTTCACCTGTTTTAAATTAGCACCCAGCCTCTGCAGCTTTAGCAGTAACTTCTGTTAATATTTGTACTGGGAGGCCCTGGCACAGTCCCCGACCCCCCGACCCAGACTTCTGCTTCAACATTCTTCCATGGTGGAGCTCTGATATGTGAGGATGATTGAAGGTTATTGGAGTTGTTTAGGAGAAAAAGACTCTGAGGACTGAGGAATGGTGAGGGCTGGGGACCCCCAACAAGAGAGATAGGGGCATCGTGTTCTTAAATACTTAAAAATCGGTTTTGTGAAAGAGAGATTAAGCCGATTAATAGAGGCCAGGCCCACAGGGAGGAAGTTTCAGGGTAATAAATCATGGACAACTGTGAGGAATAAGTACAACATTCAAATAAGAAAAGCTATCAAGAGAGGCAAGGCATCTGGCAAAGAAGTGAGCGTGCTGTCCCTGGAGGAATGCAAGCAGAGGCTGGATTATCACTGTCAAGGATGCTATTTTGCCACCAGGTGGGACGGTGGGCTGTACCCCTGCTGGGAATCACTGGTGATTCCCTGGTGGCTGCTCTCCTTACACCTGGCTTATGGTGCCCAGGAAAACTTAGAGCTATTGTCGCAAATGCTGGATTGATAGCCTTGTGGGAAGAAACCCGCATCTTAAAGCTTGCTCCCTGGGAAGGTTTGAGATCAGTTTTTTACAACTCAGTACGACTGTAAGTCATGTGCTTCCTTTGGGGGATGTTTCACATAAACCTCACCTTTAATCCGAAATGGAATGAGCAGCTTTGCTTCCTAGGAGGCATCCTAACTGCTGAAAAGGGGTGGCGGGGCTGGTTTCTTCTGTTTGAAGAAGAGGGAGGCAAAACACCGTGGTTTATGCTTTCCCAGAACCTCCAAAATCCCTGTTCCTCGTGGCTGCTCCCAGGGCTCACGGCTGTATGTAAATAACCGTAATGACCCTTCCAAGAATGGAATGACGAGTCTATTAGAGCTTGGACGGAGAGGAGGGAGGAGAAAAATGAGGTGGCATGGATCAGAGGAAATGTAATATCACCGTCGGCGAACGTACAGTCTCCTCCACACCCCACTAAAGTGTTCTGAGCCTCCAGTCCTCCGACAGACACTTGCCCCTCACCGCAATCCGCCCTCACCTAAGCAAGGTCCCTTTCCGGAGGATCGCAGAGGCCGCGGGAATGTTTTATCCCCAGCCTCTCACGCCCTCTTCTGGACACTTTTCCCAACAGCTAGTTTTGTTTCTGCTTTTTCTCATTTTTCAGTCTCTCTCACTTCATCTGAGAGGAAGGTTGAATCAGGTTGAAACATGAGCCCCACAGCAAGGCTTTGGTTTAATGGTTCCATTTTGATTTATTACCAGGTGATGTGGGGTGAAGGGTAAACCTTCTGAGCCAGGCAGGTGGGGAGAGATTGTGAAATTCTCTGCTACTTAAGCGGATCTCGGGAGCCCCATCATCTTTCTAGTTCTTCCCAGAAATGCCCAGGCCAAAGAGCCTGCTGCCGCACCACCAACGAGGGGCGCGACTTTGGGCCGTCCCCCTTCCTCTCTGAGCCTCTGATTTCTCATTAGTAAAATGAGAGGATTGGCTCTTCCAGCTACCGCTTTCAAAGATCAGGGAACTAGGGAAGATTGTCTGTTATATACCCTGAAATACTTCAGTCCCACTCAGTTAATTTGAGCTTTAATTCCAGGGAGGGCCAGGTGACATGCTGTCAAGAATCTCCATTCCAGGGCAGTCAGCAGGCACATCCCAAAAGGCCACACGCTAGATGTAGCCACCACAAATCCTTCTGCTATCACCAAGTCTAGGCTAATTAACAGACTGAATGTCAAATGAGTTTTTATTGGTGACTTGTGCAATTGCAGGATGGATGTTAGAAGTTGGCACTCTTTGGTGAAATGATGGGTATTCAAGATTTGGGGGTGGGCTAGGGACATTCCCCACTCTTGCCAGAACATGCCAGAGCAAGAATCTGGAGTGCCTTATAACCTGCACCGTGAGAGAGGGCGCCCAAGGCCGGATCCCAACTTGGCCTGGTGTCCAGCCGATGGTGGAGGAGGGCGTCTGGTTGTAAAAAGCTGACTAGAAGCACAAACTCCTGCCTCTGAATGCTGGAATGAATGAAACTTGTACACAGGTAGCATCAAGTAACCCTGCCTTACAGGTGTGATCAAAACCCATAAAAGGCAAGAGTGCTGAAACCTCATCAAGCTTACAAAGCCAGTTCTGGACCTGCTTGCAGCTGAAAGCTTGGCTAATAAGTGGCAGCACGTGGGCTGAATGAACTGCTTTCTCTATCACCTGTAGCCACCACAAGCTTCTTGGGCAACTAATTGTTATCTACCGAAAAGAACCTAAGTGTGGCATGGAATCCTAAGCTGCTTTCTAACTCTGAGTCCTACATGTTTCTGATTCTTTTAAACAAAAATTAATGTAAACATCATTTGTTAAAAACCCACTATATTTCAGACACTCCCTGGGGCACTAGAGATTTACAGAAGAATAAAATGTCTTTTGGGGGCCCAGCCCAAACATCCAGCTGCCTACTTGCCTTTTCCACATGTGTGTCTAAGGGTATCTCTGACTCACATGACCAAAGTGAAAATCTTAATTTTCAGCCCACATGTGTGTTCTTCCCTAATCTTAACCATACTCATAGATAGCACCTCCATTTACCATCAAGCCAAAATCTTAGGCTAGGCATCATCCTTGATTCCTCTATTTCCCTCAATTCTTTTGTTTTTCTTTTTCCTTTCTTTTTTTTTGAGATGGAGTCTCACTCTGTCGCCCAGGCTGGAGTGCAATGGCGTGATCTCGGCTCACTGCAACCTCTGCCTCCCAGGTTCAAGCGATTCTCCTGCCTCAGCCTCCTGAGTAGCTGGGACTACAGGTGCACACCATCACGTCCAGCTAATTTTTGTATTTTTAGTAGAGACGGGTTTCACCATATTGGCCAGGCTGGTCTCGAACTCCTGACCTCAGGTGATCCACCTGCCTCAGCCTCCCAAAGTGCTGGGATTACAGGCACGAGCCACCGAGCCCAGCCTATTTTTTTTGTTTTTAAATAGAAACGGAGTTGCCCAGGCTGGTCTCAAACTCCTGGGCTCAAGCGATCCGCCACCTCGGCCTCCCAAACTGCTGGGATTACAGGCGTGAGCCACTGCGCCCAGACCATTTTCCTCAATTCTCAATTCTAATCCATCAGCAAAGCCTAATAGCTCAGTCTCCAAGGCACATCCTAAATCAGGCACCTTTTCCATCTCCAATGCTGCCACCCTCCACCAGCCCCAGCCATTTCCTGCTGGGCCACTGCAAAAATGACCTGCTTGGTCTCTCCACTTCCATTTATTTGACCTCATCTCTTCCTGCCCTTCTCTTTACTTACTTTGAGCTCCTGACCTCAATCCCTTCTTTCTGTTCCTCAAACATGCTGTGCTTATTCTCACCTCAGGCTACTTGAACCTGCTGGCTCCTTCCCTGGAATGCCCTCCCCCTGATATTCACTTCAGGCCCAGAATTTAAATAAGCAGCAAAAAAACTTAGTAATCAAGACATTAGGACAATAATTTAATGAAATAGCAAAAAAAAAAAAAAAAAAAAAAAAAAAGGTCCATGATGGAAAAACAACACAAACTTTAAAATAAAGACAGGATTCAGGAGTGCCATGCTGAGCCATATAGAATCCTAAGGCAGAGGTAAAAATGTGTGACCCTATATACATTTTTTTTTGAGACAGAGTCGCTCTGTTGCCCAGGCTAGAGTGCAATGGTGTGATCTCAGCTCACTGAAACCCCCTCCGGGTTCAAGCTATTCTCATGTCTCAGCCTCCCAAGTAGCTGGAATTACAGGCGCCCACCACCACGCCCAGCTAATTTTTATATTTTTAGCAGAGATGGGGTTTCACCATGTTGGTCAGGTTGGTCTCAAACTCTGGACCTCAGGTGATCCACCCACCTCTGCCTCCCAAAGTCCTGGGATTACAGGCATGAGCCACCGCACCCAGCCTTGTATTTCTTCTTAAGAGGCAGGGTCTCACTATGTTGCCCAGCCTGGAGTACAGTGGCTGTTCACAGCCTCGATCAGGAATTTGCCCTGCTCAGTTTCTGACCTGGGCTGGTTCACCCCTCCTTAGGCAACCTGGTGATCCCAGCTCCTGGGAGTTCAATATGTTGATGCCAAACTTAGTGCAGACACCTGGTCAGCATAAAGTACTATAGCCCAGAACTCCTGAACCCAAGTCATCCTCTTGCTTTAGCCTCTGGAATAGCTGGGACTATAAACATGTGCCACCGTGCCCAGCTGTGTGTGTGTGTGTGTGTGTGTGTGTGTGTGTGTGTGTGTATTTTGAGACAGCGTTCCACTCTTGTTGCCTAGGCTGGAGTGCAATGGCACCATCTCGGCTCACTGCAACCTCCACATCCCAGGTTCAAGCAATTCTCCTGCCTCAGCCTCCCCAGTAACTGGGATTATAGGCACCCACCACCATGCCCGGCTAATTTTTGTATTTTTAGTAGAGACAGGGTTTCTCCATGTTGGTCAGACTGGTCTCAAACTCTCAACCTCAGGTGATTCGCCCACCTCAGCCTCCCAAAGTGTTGGGATTACAGGCATGAGCCACCACACCCAGCCCCAGCTGTATATTTTTAAAGGTTAACTTTTCCCAGGATCTTAAAGGAGTTAAAAAATATTGAAAAATTATAAAGTGGGTTGTTACAATGCACATTATTTTAAGCGTAAATACTTTATTATACTTGTGTTAAGGGGTCTCCAGGACTCCAGATTTGAGGATTTGCTAGAAGGACTCATAGAACTCAAAAAAGCTGTTATAGTCTTGGTTTTGGCTTATTACAATGAAAGGATGCAGATTACAATCAGCATAGGAAAAAAGTACACAGGGCAGAGTCCAGAAGAGACCGGACATAAGCTTCCATTGTCCTTAACAGGAAGAATCATAGGGAGAGCACGTACTTCTCCCAGCAGCGATGTGTGACAACATGGAGGAGGTATTGTCAAGCAGGGAAGCTCACTCAAACTTGAAAGGTTTTCACTGGGTGCCAGTCTTCATTTCTCCCACCCCCAGAGGTGAAATGAATACAGCATGGCCCTGGCTCCTGGGTGAACAACAACTAGTTTCAACAAAAATTACATCATTAGTATAAATCTGGGATAAGCCAGGTGCAGTGGCTCATGCTGTAATCCCAGGGTTCTGAGGGGCTGAGGCAGGAGGACTGCTTGAGGCTGAGAGTTTGAGACCAGCCTGGGCACAGAACAAGATCCTGTCTATACAAAAAATTAAAAAACTTAGCTGGATATAGTAGCATGTGCCCATAGTCTTGGCTACTAAGGAATCTGAGGCAAAGAGCCCAGGAATTCGAGGCTGCAGTGAACTATGATTGTGCCACTCTACTCCAGCCTGGGCAGCACAGTGAGACTCCATTTCTAAAATAAAAAATAAGACGCTATCTATGGTAGGCCAAGTCTCTAGGAAGACAAAGACACTCAGGCAGAATTCCAAGAACTCACAGGTTATATCTCCCGGGAGCCTCAAGGGTCCATTCTTTCTTTGGAATGTGCAGGGTTGGACACCTCAAGCCTGTTGAATTAACCTTTAACTGCATAATAACAAAACCAGAAGTTAGTGTAATTTCACTGGCTTTAATGAAGCAAACTCCCCAATAATATTTTCAATATCTACTTCTGGAAAAAGTTAACCACTGAAGAAATACATTAAGGCATGTCTACACAGACGCACATTTTTCTTTTGGTCTCTGATTCCAACATGGTTGAGCACAGCACTGCCAGATCCTGTCTTTATTTAAAATTTTGATATTTCATGCTTTGTGGACTTTTTGCATTAATTTTTATTTTTAAAAATATTATTGATCCATAGACTGGGCGTAGTGGCCCTATAACCCTCAAGTCTGTGGTTTCTCATCCTTCCAGCCTAACCAAAATAGTACATAATCAGGAAGGCCTCTGACAACCTTATCTGTTATTGCATCCTCTCCATTTCTCTTTCATTGTATCACTTCACATTCTAAAATAATCTTATTTCTACCTCATAATTTCCTGTCTACCCCTTCCACTCAGCTCAAATATAGGCTCCCTGAAGCAGAGAGCTTGTCTGTCTTGCTCACTGCTAAACTCTCAGACGCTAGAAGAGTGTCCCTCACATGGTTGATGTAAAATGTCAGTTGCACTGACTACATGGAGGTGAGACTCTGTGTGGTTACAGACACAAAGAGCAGCCACACAGCTGAGGTTTCTCCTGGTGTCGTTTATTGCCAAGCGGCCTCCATGGCTGGGGGATCCAAAGGCTAAAAGGACCAACAGAGATAAGTCTAGATGGAATATTTAAGCTGAAGCATTCCTCTAGCTCTTTCCAATGTACTTATTTAACAAGTGCTATTTACAGAGTGTACCATCAAGTTGCACTCATGTCAAAGTGCAGAAACTACCAGTTTGCATATTCAAACTTTGCGTAAATCAACTTAGCTTTGGAGCTTATGAAGAGATACATTGGCCCTGGTTCTGGTCTGTCCTGGGGAAATGATTTATTCTTTTTCAATGGTGATTTGTATTTCTAGGTTTCCATTATTAAAATATGAACAATACCTAAAGGGAAAATGCGTGAACAAAGTTATCCAACATTAACATTTTCATTTTCATGCCTGTGCGTCTGAGTGTTATTTCACTTTCTTGTACTTGGCTGATCATAACTCTCCATTATCCCCAGGCTGAGTGTTGTTCCTGGGGTGTGACTCCCACCCTTGTCCTTCTGGCCTCCTATCCCAGGGCTCCAAACACTTCCTAACTCCAGACATGCCATTGGCCAGGAATTCTCCTTCCTGTTTTCTAGACTTCCCCATGTACACGCCCTCTAAGTGTTTCCATCTCACTTCATAAGGACTTTGCCTTGTACCTGAGTGAGATCCAACTCATGGATCTGGAAACAGACAGCATCTCACTCAGGGTACACGGCAAAGTCTTTACAACGGCTTGTCTCCAACAGCCCCCTTATCCCCTCCTTTCCAGCCCCCTTGTTGTTCCTTGAATGCCTCATGGTCTGACCAGCTTCAGTGCCTCTGCCTTTCCTGGCTTCAAGGCTTTCACCCTCTCACCTTCACAGGGGTCTTCTCAGTGAGGGCTTCCCTGCTTGCCTCACTTACATTGCATGGCCCCTTGGCACTCCAGATCTCCTGTCTCCTTTCTTTTCCTCTATGCCATGATCACTGCCTAGCATATTATGTATTTATTTGGTTATTTTTTTCCCCCAATCCCCTTGCTAAAATATAAACCGTTTTATTCTCTAACTTGTAGGGACTTCTTCAACTCCAGCCTGATTCTTTCCAGCACGCAGGGTGGTTTGGATGATGTCTTGGTTTGCTAGGACTGCCATAGCAAAGAACCATAAACTGGGTGGCTTAAAATCGCAGAAATTCATTCTCTCAGAGTTCTGGAAGCTGGAAGTCCAAAATCAAGGTGTCAGCTGGGCCAGCCTCTTGAAACATGCAGGGAAGAATCTGTCTTTGCCTCTTCCAGCTTCTGGGGGTCTGCCCACTATGTTTGGACTTCCTTGGCTTCTTGGGTGTGAACCCCACCCTTGTCCTTGTGGCCTCCTGTCTAGATGCAGCACTTCAGTCTCTTCCTCTGTCACAGACGGCGTTCACCTCGTGCATCTGTGTCTCTCTGTCCCCGCTTTGTATAAGGACACCACTCATACTGGAGTAAGGGCTCACTCTAATCCAGAATGATTTTGTTTGTTCGTTTGTTTGTTTTTTGAGACAGAGTCTTGCTCTTGTTGCCCAGGCTAAAGTGCAATGGCATGATATCAGCTCACCGCAACCTCCGCCTCCCAGGTTCAAGCGATTCTCCTGCCTTAGCCTCCCGACTAGCTAGGATTACAGGCATGTGCCACCATGCCCAGCTAATTTTGTATTTTTAGTAGAGATGGGGTTTCTCCATGTTGGTCAGGCTGGTCTCAAACTCCCAACCTCAGGTGATCCGCCCTTCTCATCCTCCCAAAGTGCTGGGAGCCACCTCGTTCGGCCCCGGAATGATTTCATCTTAACATTTATATCTGTAATGACCCTATTTCCAAATAAGGTCACATTCCAAAGTACTAGGGGTTAGGACTTCAACATATCTTTATGGAGAGACACAATTCAGCCCATTGCAGGTGACATCTGAGGGTGGTTTTGTCCAATGGCAGTTCTGTTCCACCAAGACAAAGATACGGGGCTAGAGTTGTTGTTTCTCTTTGTTTTTTGTTTTTGTTTTGTTTTCTTTTGTTTTTAAATAGAGGTAGGGTTTCCTATGTTGCTTAAGCTGGTTCTGAACTCCTGGCCTCAAATGATCCTCCCATCTCAGCCTCCCAAAGTTCTGGGATTACAGGTGTGAGTCACCATGCCTGGCCAGCTGCCATAGTTGTAAGACACAAAGTCTTCCTTCCTTTCTTCACCCATGTATTCAACGAACACTTCTAAAGCCAGGCATTTGCTAAGCACTGAAGACCAAAAAAAAAAAAAAAAAAGTGATAGGCAGGGCCTCTACCCCAGGGAGCTCCCAGGCTAGTGAGAAAAAGCAAATAACATCACTATGTGATTAGTCCCAAGAGAGCCCACACAGAGGGAGGTGGTGCCTCCCCTCCAGAGCCATCTGTAAGCACCAACCTGCTGGTGCCTCCAGTAATCTTTGCATGCCCACCCTTGGCAGCCTGGGAGTATGGGGAGGCATATCATTTAGGATTACATTTTTATGCTCTAGCTAAAAGTTTATGGTCTCCTTCTATTTCAACATGTGTTACTCCATAAATTAGGCTGAAAAATCCTCACACATCTAAGTTGTCATCAGACTCAAGCATTTTGCCACTCCTGCTCAAGCTGATCTTAAAGCTTATTCCACAAGTGGTTGCAGAAGTAACTGTCCAGCTCCTGGCTCGCCACTCTTCAAACCCTGGGAACCGCTCACAGCAAGCCAGGCCCCAGGAGCTGCACAGTTTTAAGCACAAAGTCAGTAAGTGGTCTGTCCCACCCAGTCTTGATGCTCCTCTCCCCTTGAACTTTACTTCCAGTAGTTGGGATCCTGTGTTATTCCTGACAACAAGCCTCCGTCGGTCTGGTCATATAATTCAATCCTTCTCTTGTCTCTAGTGCCCTCATCTTTATTCAATTCCCTATGTTATTTCCAGGTTTCCTGGAGACCAGATTCACCTTACTCATCACAGTCTTCCCTCCATCTCTGATCTTATCTGTAAGTCCAGGTTTTATGACTTGGTCCCAATGTTTGCAGCAGATTCTCCTTGATGCCTGGACCTGCCTGTATCTTGCTTCCAGATTCCTGCTGCTGTGATTTGCTCACCTGTCAGGATTCCCGTTAGTCATTGTTGGGACCTTTTCAGACTTCCTGCTTTCCCAAGGGGGAATCTGCTTGGCTTTAGCATCAGGGATACTTAATCAGTGTCGCAAGGCACACTAAAGCAGCACTGTGAACTGTCACTGTTGCGCCATCAAATATGATTATGTAAATCACATCCCTCAAATGGAACACTTATTTTTGTTACCACTGAAGATACAGTTTTATGAACATGATGCCACTTGCTTCATCTGGGAGGTAAGAAATGGGATAAAATGTTTGCTAGAACATTCCAGGCTGGGAGTGTGGACAGTGCACTCAAGTACTCTACCCACATCCTGGTGATCAAGCGAGCCTCATGCTAGCCTGGATGCTTTTATAGACACTTGGAAGCATTGTGAGGCCACAGTAATGGCCGAATTGTAATCCTGCTGACTTGTCTAGTGATGTTTTATGCCTTTTAATCCCTGCATATGTGTCAATGAATATTCTGATATTTAAAGTGTGACTTGAGACTGGGTGTGGTGGTTTATTCCAGTAATCCCAGCACTTCGTGAGGTCAAGGCACAAGGATCACTTGAGCCTAGGAGTTCAAGATCAGACTGGGCAAATGTAGTAAGATCCCATATCTACAGAAAATGAAAAAATTAGCTGGGCATGGTGGCACACACCTACAGTCCCAGCTACTCAGGAGGCTGAGGTAGGAGAATCGACTGAGCCCAGGAAGTCAAGGCTGCAGTGAGCTGTGATCGTGCCACTGCACTCCAGCCTCGGTGACAGAGTGAGACCCTGTCTCAAAAAAATTACATTAAATTAAAATAAAGTGTGACTTGAAACCTAGACCAAAGAGTTCAAGAAACATGACAGGGTCAGGTTTGTCCTCCCGTAACTGAGCCCTGGAATCATCAATCAGCCAGCCCCTTCTCTCTGAAGTTAATCAGTAGCATGGACTGGGATAGTGCTGGGTGCATGGAAACCACTATCAGAAATCGAAATGAAAGTTCCCTTGACCAGAAATTCCACTTTAGGAATTCACTTTCCTGATATACTCATAAATGTATACATATGGACTTTCATGTATATGTAGTCACTTTCCTGATATACACAGAAATGAGTCAACTGTGTGGATTTATTCCCAGCAACATAGTCGGAAACAACAAAAGCCTGGAAACCACCTATATGTCCATCTCCAGGAGTCCCCTGGTGGCACAAAACCCTAAGGAGATTTGTCCACGGAGGTATTGGCCCACATCTGGGTCATGGCCGCATCGGAGATTAGTTTGCCAGAACATTTCTGGTGAGGATAGGGCATTTGCACACAGGACAGAGAACGGCTAGCTTGAGGTCAGAAAAGAAAGAACTAGTTGGAGGTGGAGGGAGGTGGTAACTAAAAGTCTCTGTGGGAGAAAAAGGGCATGAAAGGTGTGTGTCCAGGAGTGGAACCCTGTCCACTGGGCAGCCAGGAGCAGCTTTAGGTGCTGAACTGGGAAGAGAGCAAATGGCATCAGAGGGGATGGTGTCTGAAGGCAGACACAGGAACTGACAGCGAGAAAACTTGATTTTTATTTCCCCATTGTAACTTGGGTGGCTGGGAGACTCCTCTTGCAGGAAAGAGAATTTCTCTGCTAAGTGAGAGAAGAGGCCATCTCTTCCTGACAGCGGAGACACCTATATTTATCCTTGATCTTGGCCAAAAGGCCAAGAAGCAATTGGAAATGTCTGTATTTAGCACACATTGTTGGGAAAGCACATTCAATCTGAGCGATTTCATCCGTTGCATTTTTGCTGCACATAAATTTCTCTAGTTCTTGGCCCCAGCCTTGGAATTTGACTAGTAGCATTTACCATTAAATGATTTTTTTTTAATTGTCCTAAATCCTTGCCTGGATCCATTTTTCCCTCCACAGTTTTCCACAAATCACTCTTGAGCTGCCTCCAGCACTTCTCATCTGACTCTGCAGTTGGTCCTTTAAGAAAACAGCTAGTGTGGCCACAGCTGGCTCCTGAGAGAGAGGCCTTGAAAGCCAGGTCCTGCATGGACAGAGCAAAGTAGCTCAGTTTCCAATGCAGGGAGAGGCATATGCCCACATGCATATTAGGGCATGATTAGTAGCATGCTAAGTTCACACACATACACACAGACACAGACACGGTCCACAGCAGACCGACCACTCTGCAAGAAAACAATGGTACCTCTCTCCCCGTCTTGCTTACACTGTAGCTGTAAATGTAGAGTTGGAGAAATGAATTCATTCTCCACTCCCAGACTTTTTCTTCTCCACCTCCTCTTCTTCCATATGGCTCAGGAGCATTAAGCATTTATTCAAAGCCAACCATGTGCTCAGTGTTCATTTTAAATACATGGCCACATTTTCACATGAAGATTCCCACCAAAATGGGATGTTTATTTTTTGCTTTTGCTTATTGATTGAACTACTTATTCCTTGCCAGTGATTTAAGAGACTATAAGTCATGTACTTCAAAATTCTGCAAGCCCCCAGAAAAGTTTCTAGAAGCACTGCTTCAATGTGGCACCTTAGAAAGGACATGGAATTTGGAGCCAAATACGCTGAATTCAAATCTTGACCTTCCTACCTGTGCCATCGGAGCCAGGGACTTAGTCACTCTGGCCCTGGGTTACTTCCTTTGTAAATTTTGTTTAATAATCTTTTCCTGCAAGAGAATGGATACACTGTGGTATATTCACACAATGAAACACTACCCAGTACTAACAAAGAATGAACTGCTAAAACATGTAGCAACATGATGAATTGTATAGACATTATGTTGAGTGAAAGAAACCAGGCGCAGAAGACTGCATTCTGTATGATTCTATTTACATGAAGTCCAAGAGCAGGTGAGATGAATGGATGATGTTAGAAGTCAGAAGAGTGGTTATTTCTGAGGGTACAATGACTGGAAAGGGGCATGAGAGAACCTTCTGAGATACTGGAAATGCTCTGTATCTTCAGCTGGTGGGGCTATACAGGAGCAAACATAGGTAAAACTTCACCGAGCTGTACACTTGACACGTTTTACTGCATGCATGTTAAACATCAGTATATAAAAGGAAAAGCATTTCTGTCTGGTGCCTATGGGCTATGGTGAGAACCAAGTAAAACTAGATAGGCTTGCAAAACACCAAACACATGTGCATTGTTATTGTTAAGGAATAATGATGGTATCAGAAAGATGTTAGATCCTTGAGGGAAAAAAAAAATTGTTCTTCCAGACCAGAATGAACATAACTAGGAATAGAAACTGAGCACTTCTGGGAAATTACACAATTTCACTGGAAGGATATGATATGTATTATGGGCTGTAATGTTTCAGTTGTTGAGATAGCACTTAGCATTTGTGGAGTGCCAACCCTGTGCTGTATCATCTCATTTAATTTTGCAACAGTCAAGGTGGGGTTGACCCTGCTGCTCTGGATAATACGGCCTCTCGACTGGACTTGGACGCTGCTAAGGCTCTGCAGGCATCCTGCTGCCTGTTACTCATGGTGTGGCATCTTCTTCCTTAAGCTACGAGTACAAATGACTACCTCTAATAGTTTAAACAATATAGTCAAGACCGTGCCCTTAGTGAGAAAGGAGGTGCAATAGGTTGGTTATGAATCATGCCCAACATGGGGTCTGTGGTTACTGAAATTCTGCAGGCAATTCATTTCTCTTGAAGTCTGGTGAGATATAGAATACTCCCTTTTTCTCATTTGTGAATGGATCTTTCTGGTCTGTCTGAGAATGAATGCTCTGATCTCCTGCCCCCAAGATAGATTTCTTCAACTGAGTCAAGTTCATTTCTCACTGTGACCCGCCCCAACACTCAACTTCAAATGGCTTCTTCCTTCTCTAGGCCATCGACAGTCCACCCAACCTGTAAGTCCAGCTCCAGTGAACCTTCTTCCTGGAAGACTTCCAGAACTGATGGTCCCAGTCATCATAAACCTCTCCCTTTTCCAAAACACCCAAGTAGCAGTGAGCAGTGGGGTGACTCTAAAGTGTGACTTGCATAGTACCACCCTCTGCAAAGTCACCAAAAGCTCCTCCTCCAAGCCACTCAAAATAAACATAAAATCTAAACAAAACAGCATAATGCTATTCAAATGCAGCCTCAAGAAACGTTCCCCAACACTGTCTTCCAGCCAGATGCCCTTTTAAATCCAGGCTACATAGAAATTCTGAAGCCTTCTTAGCACAAGTAAGTCTGTTGCATGCACTTACTGTATTTCACACTGTATCTCGTTAGATATTGCCTTGCATTATTCTTAATTATTTCTTGGACTAGGTTTTGATCTTCAGTGAGACTATAAATTCCACCAGGGCAGAAATTATGTCATTTTTACTCTGTATGCCCCATAGAGTTTAGCAGGGGTTTCACACAGCTGAGATTGCACTAGTTACCAAAAGGTTTTGAGATGCTCTGCTAAAAATATACTATATACATTCAGCAAATGAATTTTATTCATATTATTTGTGGTAGCACTGCTGATAATGATAATAAATAATTTTTAGTGTCCTTGTATTTGTTATTGATTTCTCCAGTTGTTAAGTGCAATTTATAAAAAGCCTATTGGACTTTAAACTGCAATGATGCTATTTTCCAAGGTAGTTTTGTACTTTTTCATTACATCTTTAAAAACTGTACTCAGCACATTTTGTAGGCTGATGAAATAAACTGCTCAAAAAAAAAAAAAAAAAAAAGAAAAAAGAAAAGAAAAAGAAAAAGAAAAACCCCACTGGCATCTGTAGCATTCACATTAAAAAACAGGTTTCTTCCAATCGCACACCTCCCCAGTTTAGAATAAAGCTATTTCCCATTCTGTTCGAATTGCAATTGCAATCTATTTACACACTGGGTAATTAGTGTTTTTCATAGTCTTCCTTGAGTGGACAACTGCGAGGTTAGTATTAACCCCCTCTATAGCACAGGTCCACAGTTCTTTATCCAAATTCCTTGGGGCCAGATGGGTTTTGGAATTTTGATTTTTTTTTTAATTCTGGAAAGGTGGCATGATGCCTAAACTATAGATTTTATAACACTTCCTGCCAGAGCTGGGGCAGTGCCTGGTAATCAAAATCATTCATAGCGCTATAGTAAAATCTAGCGAGATAATTTTAAGTAGCTTTACTCCTGTCAGGTCAAGCTTTTCTGCTAAATGAGGGTTGGCATCACACCCTCTGGTTTCGGAGCTTTTGGTGTTTTGCAGTTTTGGGTAAGGGCTGGCAGACCCTGACTATCTTCTCTGGCGTACACGGATCAGGATTGGCTTCGGGATTTGTCAGAGATTTCAGATCCAGTGCCCCAGCAGCACCACATCTTTCATTCACCTGGGTATTACAATTCAATGTAGTCAACCTTTGTTGAGGGGTTTCTGTGTGCTTGGCACTGTTCTAGATGCTGTGAAAGATTTAAAGGAGAATTAGATAGGTCTCTGTATTAATCAGCTTCAGTTGCCATAACAAAGTTCCACAGTCTAGGTGGCTTAACAGACATTTATTTTTCTCATAGTTCTGGAAGCTGGAAGATCAAGGTGTCTGCAGAGCTGGTTTCTGGGGAGGCCTGCCTGCAGTCTTCTCGCTGTGTGTGCAAGAAGAAAGCTCTGCTATCTCCTCTTTTTATAAGGACACCAGCCCTTTGGAGCCCATTAAACCTTCATAACCTCCCTGAAGTCTCCATCTGCAAATACAGTCACATGGAAGACAGGGCTTCAGCAAATGAATTTTGGGAAGATACAGCTTAGTCCCTAGTGAGAGGTGACAACATGCTAGCAGCCCTCACTCTCGGCGCCTCCTCGGGCTCAGCGTCCACTCTGGCAGTGCTTGAGGAACCCTTCAGCCCTCCACGGCACCGTGGGAGCCCCTCTCTGGGCTGGCAGTGGCCAGAGCTGGCTCCCTCTGCTTGAGGGGAGGTGTGGAGGGAGAGGTGCAGGTGAGAACCGGGGCTGGACTCAGCGCTGGCGGGCCAGCACGAGTCTTGGGTGGGCGTGGATTCCGTGGCCGGCACTCAGAGCGGCCAGCTGGCACCACGGACCTGGGCAGTGAGGGGCTTAGCACCTAGGCCAGCAGCTGCAGAGGGTGTGCCAGGTCCTCAGCTGGCGCTCAGGCCTCAGCTGCCGGGCCTCAGCTGCCTCCCCACAGGGAGGGCTTAGGACCTGCAGCCCACCATGCTTGAGCCTCCCCCTGCCGTGGGCTCCTGCATGGCCCCAGCCTCCCTGACGAGCGCCACCCACTGCCTGGCTGCAACCAGTCCCATCTACCGCCCAAGGGCTGACGAGTGCAGGCGCAGTGCCGGACTGGCGGTCAGCTCTGCCCTGCGGCAGCCCTGGAGCAGGATCCACTAGGTGAAGCCAACTTGGTTCCTGAGTCTAGTGGGGACTTGGAGAAACTTTATGTCTAGCTAAGGGATTGTAAGTACACCAATCAGTACTCTGTGTCTAGCTCAAGGTTTGTAAATGCAGCAATCAGTACTCTGTAACTAGTCAACCTAGTGGGGACTTGGAGAACTTTTCTGTCTAGCACTCTGTGTCTAGCTAAAGGATTGTAAACGCACCAATCAGCACACTGTCAAAACGGACCAATCAGCTCTCTGTAAAACGGACCAATCAGCTCTCTGTAAAATGGACCAATCAGCAGGATGTGGGTGGGAATAAAACCAGCTGAGCGAGCCAGGTTCGTTTCCACAGTGTGGCAGCTTTTTTCTCTCGCTCTTTACAGTGAATCTTGCTGCTGCTCACTCTTTGAGTCCACGCAGCATTTATGAGGTGTGACACTCACCACAAAGGTCTGCAGCTTCACTCCTGAAGCCAGGGAGACCAGGAACCCCCCGGGAAAAACAGATAACTCCAGATGCACCACTTTTAAGAGCTGTAACACTCAATGTAAAGGTCTGCAGCTTCACTCCTGAAGTCAGGGAGACCACGAACCCACCAGAAGAAAGAAACTGCAGACACATCTGAACATCTGAAGGGACAGATTCCAGACACACCATCTTTAAGAACTGTAACACTCACCGCGAGGGTCCGTGGCTTTATTCTTATAGTCAGGGAGACCAAGAACCCACCAATTCTAGACACACTAGTACCCCTTTCCTCCGACAGCTCATGGTCTAGTAGTGGGTGCAGGTCGGATCCCAGCTGACCTGATAGAAAAGAGAAAGCGCTCGAGAGAGCAGGGTGGCAGGCAGCTTTTAAGATGTCTGGGTAGGCTGAGTAGATGGCATTGAGTTGGGCTTTCAAGAGAGGAAAAGCTAGTATCCACCACGTGGCTGCAGGACAGAGCACTCTCAGTGAAGGCTTAGCTGCCGGGGAAATGGTGGGACTGTCTGTTGGGGACCAGTGACTGTTAGTTCAGCACAGCTGGATATGAGCTGCTCAGAGTATCATAAAAATGAGCTAAAAGTGACCCCTGTGCATTGGCACTGAGGTTGTTTATTTCTTTACTGCAGTCTGAGACCCATTAGCTCAAAAATCCTCTGACACCATATGCAAATGTTGATACAGCCGATTTTAAATACAGCCTGAACAAGCAAATGTTTAGCCATTTAGAGCCTGCCTGCTTTGCATACCCAGCGCAACTTCACCCCACAGCTGTCCCCTGTTGATACGATAGGCCCTGGCAGTAGTGAGGTCCCGAACTGTGTGGCCCTGGGAGCTCTGAACCCAAAGACACCCCACTGGGCTGCCTGGTGATCCATCCCCCTGTCCCCAGGAGCACCTCTCTCCTCCTCGCTTTCTGGATGCTGACCCCCTCATCTCCATAAGCCTCTGGGGCTTGTGTGGGGTAGAAGAGCGAGATATTTTGCCCCTTCCTGTCTTCTGGTCATTAAGTTAAAGATCACTCCTTTGACAGTTGGTTTCCCTCTGCCTCTCTGCCAAGCTTAGAGGGATTTGAGGTTGATCAAGGAGAAAGATATGACCACAAGGTGGCAACAGCAAACACAGGTGCTTAATAGAGCTTTGTACAGGGTGGCTTAGGAGGGAGTACCTCACAGCCTCTGTAGGCCTCCCCACCTGGTGTGGGGGGTCAGTGCCCTTAGAGACAACCCTTTACCAAAGCAGGCAAGAGTGGAGAGATCAGTGCTCCAGCCTCGTGCACTTCAAACCTGAGAGGCTTTCTAGACAGTTCCTCAGCAGGTCCCCAGGTGCAGTGAGACCCAGTTACCTGCAGCGATAACCGCTCTGTAGCACATTCTTGTCATGGTTCCTTCCCCACAGCCTCCCTACCTCTGCTTCCTGGATCACCAACCACATAATCTAACTGCTCCCAAGTCCTCGGGCTCTTTCGGGAGAACCAAACCCAAGATGAGTTCACATCTATAAAGGGAAAGATTTGAACTAGACACCCTTTCAGGTCCCTTTCAGCTCAGGTTTAGGGAAAAAAAATGAATCCCAGAAAGCCCAACCTGAAGTCACACATATAGGGCAAGAACCTAGCCTGAAACTGTCTCACTATGTCCGTTTCCCCAGAATTATATCTACAAAGTCATTTCAAATAAAAGTCTCACATAGCAGTGCTTGGAAGCACTAAGCTAATAACCCCCAGCCTGTACCCAAAACACATGTCTTAGCACTTTATAGAGAAAAAAAACCTGACATTTGGAGGCAGTTTAGGCTCTCAGAGCCCTTGTCCAGCTGACAGCTTCACAAGAGGCATAAATGGAATCACATCTTTTTATTGTTCCCTGCACTAACTGCAATAAAATATGCTTTTCCAGTTATCTCAGGGGTCTTTCTAGAGAAGAAGATATTCTTTTTATTAGATGAAATTCTCATCTATATTCTGAGAGGCTGTTTGCCCTATTTATATAAGGTAATCAAAATATCAGAAGGATGGTTTATAGAAGGAAAAATATTCATCCCTGTGTGTAATTTATGAAATGTGCATGCATTGATGTATTTGATGGATCTGCACCAAATGCTATGTTAGCAAGCATAAAGGTTTGGACAGAGACCACAAAATGATCCCAATGGAGTGAAAATGCCAACAGGATTGCTAAATAGCAAGTCTTAAAGGGCATATTGATTAAGAGTACTTTGATACCAAATTAGATTTTGGTAAGAAATCATAATGGTATGTGATGGAAAAAGTTATTGGGGGAACCTGCGCCCAATATTTCAACATAGATTCTATTTTCCATGTGTTGCCTGGCTGAGAAATAAAGAGAGATAGTATAAAGAGAAGAATTTTACAGCTGGGCCACCAGGGGTGACATCACAAATCAGTAGCACCATGATGCCCACCTGAGTCTCAGACCAGCAAGTTTTTATCAAGGGTTTCAAAAGGGGAGGGGGTGTAAGAACAGAGAGTAGGTACAAAGATCACATGCTTCAAAGGGCAAAAAGTAGAACCACTGATAAGGGTCCAATAAAGATCACATGCTTCTGAGGGAACAGGGTAAAGAGCAAAAGCAGAACCACTGATAAGGGTCCAACAAAGATCACAAGGCAAAGAGCAAAAGAAGAACCACTGATAAGGGTCCAACAAAGATCACAAGGCAAAGGGCAAAAGCAGAACCACTGATAAGGGTCTATGTTCAGTGGTACACGTATTGTCTTGATAAACATCTTAAAAAACAGAAAACAGGGTTTGAGAGCAGAGAACCAGTCTGACCACAAATTTACCAGGGCTGAGTTTTCCCAACCCTAGTAAGCCTGAGGGTTCTGCAGGAGATCAGGGCTAATCTCAGTCCTTATCTCAACTACACAAGACAGACATTCCCAGAGTGGCCATTTATAGACCTCCCCCAAGGAATGCATTCTTTTCCCAGGGTATTAATATTAATATTCCTTGCTAGGAAAAGAATTTAGCGATATGTTTCCTACTTGCACATCCATTTATAGGCTCTCTGTAAGAAGAAAAATATGGCTCTTTTTGCCCGACCCCGCAGGCAGTCAGACCTTATGCTTCTCTTCCCTTGTTCCATAAAAATCACTATTATTCTATTCTTTTTCAAGGTGCACTGATTTCATATTGTTCAAACACACATGTTTTACAATCAATTTATACAGTTAACACAATTATCACAGTGGTCCTGAGGTGACGCACATCCTTAGCTTACGAAGATAACAGGATTAAGAGATTAAAGTAAATACAGACATAAGAAATTATAAAAGTATTATTTGAGAACTGATAAATGTCCATATTAAGATGAAATCTTCGCAATTTATGTTCCTCTGCCATGGCTCCAGCCAGTCCCTCCGTTCGGGGTCCCTGACTTGCCATAACATTTCTCCCTTTATTTTTACGTAAATGTGCCATGGCGATGAAGACTTGTTCATTCTCTCGGTTTTGATGCAAGATTCTTTGACTGGTCCAGCACACTAAAAACAAGTTGATTAAACAGAAAAACATGATTCCAAAATTTACTACAGTGGAACCCCAACAGACTTAATCCAAGTCATCGGGTTTAGTCCAGAAAGACTTTCTGCCATCTGATCTAATGCCTCAGCTCCAGGCACAACGGATAAATGAGCTTGAGAGGCTTCAAAACTTTGTTTCTTTAATTTAGTTATGTCCAATGATAAATTATCTTCCCTACCCAGAAGATGTCCTTTGACCATTTCCCATGAATGATCAGTCTCATTGTAGGAATACAGGGCAATGCAGAAATCAGAAGTGTTGCAATCGCACTGCATTTGCATGTGATATTTGAGACTCATTAGCCAATCTCCAAGCCAAATAATAGATTGTCTTAAATCATTAATTTGATTAGCTAATTTTTTATCAATGCCCTGTTGATAATTCCACATTTGGGTGGAATTGGCTTGCCAATCATTAATAAAATGAACCATTTGAATACATTGGTGTAATGCCACTCCAGCAGTGGTGGCCAGTGCAATGACTGTAATTAGGCCCATGATCACAGCAATTAAAGTGAAAACAAATCTCTTAGATCTTTTGAGAATTCATTGTAACACGTCATTAATTAAATGTACTGAGGGGTAAGATTCCCAAGGTTGGGGTAAAGTTACCGGTATCCAGATTCCTTCTCAAGCTTGAAACAACATTATACTTTTCCTGAAGTCAAAACGGGAGTTAACACAAGTATATAAATGACAATTAATACATTGGACAGTTTGATTATTTGTCCAAATTTTGATATTTCCTACTAACAGCATGTAAGGAGGCTTAACACAACTTTGTATAGGAATAGTCAGGTTGGAGGTAAACAAAGCAGAATGTTTGAATCTAGGTTGATACTGCGGGAGAGGAGTGGTGGTGGCAATGCCCGATGTTCTCCACCATAAAGAAGCAATCCGAGGTGCCCAGGGATGCCAAAGAGGTAGAGGGGCATACCTGGGTCGAGAAGAATTATCATAATGCCAATTGGAGTCCCATAAAGGAAGAGGAAGAGGGTTCAAAGGGGATTTATCATGGGGTTCAGAATCACAGATGCAAGGGGTGGTAGTGGGGACAACAGACAGAAAAATTTCCCGTTCCCATATTCGCAGTCCAGACATGGCAATAGCCAATTTCCAAAGTTCTGGGTGTTCTGGACTCAGAATGGGGAATATCATATGAGGTCTAAGTGGGGTAATGCCCTTCCCATTTTAAGGGAAAGAATGAGCTGAACCTCCTATGCAAAGTATGATGATGATCCTCGTCCTCCCAATAAGAAATAAAATAAGTAGCCTCCAGGCATTTCCTGCCACCAGAGGAGCAATTGTTTTCTAAATATCCCTTTGGTGCCCAGTCTATTACTAAACCATATGAGTCATTTTTTAATACTACTGCATGTGAGTTAACACAATCTTCCCAAATTAAAGTTTTAGATGGGCCCTCAATATTTTTAGGACATGGTATTCCTACAGGTTTATATTGAAAGTATGGGGTATCTCCTATTACTCCCCATTTCATTTGTCTTAAAGGAGAAAGGGAGAGGCCAGAGACCAAATGTCCCCATTCCCCTGTGGCTGATCTCTCCGGAAGTTAAGCATCCCAGACTTCAGTTTCTAGATGGATACAACCAGGTGCATGTCCGAGGCACAGAGGAAGGTATTTACAACCCATAGTAACATTAAACACAGTGCCTTCTTCTCCTGGTTGAGAGGGGCAATGGTCATCTGTAGCTCCAGGCTACACACTGTCGTTAGTACAGATCTCCACAGGAGCATCCATCCAGGTGAGAGGTCAAATAAGTGGAGAAAAAGGCACATAAGCCCAATAAGAATAATAATTTACCAGGGCTGAGTTTTCCCAACCCTAGTAAGCCTGAGGGTTCTACAGGAGATCAGGGCTAATCTCAATCTTTATCTCAACTGCACAAGACAGACATTCCCAGAGTGGCCATTTATAGACCTCCCCCAAGGAATGCATTCTTTTCCCAGGGTATTAATATTAATATTCCTTGCTAGGAAAAGAATTTAACGATATGTTTCCTACTTGCATGTCCGTTTACAGGCTCTCTGCAAGAAGAAAAATATGGCTCTTTTTGCCTGACCCCGCAGGCAGTCAGACCTTATGGTTGTCTTCCCTTGTTCCATAAAAATCGCTGTTATTCTGTTCTTTTTCAAGGTGCACTGATTTCATATTGTTCAAACACACATGTTTTACAATCAATTTGTACAGTTAACACAATTATCACAGTGGTCCTGAGGTGATACACATCCTCAGCTTACAATGGTAACAGGATTAAGGGATTAAAGACAGATATAAGAAATTATAAAAGTATTATTTGAGAATTGATAAATGTCCATATTAAGAAGAAATCTTCACAATTTATGATCCTCTGCTGCGGCTCCAGCCGGTCCCTCCGTTTGGGGTCCCTGACTTCCTGTAACAAAAAGTACCAGACCAAGAGACAGGAGATTTCTTTGGGCTTCTGTTTCTTGCAAAGTCAAAGACAAAGACCAAAAAAAATTTTTTTCAGAGGCAGGGTCTTGCTCTGTCACCCAGACTGGAGTGCAATGGCACCATCAGATCTCACTACAGCCTCATCCTCCTGGGCTCAAGTGATCCTCCCATCTTAGTCTCCCAAGTAGCTGAGACTTGTTTCCACACTATATAAAGAACTCCTCCAACTCAGTAATAAGAAGACAACCCAATTAGAAAGTGGAGGAAAAGATCTGAATAAATACTTCACAGAATAAGACATATGATGGGCTAAGAAGCTCATGAAAAAATCCTCAACATCACTAGTCATTAAGAAAGTGCAAATTAAAACCACAATGAGATACCTTCCACAGTCACTAGAATTGCCATTACAAGTGCTGACAAGGATGTGGCGAAAATGGAACTTTCATACATTGCAGTGGGAACGTAATATGATGCAGTCACTTGAAACAGCCTGGGCCAGGTGTGGTGGCTCACGCCTGTAATCCCGGCACTATGGGAGGCCAAGGCAGGTGGATCATGAGGTCAGGAGATCAAGACCATCCTGGCTAACACAGTGAAACCCCATCTCTACTAAAAATACAAAAAATTAGCCAGGCATGGTGGCAGGCACCTGAAGTCCCTGCTACTTGGGAGACTGAGGCAGGAGAATGGCATGAACCCAGGAGGCAGAGCTTGCAGTGAGCCCAGATTGTACCATTGCACTCCAATCTGGGCAACAGAGCAAGATTCCATCTCAAAAAAAAAAAAAAAGAAAAGAAAAAGAAACAGCCTGGCAACTTAAGTGAAAAACACCATAAGACCTAGCAATTCCATTTCTACATATCTAACCAAGAGAAATGAAAGTGTATGTTCACACAAAGACTTGTATGTGAATGTTCATAGCAGCCAAAACTTAGAAATAATGCAAATGTCCCTGAACTAGTGAATGGATGTATAAAATGTGGTATATCCATACAATAGAATACTATAGAAATCAAAAGGAATAAACTACAGATGCACCCAGTATCATGATGAACCTCAAAAACATGTTAAGTGAAAGGCTAACATGAAAGAGTACATATTGAGTGATTCTATTAATATGAAATTTGAAGAAAAGACAACTGTGGAGACACAAGTTGGTCAGTGTTTGCTTGGCACTGGGTAAAGAAGTAAGGTTTTGTGTAAACATGCACAAGAAAACTTTTGGGGGTGATGGAAGCATTCTAAAACTAGATTGTGGTGATGATTGCAAATCTCTAAATTTACCGAGAATCACTTTATAAATCACTCACAATGAGTAGACTTTATGGTATGGAAATTATACCTCAATATAGCTTTTAAAATACTGTCTAAAAGAATAAATTTCTCTAGAATTTTTACATAAAACATTGGCCAAGCTACTAGAAATAAAGCACTGTTTTATTTAGAAAGTAATATCCTGCAGAAAGCTTCTCTGAATATCCCATGGAGATGATGTAATGAATCATGTGAATATGCAGAAGAAAGATGAGCATTTACCAAAAGGTGTTAATCGGTTTGATTTTTTTAAAAAGGGTTTTAAGATCAAGTAAGTATGAGTAACAGAGGATTAAATAAATGTAACTAGGTTTCATTACTTTAGGGTTTCCTAAAGTTTTAAAATATTTCATTGTGTCTAATGACTCTAGGAAAATGATGTAAATTTCAGACCTTTCCAGATTTGTTTTTCACAAAAACTGGTATAACACAAAACATATTTTGATATACGAAAAACACAGTGCAGTGCAGAGGTAGAATGCCAAATTGACTATTGATGAGAATCACCCAGTAACTTCTTAATTTCTTTGACTTCATTTAGCTAACATCTCCAGGTTCACAACTTGAGAGAGAGGTCAAGTGTTTCCCACCACAGAGGCAGTTTACTGGTTTGTTGCTTAGACCAAAAGTTTGGAGTTCTATTTTATGACTTCCTTTCAAGTCCTACACTCAACATACACATCCATCAGCACATCTAGTTGGCTCTACCTTTAAAATAGAATCTGACCTCTCTCACAGTGCCCAAGATACGACCCGTATTCGTTTTCTATTGCTGCCTAATGATATACCACAAAACTTAGTGGCTTAAACCACAACAAACATCTATTATTTCTCAGTTTCTGTGGGTTGGGAATCAGGAACACCTTGACTGAGCAGTCTGGCTTAGATCTCTAATGAAATTGCAGTTAAGTCATCAGCCAGGGCAGTAGTCATCTGAATGCCTAACTGGTGCAGGGGCTGGAGGATCTTCCAAGGCTGCTTATGCACATGGCTGGCATGCTGTGCTGCCTTTCGGTGGAAGGTTTCAATGCCTCCCCACATGGGCCTCTTTGAAGGGCTTCTTGAGCATCCTATCCTTACCAGCATAAGTGGCTGACTGAGCTGCAGTGTCTTTTATGACCTCGTCTTGGAAGTTATACTTTGTTCTATTGGTCCTGCAGATCTGCTGTGATTCAGGGAGGTTAGACAAAAATACAGGAGAAGATCATGGGGAGTCATCTTGGAGGCTGGCTACCACACTACCACCACCTCTTACCTGGATTATTGTAATCACTTAACATTATTTTTTTCTTTTTTGAGACAGAGTCTCACTCTGTCACCCAGGCTGGAGTGCAGTGGCGCAATCTTGGCTCACTGCAACCTCCGTCTCCCAGGCTCAAGTGATTCTCTTGCCTCAGCCTCCCAAGTAGCTGGGATTATAGGTGCACGCCACCACACCTGGCTAATGTTTGTATTTTTAGTAGAGGCAGGGTTTCATCATGTTTGTCAGGCTGGTCTCGATCTCCTGACCTCAAGTGATCCACTCACCTTGGCCTCCCAGACTGTTGGGATTACAGGTGTGAGCCACCATGCCTGGCTGCAATCACTTAACATGCTTGTTTCTGTCTCCCTGATGTCTATTCTAGACATAGCAGCCAGCAACCCTCTTATATCATATTGTGTTGCTCCTCTCTTGAAAACCCTGTAACATCTCCCTTTAGTGAGGCAAAACTCAGCCTTTACCATGGTTCCAAGGCCTTACGTCATCTGGCCCCAACTACCTTTCTGATTAATCTCTTTTTACTGACTCTACTCCAGCACAAATATTATGCCTCAAATGCACTCAGCAGGCTTCTTCCCAAGGGACCTTGCACTGGCTTTTTCCTCTGCCTTAGATGATTACCCTGCAGATAATCCATGGCTAGTTCATTCAGACCTCTTTTCAAATATCAGCTGCTCAAAGAGGCCTTTTCTGATCATCACATATAAAATGAAACAGCACACCTGCCATTTCCAGTTTATGGCACTTAACACTTGTTGCCTGTTGAGTATGTAAGCTCAACAAGAGCAAGGGGTATATTTTGTTTTTGCTGAAGTCTCAGGATCTAGAATAGTGCCTGGCACATGGGAGGCACTCTGAAAATGCATGTTTAATGACTAAATAGGTGGGTTAATGAAAGTGGCTGTTAATCCCAGTTCTGCCTGCAAAAACACTCTCTTAACACTGAATTATGTATATGAGAGAGAAGAGAAAGGAAGGAAGAAGAAATGGGCATATGGGTAGATAGTTGTCAGCAAATGGAACTAGTCATAAGTGAGTTAAAAAAGGAGGCAAAGGGGGCAGGAAAATAACAACATGTGATGAAGTAGAGCACTTGGATTTGTAAGTCTGTGAACTCCAAAAACGGCGCAGGTTTATTCAAAGGAAGAAAATTACGTTCAATTAATTACACAAACTCAGGGAAAAAAAGAACAGTTTATCCAGGAGTTAAAAGAAGCATACAAGCATACTGTAGTTAAAAATATTAAAAGACCAAGAAAAGATACATAGATGCTCACGGAACTATGGTGGAAGCTCACTGAGGCATGCCTTGCGCATGGGATGAATGTTTTGAGGCAGCACTTGATGGGTGGACAGGACCTCCTGGATCTTGTCCAAACACATCTTGTTTGCTGCTATCCCTGCTTCAAACTCTCGGCGTTTCTCTTCCTTCTCTGCTTCTTGGGACTGCTGCTGGTAGGCGATTTGCATCTGAAGTTGCTTCCTGTACTCCTGGGCTAAACATTGGCGTCTAAAGTATTAGAAATGTCAAAGCATAAAATTATAAAACTAAGCATTTAGATTTATTTAGAGCATTACAATTAAAATATAATTTGTAAAGTCAAATTAAAATTCCCATTAAAATCAGGGTGAGTGGAGAAGAAACAGATGAAAAACTCAATAATGGGTTTCTTACACAATAATCATTAATATAATCCTAGAACAAATATTGATTTTAGGGAGGAAATGCTTCTTCGCTGCTCGCAATGTTCACTGCTATGTGGGAATAGTTCTTGGTTTGCCTCCATCCCTTCCCTCACTCTTCTCTATGGGTAAAATTGGAGAGGATAAGCAAACTGCTCAATTCAACTCTTCCCCTTTCTTTTTTTCTTTCTTTCTTTTTTTTTTTTTTTGAGACGGAGTCTCACTCTGTCGCCTGAAGTGCAGTTGCACGATCTCAGCTCACTGCAACCTTCGCCTCCCGGTTAAAGCAATTCTCTGCCTCAGCCTCCCGAGCAGCTGGGATTACAGGCACCCACCACCATGCCTGGCTAATTTTTGTATTTTTAGTAGAGACGAGGTTTCATCATTTTGGCCAGGCTAGTCTCAAACTCCTGACCTCAAGTGATCTGCCCACCTTGGCCTCCCAAAGTGCTGGGATTACAAGCGTGAGCTACGGCACCCAGCCAGCTTTTCCTCTTTCATCTTAGAGGCTGCTCCGCCTGTTTTCTGCTCTGCTCTAGATCAAAGGGCCACAACCCTGCACAGGAGGCCTGCAGTGGTCTCATGCTGCTGGGGACTGGGTAAGTTAGCCTCATCTTATCATTCTGTTCAGTATTAACTAGACAATTTCTTGCATCTATAAGCCACATTTTAAATATATGACAGCTTTTTTATTTACAGTGTAATTTTTATTGTAATAAAAAACACATTATGACAGGCATGGTAGCTCACACCTGTAATCCCAGCACTTTGGGAGGCTGAGGTGGGCGGATCACCTGAGGTCAGGAGTTCAAGACCAGCCTGACCAACCTGGAGAAACTCCGTCTCTACTAAAAATACAAAAATTAGCCAGGCATGGTGGTACATGCCTATAATCCCAGGTACTCAGGAGGCTGAGGCAGGAGAATCGCTTGAACCCAGGAGGTGGAGGTTGCAGTGAACTGAGATTGTGGCATTGCACTCCAGTCTGGGTGACAAGAGTGAAACTGCATCTCAAAAATAAACAAAAAACAAAACAAAACAAAACAAAATTACATAGGTCATACACCTAATAATCTCAGTACCTTAGGAGGCCAAGGCAGGAGGATCACAGGAGTTTGAGACCAGCCTGGGAAACATAGGGAGACCTGATCTGTACAAAACAATAAAAAATTGGCCAGGCATGGTGGTATGTGCCTGTGGTCCCTGCTGAAGTGGGTGGATTGTCTGAGCCCAGGAGGTTGAGGTTTCAGTGAGCCGTGATCACACTACTGCACCCCAGCCTGGGCAATAGAGCAAGACTTTGTCAAAAAAACAAAAACAAAAACAAAAAAACAAAAAAACCCACATAACAAATTTGCATCTTAACCATTTTTAAGTGTACAGTTCAGCAGTTAAGTCTCTTCATATTGCTGTAAAAGAGATCTCCAGAACTTTTTCATCTTGCAAATCTGAAACTCCCCTCCCCTCTTTCCTCCTCACAACTCCTGGTAACCACCATTCTACTTTATGTTTCTATAAATCTGACTACTTTATATGTCTCATAAAAATAGAATCATACAGTATTTGTCTTTTTGTGACTGGCTTATTTCACTTAGCATAATGTCCTCAAGGTTCATCCATACTATGGCATGTGACAGGATTTCCTTGCTTTTTAAGGCTGAATAATATTCCGTCATAAATATATACCACGTTTTGTTTATTCATTTCATTAATAGACTCTTGGGTTGCTTCTACCTCTTGAATACTGTGAATAGTGCTATGAATATTTCTGTACAAATATCTCTTCGAGACCCTGCTTTTAATTTTTGGACATATACCCAGAAGTGGGATTGCTGGATTATGTAGTAGTTTTAATATTAGTTTTTTGGAGGAACCTCCACACTGTTTTCCATAATGGTTATATAATTTTACAATTTATAAGCCGTATTTTTTTCTTTGTAGTTTCTTTCTTTTTTTTTTTTTTTAGACCGGGTCTCACTCTGTCACCCAGGCTGGAGTACACTACTGGAACAATCACACAACCATGGCTCACTGCAGCCTCAACCTCCCAGGTTCAGGTGATCCTCCCACCACAGTATCCCAGGTATCTGGGACTACAAGTGCACACAACCACACCCAGCTAATTTTTTTGTTGTTGTGTATTTTTTTAGAGACAAAGTTACACCATGTTGCACAGGCTGGTCTTAAACTCCTGGGATCAAGATCAGCCTATCTTGGCCTCCCAAAGTGGTGAGATTACAGGTGTGAGCCACCATGCCTGGCCTGTTTGTAGTTTCAATGGCTAGAAATACAAGCCACATTTTTAATATCAGCTGTGGTATAAGAAGAATTATATTTGATCTTTGTTCCTACTTCTTGGCACAGAGCTCCTACAACTCTTGTAATTTCCTGAGTGATAAAAGTATCTTTTGTCATTCAGAGGAACACCTGATTTTATGCTAATAAATTGACTTAGGGTAGGGCCCCTGGGTGGCCTCAGGATGGGGTTGGTCACTGGAAAGACCAAGTGATGAGGGGGTTAGGACTTTCAGCCCCACCCACTGACCTCTCAGGAGGGGAAGGTGGAGGCTGGAGATGAAGCTCTAAAACCTCTTGAACAAGGATGTTCTGAGGGCATCTGGGATGGTGACACAGAGAGGTGCTGAAAGGATGGTGCACCTGCAGAGAGCACAGAAGCCCCTATGCTTCTCTTCCACTTGGCTGTTCCTGAGTTGTGTCCATTGTGATAAACTGGTAAACATAAGTCAAATGTGTTCTTGATTTCTGTAAGCAATTCTAGCAAACTGTTGAACCTGAGGAGGAGGTCGTGGGAACTCCAATTTATAGCTGGTTGATCAGAAGGTGGTCTGGGACTAGCATCTGGTGTCTGAAGTGGCAGCAGTTTGTGGGACTAAGCCCTTACCCTGTGGGGTCTGTACTAACCCTGGGTAGTTACTATCAGAACTGAATTGAATTCTTGGACATCCGGTTGGTGTCTGAAGAATCAGAGAATCTGTTGTTGGGGTCAGAAAACACTCCATCAACTTTTATCAGAAACAAAGATAATGGGATTTTATCAGAAATAAAGATAATTTGGACACCCCTCTATGGTAGATTCTATTTTCCAAAGATGGCCACAGTACTGTCTTCCTCCCCATATGTGTACTCCTAATTAGGGAAAAGGAATCAGGCTGGTGGAACCAGGAGAAAGCAAAGAGAGAAAGCAGATAAGCTATAGGTCTGCCTTTGTTCATGGCCCAGGACATATAGCCCTCCTGTGCAGATAACATACAAAACTCACAAACTTCCTGCTTATCATCAAATGCTTTGATTTATCATCAAACACCTCGGCTGACAGAAGAATGCAAGTTAGCTCCCTGCTACCTTGGTGTTATCAAGTAGCCCAAGAACCATCCTATAAAATCTCCAGCAAGCCTTTGTTTCCTGGCAGTCAGCTCCTCTCTTGCTGGCTGCCATTGCTTTCTTGCACTGAATTTTCCTGCTTTCTCTAATAAATCTGCCTGTACCTACAACTGTCTTGGTAAATTCTTTTACCCCCATGCCACCAGCCTAGTTACGCTCTTCAGCAATGTGAACCTCTACTACCCTTTCAAGAGGTGGAGCTTCTTTCTCCATCTCCTTGAATCAGGATGGGCCCTGTAACTACTTTTATGACCAATGGAATATGGCAGAAGTAATGCTATGCCAGTCCCAGCTGTAGCTCTTAACTGGCCTGGCAGCTTCTTCTTCCTAGCTGTTGGTATACTTGTTATTGGAACTCTCCCTCTCAGAACAAGCCACCACATTGTGAGAAGTCCAAATCACATGGAGAGCCCACACATAGGGTTTCCAGGTGACAACTAAAACTCCTAGTTGATAACTGAGATCCCTGGCTCCAGTCAGCATACAATGCTCCCTATATGAGTAGGTATCCTAGGTTGAGCCTTCAGATGAATATAGCCTCAGTCATGTGGATCTGACTTCAACGATATGAGATGTTCCAAGCAAGAACTACCTAGACGAGCCTTGTTGACTCACAGAATCATAAGAGATAATCATGAATTGCTTTAAACCACACATTTCAGGGTGTTTTGTTATGTAGCAATAGGTAACTGTAATACCTCTGCCCATATTTTTTTCCTTATCTCTCCACTGGTTCAGAAGTTTAGCAGGGAAGAAATGTGATATTTGTTGAGTCCTCACAAATCTCCAACAGGAGACTTTTTAAAAATGAGAAGGAGGCCAGGCGTGGTGGCTCACGCCTATAATCCCAGCACTTTGGGAGGCCGAGGCGAGGGGATCACGAGGTCAGGAGTTCAAGACCAGCCTGGCCAAGGTGGTGAAACCCTGTCTCTACTAAAAATAATAAAAATTAGCCAGGCGTGGTGGCACGTGCCTGTAATCCCAGGTACTCGGGAGGCTGAGGCAGAGAACTGCTTGAACCCGGGAGGCGGAGATTGCAGTAAGCCAAGATTGCACCACTGCACTCCAGCCTAGGTGACACAGCAAGACTCCATCTCAAAAAAAAAAAAAAAAATATATATATATATATATACACACACACACACACACACACATATATATATATATACACACACACACATATATATATGAGAAGGAAAGATTTCCACAGCAGAGGCAGTAGCAGGAACTCAGAACAGTAGGACAGATGTTGTTTGTGACCCCAAAGTGAGAATAGGATCAGGCACATTAACCATACTTTTTCTAGAAAGAGCTTATTTCTATGCACCAAGTATGAGCACATCAACGGACAGGCCCCAGGAACAGGGAGGGTGACCAGTAATCAGAGAAACCAGGTCCTCTTCCTCCACTACACTGACTGCCTGATTTAGGTATCATGGCCACCAGTGGGAAGAGAGTGTGATGGTGTAAGAAAAGCTGCAGGGAGGTAGCCGCCTGTTTCCCCTACTTGAGCCTGGTTGTGATGATCAGAAGAAAACTAATCCCAGCCCTTGTCAGAGGAGGGCAGTGGTATTTCCCAAAGCATCCAGAGTTTTCTAATGCAGTAAGGCTAAACACATCCTCCTGGGGACATTTGTATGGAATCCTGTCCCTATAAGCCACTCTGCTAATCTAGCTGATTAGGCCAGCCTGCTTTTCAGGATTTGCTTCATGGAGCAAAAAAAATCTTCTTCCTATTTTAATAGGATTTAAGGTTAGTGCCTATTTTTTAAGTGTTTCAAATTTATTTTATTTTTAAAGATATTCATCCAGCCTAACAACTTATGTGTATAATCATAATATACATAATGGCAATGGAATTTAATTTTACGAAGACAGTTGGTGCCTACTTTTACGTGAAATTTTGTAAACTGCTTTGAGCTTCTAGAAGGACAAGTGTAACACTAATGTAAAATAATGTCAATAATGCATGAATTATGGCACATGGTCTTCTATGTTGAAAATCTGTTTTAGTTTTTGTTTTTTTTTTGAGACAGATCTTGCCTGTTGCCCAGGTTGGAGTGTAGTGGCACAATCATAGCTGCTGGGTTTAAGTCCTGTACTCAAGTGATCTTCCCACTTCAGCTCCCAAGTAGCTAGGACTACAGGCCTATGTCACCATATCTGGCTAATTTTTATTTTTATTTTTTTGTAGAGATGAGATCTTGCTACACTGCCCAGTCTAATCTCAAACTCCTGGCTTCAAGCAATCCTCCTTCCTCAGTCTCCCAAAGTACTGGGATTACAGGTGTGAGCCACCATGCCTGGCCAAAAATCTGTTTTTTAGGTAGCAAATGATGATATAGAAAACAAAATCATACCTTGCAAAATTCTCCTTCTCTTCACAGTTAAGTTCTTTAAGACTTTCATTTATGTGTTTCTGTTCCATAGCACGTTCTTCCTGTTCTTTAGCTTCTCTTTGCACTAAGAAAAGCAAAAGCAATTATATGTCAAATGACTTTCAGACAAGACTTGCCAACATCTTTCTGGGCACCAGAGTCATATTGTCTTTAGAAAGGTAGAGCTGAGAATCATGGCTGGATATTAGATTGATAAAGTAGAAGTACTCATCTCAATTGAGAAATAAATTGGGTTTAGACTCATATATGCTACAATCTACAGATTTCCTCTTAATCATATTTCATTGAAAATCTATAATTACCCTTTTTCATATAAATTATCAACGTTAAAACACTTCCTACTTTTCTCTCCTTGAAGACAAACAGTTCATTGCCATTCATATTAATAAGTTTATTTATTATAATTTATTATTTATTATATATATATTTATTATAAAATAAATATTATTTAAATATATAAAGCTCTTGGCTGGGTGCAATGCCTCATGCCTATAATCCCAGCATTTTGGGAGGCTGAGGCAGGTGGGTCACCTGAGGTCAGGAGTTCAAGACCAGCCTGGCCAACATGGCGAAACCCCCTCTCTACTAAAAGTACAAAAATTAGCTGGGCACGGTGGCACGTGCCTGTAATCCCAGCTGCTCAGGAGGCTGAGACACAAGAATCACTTGAACTTAGGAGGTGGAAGTTGCAGTGAGCCTAGATCGTGCCACTGCATTCCAGCCTGGGCGACACAGTGAGACTCCGTCTCAAAAAATAAATAAATAAAGCTCTTATAAGTTAATAAATATAGTTAAGCATCCAATAGAAAAAAAAGACAGGCCGGGCGCGGTGGCTCAAGCCTGTAATCTCAGCACTTTGGGAGGCCAAGATGGGCGGATCACGAGGTCAGGAGATCGAGACCATCTTGGCTAACATGGTGAAATCCCGTCTCTACTAAAAATACAAAAACTAGCCAGGCGAGGTGGCGGGCGCCTGTAGTCCCAGCTACTTGGGAGGCTGAGGCAGGAGAATGGCGTAAACCCAGGAGGCGGAGCTTGCAGTGAGCTGAGATCTGGCCACTGCACTCCAGTCCGGGTGACAGAGCGAGACTCCGCCTCAAAAAAAAAAAAAAGAAAAGAAAAAAAGACAAAGGAAACAGAGTTTACAAAATAATAAATACAACTGGCTAATATACATCTGAGATGTATATATCTTTGGTACCACAGTCTATTTCAGAAATTTATCTTAAGTAACCAAATACAATCCAAAAACAACTACGTACGGAGACAGTAACCTGGAATTCTAAAACAGCAGTAAAAAGATTAGAAATAATATAAAGGGTCATTAGTTGTATTTAGGTAAAATAAGTTACAGTCCATTTTTATAACAGATTTCTAGGCAGTCATTACAAATCTTATAATTGACAAAAAATGACTTAAAAATAGTTTCGATAAGTGAAAAATATAGACCATAAAACAGTATATACTACATGATTCTAATTTGTGAAGGAAAATTATATGTGTAGTAAAAATACTAGAAGAAAATATACAAAGCTGTGAATAGTAGCTATTCCCGGGTGGTAGAATTATGGTTGATTTTGTTTCCTTGTTTATAAATGGTCGCAATAAATTTTCCATGTTTTTCCAACATTTTACATAACATTTATCGCTTGTTAGATATGAGTTCTAAATTTTTCTTCAAAGAATTAATATGTCAGTATGTTCAATTCTTTGCCTTCTACTTTTAAACTTAACTTCCTCATAAAGCAACCTTTTTTGATCACCTGCTCCACCCTGACTCATTCTGATCACCTGCTCCACCCTGACTCATTCTGATCACCTGCGCCACCCTGACTCATTCTGATCACCTGCCCCACCCTGATTCATTCAGATTACCTGCTCCACCCTGACTCATTCAGATTACCTGCTCCACCCTGACTCATTCAGATTACCTGCTCCACCCTGACTCATTCTGATCATCTGCTCCACCCTGACTCATTCTGATCATCTGCCCCACCCTGATTCATTCAGATTACCTGCTCCACCCTAACTTATTCTGATTACCTGCTCCACCCTGACTCATTCCGATTATCTGCTCCACCCTCATTCTCCACCCTGACTCATTCCATAACCACTTTTCCCGCCAGACCATTCAGCCCGTCACTCTCTTTAAATTAGCCAATCAGAATTAGTTTAGCCTGTGTGGTCTAACCCTAGCCAATAGCGGAACGACACAGCAGCAGGGGCCATGTGAGTCAGGAATAAGAACTCCTTCCCCTCCCTGGCCTAGGTGTGTTCTCGCTATTGTTCCATCTGCAACTGAGCACCCTTTCTGCAGAAAGTAAAGATGGCCTTGCTGAGAGATCATTTGTCTCTGTGCTGACTTTTCTTCCTGGCACCGATTGTCTATTTCTAACATCACTGATGAATATAAAAATATTTTCAGCATATAAACTTTCCACTCAGTTTCTAAAAGTTCCATCTGCTTTTCAATTTTCTACTGTTACTATAATTCCTGGAGTGAAGAATTAATGAATGGGACCAGGATGAGCTTCCTCTTGCGAAGACCACTAGTGTGAAATGCAGTGGTACCCTAATAATAAATGTGTCCATGTGTTTATTGCCTCTCTGGTCCATTGGGCTGGACATGGAAATGGCAGAAATCTGGAGGTGGAAATTCACCCTCTCAACGAACACCCTTCTGTGACCAAGCACTGCTTGAAGCTGAGGGAATACAGTGGCATAGTGTAGTAAAATAATAGAGACATAATGTGGCTATAAGATTATCATGGTAGCCATAAAGTTAACTTAAGCATCTCACAGGGCTGGCACTATGTATCACTTAGCAGTATGATGCAACCTAGTCCAGGGATTTCCAAAAGACAAAGGTCTTTCAGCACAGATGTAACTTTCAGAAACCTTAAAACAAAGCTTACCCTTACAAGAATAGCTTAAACTCCCTTTATGAAAGAAACACCTAGTAACCGACGTGGATTGAAAGTAAGTATTAAAAAGGGGAAAGATTCTCCAAACTTTGAGAATGGTCTCCAAATAAAGACCCCTCAGGCCAGTTGGTCATCTGAGATGTGAGCAAGCCACAGTGCCCCGGAAAGAGGATTTATCTTAAATGGGGGAACACAGAGGGCTGGCTGCTCAAGGCATGAGTCAATTGAGCTGGCACTGAAGGATAACTAGATTTCTCATGATCAAGAGCATCATAGGCAGAGACAACTACATAAACAAAGGTATGGCATCAGGGGAACCAGCCCCCAATATTTCAATGTAGGTCCTTTCTATTTTCCCTAAGTGTCAGCCAGTCTAAGAAATAGAGAAAGGGAACAAAGAGAGAAATTTTATAGCTGGGCCTACAGAGGTGTTATCACATATTGGTAGGACCGTGATGGCGACCTCGAGCTGCAAAACCAGCAAGTTTTTATTAGGGATTTTGAAAGGGGAGGGGGTGTATGAACAGGGAGTAGGTCACAAGGATCACACGCTTCAAAGGGCCATAAAGGTCACAAGGCAAAGGCAAAATTAGAATTACTGATGAGGGTCTGTGTCCCGCTGTGCACACATTGTCTTGATAAACATCTTAACAGGAAACAGGGTTGGAGAGCAGAGAACCGGTCTGACTAGAATTCACCAGGCTGGAATTTCCCAATCCTAGTAAGCCTGAGGGTACAGCAGGAGACCAGGGTGTATTTCAGTCCTTATCTCAACCACATAAGACAGACATTCCCAGAGCTGCCGTCTATAGACCTACCCCCAGGAATGCATTCCTTCCCCAGGGCTATTCCTTGCTGGGAAAAGAATTCAGCGATATTTATCCTACTCGCTTTCTGCAAGAAGAAAAATATGGCTCTATTCTGCCCAACCCTGCAGGCAGTCACACCTTATGGTTATCTTTCCTTATTCCCTGAAAATCGCTGTTATTCTGTTCTTTTTCAGGGTGCACTGATTTTGTATTGTTCAAATACACGTTTTACAATTTGTACAGTTAACACAATCATCACAGGGTCCTGAGGTGACATTACATCCTCAGCTTACAAAGATGACAGGATTAAGAGATTAAAGTAAGACAGGTGTAAGAAATTATAAAAGTATTAATTTTCGGATCTAATAAATGTCCATGAAATCTTCACAATTTATGTTCAGAGATTGCAGTAAAGATAGGCATAAGAAATTATAAAATTATTAATTTTGGGAACTGATAAAAGTCCATGAAATCGTCACAATTTATGTTCTGCTGCTGCAGCTTCCCTCCATTTGGGGCCCCTGACTTCCCACAACAGTATGGAGAAAACTTTCAAAAGAAAAGAGGGACAGATAGAAAGGACAAAAGGGAGCTGTATGTCTGTGCCCCACCTTCTCACTCTTCATTCTAATCACCAAGGCACACAGTATTCAAATGATGTACTGTTCCTTTAACCTTGAGAACTTCTTCCCTGTGACTGGAATCTGCTGGTATATAAAACTCTTCATATATATCCAACTAGATAAGATTTGCAAAAAAAAGGCCTCCTGCCTTCATCCTTTTTGCATCCCTCATGGTGTTTTACATAATAAGTATTATGGTTGTTAGTATTTTGGTTGTTACCTAAATTGAATTAAGGGCAAGCTACAACATAACTGTAATTCAGTTCCTTACACTTTTCTTGAACTTGAAGTTTTCTTGTACACATGACCTCATCCACAAGCTGTCTCCTTGCCTCCTTTTCAAGTCTCAGCTCCTTGTCCTTCTCAGCCAACTTCTTTTCCTTGTCTTCCTCTAATATTCTGTCAATTTCTTTCTCCTGAGCTTTTTCTTCTTCACGTCTCTGTGCCAAATATTTATGGTATATCTTCTGTTCTCTTATCATATCTTCCTATGTAACATAAAAATTCATATTGTTAAAATTTTTTTGTGTGATAGTGATAGTAAGGATACATTTAAAAACAATCTTTAAAAGCTCCAATCCCAATCTTTTAGAACTATGTACTGAAACATTTACAGATGTATGTCTGAAGTTTATTCCAAAATACTCAAGAGTAGGGGGGAAATAGGTAGGGATATAGAAGAGACATGAATGGCCATTAGTTGACAGTTGTTAAAGTGAGGTGATGGACACATGGGGACTCATTGTGCAATTCTTTGTATTTGTTTGAAATGTTTGATAATAATTGTTTGAATAAGTTAATTCAAATGCTTTCCCAAAGTGTTTTTCAAAGTAGTTGCCAAATAGTTTTCAATGATACAGCTTTATTTTCATTTACTTTAATTTAGGTATATGAAATCTTAATCGGATCAACAAAATAAGTCATTTCTACTATTATAGCACTGTCTCTCTGGCTGGTAGTCATTTTGTACTTTATTACAGCAATTATAAATCTTAGCTACACTTTGGAACCACCTGAGGAGCTTTAAAAAGTATTGAGGGCTGGCCGGGGGTGGTGGCTCACACCTGTAATCCCAGCACTTTGGGAGGCCAAGGCGGGCAGACCATGAGGTCAGAAGATCGAGACCATCCTGGCTAACGTGGTGAAACCCCATCTCTACTAAACACACAAAAAATTAGCCTGGTGTGGTGGCGGGCACCTGTAGTCCCAGCTACTTGGGAGGCTGAGGCAGGAGAATGGCATGAACCCAGGAGGCAGAGCTTGCAGTGAGCAAGATCACACCACTGCCCTCCAGCCTGGACAACAGAGCAAGACTCCATCTCAAAAAAAAAAAAAAAAAAATGTACTGAGGGCTGAGTCCCACCCCCAGAAATTCCTATTTAATGGATACCTTTTAAGTTCCCCCAGGTGACAGTAATGTGCAGCTAAAGTTGAGACCTGCTATTTATTTAGTGCAAGCATTTTTAGCTGGCTACTGCCATGTTGCAGTAATTATCTGACAGCAATGAGTTCATCCAACACCAAGGTTCTAGATATTATTAAATACCTGATACAGTTTGGCTCTGTGTCCCCACCCAAATCATATCTTGAATTGTAATCCCCATGTGTGAGGAGAGGGACCTGGTGGGAGGTGACTTGGTCATGGGGGTAGTTTCCCCCATGCTGTTCTCGTGATAGTGAATTCCCATGAGATCAGATGGTTTAAAAGTGTGGCTTTCTTCATTCCTTCCCTCCTGCCACCACATAAGACGTGCCTTGCTTCCCTTTCCACTGTGATTTTAAGTTTCCTGAGTCTTCCCCAGCCATGTGGAACTGTGAGTCAATTACACCTTCTTTTTTTAATAAGTTACCCAATGTCAGGTAGTTCTTTACAGCAGTGTGAAAAAAGACTAATACCATTTCCCACTAAAAATAACCAACAATCCTTGGGAAAATAATCAATTATAAGACTGGAGCAGAAACTGAACAGGATGAACCTGGGACATCTTATTGTGTCAGAATCAAGAAAACTATCAAAGTCTATTGGAGGACAGCATCAAAAGAACAAGACAGCCCACTTAAAGGGACTCCCACGATCTAGAATCAGGCAATCTGAGCACCAAAAAGAAGAGTGAACTAATAATCCACTAAAAAACTATTGAAACTTGGCCAGGCACAGTGGCTCATGCCTGTAATCCCAGCACTTTCGGAGGCCAAGGTGGGTGGATCACTTGAGGTCAGGAGTTGGAGACCAGCCTGGTCAACATGGTGAAACCCTGTCTCTACTAAAAATACAAAAAATTAGCTGGGTGTGGTGGCACAAGCCTGTAGTCCCAGCTACTTAGGAGGCTGAGGCAGGAAGATCGCTTGAACCCGGAAGGCAGAGGTTGCAGTGAGCCAAGAATATGCCACTGCACTCTAGCCTGGGTGGCACAACAAGACTCTATTTAAAAAAAAACCAACTATTAAAACTACAAAATGAGTTTAGCAATGTTGCAGGATACAAGACCAATATACAAAAGTCCTTGTATTTCTATTTGACAGCATCAATCTAAAATGAAATTAAAAATTTTATTTCCAAATAGAAATGCTATCCTTAGGAATAAATTTAACAAAGTGTTAAAATGTATACTCTGAAAACTAGGAAACATTACTGAAAGAAATTAAAGAAGACCTAAATAAATGGAAAGACAGCCTAAGTTCATGAATCAGAAAACAATACTGTGAAAATGGCAGCACTTCCCAAATTGACCTACAGATTCAACACAATTTTTATCAAAATCTCAACTGGCTTCTTTGTAGAAATTGACAAGCTGATCCATGTAACTTCTAGATACATGGATATGCAAGGGAGCCAGAATAGCCAAAACAATTTGAAAAAAGAACAAAGTTTGAGGATTTACATTTTCTCTCTCTCTCTCTTTTTTTTATTTTTTATTTTTTGAGATGAAGTTTCACTCTGGTTGTCCAGGCTGGAATGCAATGGTGGAGTTTCACTCTTGTTGCCTGGGCTGGACTGCAATGATGCGATCTCAGCTCACTGCAACCTCCACCTCCTGGTTCAAGCGATTCTCCTGCCTCAGCCTCTGAAATAGCTGGGATTACAGGTATGCACCACCATGCCCAGCTAAGTTTTGCATTTTTGGTAGAGACAGGGTTTCACCATGTTGGTCAGGCTGGCCTCAAACTCCTGACCTCAGCTGATCCTCCCACCTCAGCCTCCCAAAATGTTGGGATTACAGGCGTAAGCCACTGTGCCCGGCCAGCATTTATATTTTCTGATTTCAAACTTACTACAAAGCAACAGTAATCAAGACATGTAGATTTGTTATACTGGACTAAGGATAGATATATAGATTGATGGAATAGAACTGAGTGTCCAGAAATAAACCTTCACTTTACTGTAACTGATTTTTGACAGGGGTGATAAGACAATTCAATAGGGCAACAATTAGACAATTATTTCAACAAATGATGCTGGAATAACTTGATATCCACATGCAGAATAACAAATTAGGATCCTTATTTCATGCTATATATAAAACTTAAAATGGATCAAAAGCCTAAATGTAAAAGCTAAAATTATAAAACTCTAACAAGAAAACAAAGGAGTACATCTTTGTGATCCTAGACTAGGTAACCGGTTTTTAGATAGGACCCCCAAGGCATAAGCAACAAAAGAAAATCTAGCTAAATTGAACTTTGTCAAAATTTAAAACTTTTGTGATTCAAAGGACACCATCACAAAAGTAAAAAGACAACCTACAGAATGAAAGGAAATAACTGCAAATCATTTATCTGGTAAGAGACTTGAACCTAGAAAATATAAAGAACTCTTGGCTAGGCGTGGTGGCTCATGCCTTTAATCCCAGCACTTTGGGAGGCTGAGGTGGGCAGATCACCTAAGGTCAGGAGTTCAAGACCAGCCTGGCCAACATGGTGAAACCCCGTCTCTACTAAAAATACAAAAAAATCAGCCAGGCATGGTGGCAGGCGCCTGTAATCCCAGTGACTTGGGAGGCTGAGGCAGAAGAACTGCTTGAACCTGGGAGGTGGAGTTTGCAGTGAGACAAGATTGCACCATTGCACTCCAGCCTGGGCAACGAGAGTGAGACTTAAAAAAAAAAAAGAGAGGGGAAAGAAAAGAACTCTTACAACTTAATAATAAAAGGACCAATAACCCAACTAAAATATGGGCAAAGGACTTGAACAGACTTCTCTAAGAATAGAGAATAGCTTTCAAATAGATTTCTCCAAAGAAGATCTACAAATGACCATAAGCACAGGAAAAGAGGCTCAATATCATTAGTCACTAGGGAAATACAAATAAAAACCATAATGAGATACTACTTCAGATGCATTAGGATGGGTAAAATAAAAAAAGACAGACAATAACAAGTGTTGACGAGCATGTGGATAAATCAAAACCCTCATACACTGCTGGTGGGAATGTAAAATGGTCCAGCCACTATGGAAAATACTTTGGCAATTCCTCAGAACTTCAACAGAGTTACCATATGGCCCAGTAATACTACTTCTAGTTATATGTCCCAAAGAAAAATAAAAACATACATCCACACAAAAATTTGTACATGAATGTTCATAGTAGCATTATTCATAATAGCCAAAAAGTGGAAATAACCCAAATGTCCATCAACTGATATAATGCATAAACAAAATGTGGCATATCCATACAATGGAATATCATTCAGCCACATAAACAAGTAAAATAGCAATACATGCTGGATAAACCTTGAAAACATTATGCTAAGTGAAAGAAGACAGTCAACAGGTCACATAACATGTGATTCCATTCATGTCAAAGTCCAGACTTTGGAAAAATCTATAGAGACACAAAATAGATAAGTGGCTGCTTAGGACTAGAGGTGAGAGGTGAGGAAGAAGGGATAGTAGGATAGTGAAAATGTTCTAAAATAGAATGTGATGATAGGGGCACTTATCTGAGAAAACAGTAAAATCCACTGAATTGTATGGTTTAAATTGGGGAACTGAATGTTACGTGAATTATCTCTTGAAGCTATTAAAAAAATAATAAAATGATTTAAATGTGAACAAACAACTCAACAGGAAAAAACAAATCAAATAAGCAAGTCAATTAGATAACGGGCAAAAACCAGGAGCTGGAGGCTGCAGTGAGCTATGATCATGCCACTGTACTCCAGCCTAAGTGACAGAGTGAGATACTGGCTAAACAAAAAGAAAACAAAACAGAAAATGGGCAAAAGACATGACGAGACATTTCATTGAAGAAGACATACAGATGGAAAACAGGCTCATAAAAAGTTGTTCAAAATCATTAACCATTAGGAAAATGTAAATTAAACCACAATGAGATGTTACTACACATCTATCAGAATGGTTAAAGTGGACAATAGTGATAGCACCAAATGCTGGTGAGGATGTGGAGAAACCAGATTGCTCATGTATTCCTGCTGGGAATGTAAGATGGTACGGCTACTCTGAAAAACAGTTTAGCAGTTTCTTTAAAAAACTAAACATGCAATTACTATATGATATAGCAATTGCTCTTCTAGGCATTTATCTCATAGAAATGATGATTTGTGCTGGGTGTGGTGGCTCATGCCTGTAATCCAAGCATTTTGGGAGGCTGAGGTGGGCGTGTCACTTGAGGTCAGGAGTTTGAGACCAGCCTGGCCAACATGGTGATATCCCATCTCTACTAAAAATACAAAAAAAAAAATTAGCCGGGCATGGTAGCCACACCTGTAATCCTAGATACTCAGGAGGCTGTGGCAGGAGAATCACTTGAACCCAGGAGGTGGAGGTTACAGTGAGCCGAGACCACGCCACTGCACTCCAGCCTGGGTGACAGAGCGAGACTCTGTCAAAAAAAAAAAAAAAAAAATTGAGAATGTGTTGACAGAAAAACCTGTACTCAAATGATTATAGCAGCTTTACTCATAATAGCCATAACCTGGAAACAACTCAAATGTCCTTCAACAGGTGAATGGCTAAACAAACTGCAGTAAATCTATACCATAAATACTACTCAAGAATAAACTGGGAGGCCGAGGCAGCTGGATCATCTGAGGTCAGGAGTTTGAGACCAGGCTGGCCAACATGGCGAAACCCTGTCTCTACTAAAAAACACAAAAATTAGCCAGACGCAGTGGCACACGCGTGTAATCCCAGCTACTCAGGAGGCTGAGACAGGAAAAGCGCTTGAACCTATGAGGCGGAGGTTGCAGTGAGCTGAAATCACGCTATGGCACTCCAGCCTGGGTGACAAGAGCGAAATTCTACCTCAAAAAAAAAAAAGAATAAAAAAAGGCTGGGCGCAGTGGCTCATGCCTGTAATCCCAACACTTTGGGAGGCCAAGGCAGGGGGATCACTTGAGCCCAGGAGTTCAAGACCAGCCTGGGCAGCATAGTGAGACCCCATCTCTACAAAAAAAAAGAAAACTAGCTTGGCATGGTGACTTGCACCTGTAGTCCCAACGACTCAGGAGGTTGAGGTTGAAGTTATCAATTGAGCCTGGGAAGCTGAGGCTGCAGGGAGCTGAGATCACACCACTGCACTCCAGCCTGAGTGACAGGGCAAGACTGTCTCAAAAAAAAAATTTTTTTTTAAATAAAAATAAAAATAAACAACTATTGATAGATCCAAAAAGTAGGACAAATCTCCTGAGGGTTATGCTAAGTGAAAAAGGCTATCTGAAAAGATTACATACTATATGATTCTACTAATATAACATTCCCGAAATAATAAAATTATAGAAATGAAGAACAGGGTTAGGAAGGGGGTGGGGCAAGAGGGAAGTAGGTGTGACTATAAAAGGTCAATATGAGAAATCCTGGTGCTGATGAGATGTTCAGTATCTTGATTATATCAATGTCAACATCCTGACTGGGATGGTACTATAGTTTTGCAAGATATTACCATTGAGGGAACCAGAGTAAAGGGTACAAGGAATCTCTCTGTATCATTTCTTAAAACTGCATATGAATCTACAATCATATCAAAATGAAGTTTATCCAGGCACAGTGGTTCACACCTGTAATCCCAGCACTTTAGGAGGCCGAGGTGGGAGGTTCACTTGAGCCCACTCCAGACCAGCCTGGGCAACTTGGCAAAACGCTGTCTCTACAAAAAATACATAAATTAGCCAGGCTAGGTGGCGGGTGTCTGTAGTCTCAGCTACTCGGGAGGCTGACGTGGGAGGATTGCTTGAGACCAGGAGGGCGAGGCTACAGTGAACCATGATTATGCCACTGCACTCCAGCCTGGGTTACAGAGTGAGACTCTGTCTCGAAAAAAAAAAAAAGAGAGCGAGAGAGAGAAGCTTAATTAAAAAACAAAGCACATGCACACTAAGAACCAGGTAAAAACAAGAAAAAGCACCTGTGGGAGAAACAAAACACTCTTAAAAGTTCAATCCAAATTCCAAAGGTACAGGTAGCTAAAACAATACTGAATGCCTTTCCCTACTCTTTTTGCCTGACCAAACCTCACATCTCCTTTAAGGTTCAACTCAAATGTCACTTTCTCAGTGATGTCTTCCTCAAATTCCAGGAGTTCTCAAACTTTAGTTAGCATCAGAATCACCTGGGGGAGTGTGCTGAAACACAGATTTCCTGTCCCTGTCATGATTTTGATTGAGAGATCCTGATTCTGGAGCCTGTGAATTTCTGTTTCTAACATTTTCCCAGATGGTGCTGATGCTGTTGGCTCATGGACCACACTCAGAGTAGCACTGTTATATATTTGTAGCCATCTTCCAAAAGACTGAGAACTCACAAATCCCTTCCAGCAAGTAGTAGGCATGAAAAAAAAAGTCTTACTCTTTTTTGTTTCTTTTTATCTGCCTCTTCCTGTAAGTCCTGAAGGGCCCTTTGCACGAGCTTCATGTTCAAGTCCTGTTCTTCTCTGTAGTCCTGCTGAATATGTTCTATCCTGTCCTGTAGGGCTTTTTGCAAAATGGTCCTAGTTTCCTGCTTTGCCTTCTGTTTCTTTAGCTTATCCTGTTCATTCTCATGTTTAATCTGTGCGTTGTTACTTTCCTAAGGTAGAATCATAATAAAGATAATGCATCAGTACAGTTGGACCAAGACAAGTTAGTGCATTTGATTTAGGAGACAGGAATAAAGGATTTCTGGAAATACACACACACCTGGATTTAGAGAGGCTATAAGAAAGAAAACTTGCCTTTTCATAGTTGAATCAGCAATAAAGCTGTGAAAATTGCCGGGGTATGTGTGATTATAATGTAATAAATAGTTGTAGAGTTGAAAACAGGAAAGTATAAAGACAAACCACTTTTAATCCCAGTACCCATCGTCTACCACCATTCACTGCCTGTGGGTGTGCTGGCCTTCCACACATGACTCTTCTACGTACTCTGTACCATACATTTGGATACATTATTAAACAGCACTGAGAGTCTAAAATTGGAAATATGCCTGTGAACTAGCCCAGGCCATCAGACAAACTATACAGTAACAGGCCTGCAAACTGTGCTATGCCCATGGCGTTGATGACCCTCGAACAAGTATTTTAAAGGCCCACCACGAGGCGCGCCTCCTCTTCCTTCAGCAGCTGTGCTGCCTGCCTTTGTGCCTTGATGCTGGTGATCTGGGCATTCAGCCCCAGGCGTGTGTTCTCCATCAGCTCTTTCTGTCTCCTCGCCTCTTGGGCTTCTCGCTTTTCCTTGGCTAATCGGTCTTCCTCCCAGAGCTTGGAGAACATCTGCTCTTCCACCAGCTTTTGCCTCCTCAGCTCCTCATTAAATGCAATCTGTGCTTTCCGCTCCTCACACACCTTCTTCTGATGGATACAAAACAATTTAACACGGAGCTCCTCACAGCATTCCCTGAAAGGAAAATTTTAAAAAGACAAAACACAGCCCTTCATGAGGCACTGCTCTATTGAGGCACACATCTGTACAGTCACACAATGAAGCGAGAAAAAATCAAAGACCTGGATGCAGGCCATCGGAGCACAAGAAACATAAGGGAGCAGCGGGGAGGCAAGCACCAGGATGGCACAGTCTGACTATGAAAACTGGAGTCAAGCAAAGGCAGCCCTGATTCCGTTTCCTGTGTGACTTTGGATCAAAAACTCAACCTGTTAACCCCAATGATTGACCTATTCACTTGACTTTGAGAACCTCTAATTTAGGGATGTTCATATTCTTTTTTTTTTTTTTTGAGACAGAGTCTCACTCTATTGCCCAGGCTGGAGTGTGGTGGCACCATCTTGGCTCGCTGCAAGCTCTGCCTCTCAGGTTCATGCCATTCTCCTGCCTCAGCTTTCTGAGTAGCTGGGACTACAGGTGCCCACCACCATGCCTGGCTAATTTTTTTGGATTTTTAGTACAGACGGGGTTTCACCTTGTTAGCCAGGATGGTCTTGATTTCCTGACACTGTGATCTACCCGCCTCAGCCTCCCAAAGTGCTGGGATTAAAGGTGTGAGCCACCATGCCTGGCTGCTCACTTTTTTTTTTAAGAGACAAGGTATCACTGTGTCGCCCAGGCTGGAATGCAGTGGCATGATCATGGCTCATTGTATCCTTGAACTCCTGGCCTCAAGTGATCCTCCCACCTTAGCCTCCCAAGCAGCAGAGACTATAATCACATGTCAACATGTCTGGCTAATTTAAAAAAAATTTTTGTAGAGACAGGGTCTCGCTATGTTGCCAGGGCGGGTCTCGCTATGTTGCCAGGGCTGGTCTCAAACTCCTAGCCTGAAGTGATTCTCCTGCCTCTGCCTTCCAAAGCGCTGGGATTACAGGCATAAGCCACCACACCAGGCTGAGATGCTCACTATATATAGACAGGATATCTGGCCAGGCATGGTGACTCATATCTGTAATCCCAACACTTTGGGGGGCCAAGGCAGGAGGATCCCTGGAGACCAGCACTAGCCTGGGCAACACAGTGAGACCTTGTCTCTACAAAAATTTTTTAAAAATTAGCTAGGCATGGTGGCACACACCTGTAGTCCTAGCTACTTGGGAGACTGAGGCAAGAAGACCACTCAAACTCAGGAGTTTGAGGCTGCGGTGAGCTAGGACCACACCAATGCATTCTAGCCTGCACTCTAGGTCAGTAAGACCCTGTCTCTAAAAAAAATAAATTGAATAATAGAATATCTATTTATTCTAATGATAACAATCATTGATAAGAGGAAAACTTTATGTTTGTGACTGCTTTATAGTTTACAGGTAGCAGCTATCACCCCCATCTTAGAGTTAAAGCAACGGAGACTCAGGGAGCCTAAGTGTCTTCCCAAGTCACATAGACAGTAGTAGGGATATTATTAGCAAAAGTGATTAAGTGCTTATTATCTTCCAGACACTATTCTAAGCACTTCAACACATATGAACTCTTGTAATCTTCATAACAATCAATATGGCAATGAACATTACTGCAAGTTCTTTTATATTGTTTTTATTACTCTTGGTTTACAGATGAGGAAATGGAAGCACACAGCAGTTAAGCATCTTACCCAAGTTTGTCCATTTCATATGTGGTAGAACTGGGACTGAAGAGCTGGCAGTGTGGCCCTGGAGTTTGGATTCCTTGGTGCTTCATTGTATCACCTCTGCCAGCAACTGACAGAGGCAAGACTACCTCTGATCCACAGGCATTCTGACCAAATATCCTAGGTTATTCGTTAATAAAAACACCCCAAAACAAACCCCTGAAATGCCTATCTTAATCTGAGGTCTAATCATTAACTGTGTATAATTACAGGGCATTTAAAAAGAAATTTCATAATGCACTAAAAAGTACAATGCATAAAAGAAATATTGATAAATTTGATTTCATTAATATTAAAAAATTTTGCTCCGTAAAAGATCCTTTTTTTTTTTTTTTGAGACGGAGTCTCAGTCCATCGCCGGGGCTGGAGTGCAGTGGCCGGATCTCAGCTCACTGCAAGCTCCACCTCCTGGGTTCCCGCCATTCTCCTGCCTCAGCCTCCCAAGTAGCTGGGACTACAGGCGCCCGCCACCTCGCCCGGCTAGATTTATTTTTGTATTTTTTAGTAGAGACAGGGTTTCACCGTGTTAGCCAGGATGGTCTCGATCTCCTGACCTCGTGATCCGCCCGTCTCGGCCTCCCAAAGTGCTGGGATTACAGGCTTGAGCCACCGAAGATCCTTTTAATAGGATAAATAAGACAGGACTGCTGAATGACTGGGGGAAAAAAGAAAAAAACATTTAAAACATGATTAAAAAAAAAAGATAAGCTATAGTCTAGGGGAAAAAACCACATATCGGACAAAGAAGTTCTATCTAGAATACATGAAGAATTCTCAAAACTTAACAGCTAAAAAAAAGGTAGAAACTTAACAGCTAAAACAATCTAAATTCTAAAAATCTAATAAGAAAATGGGCAAAAGATATAAAGAGACATTTCACCAAAGAAAATGTACAGATGGAAAATCAGCACATGAAAAGTTGCTAAACATCACCAGCCATTAGGTAAATACCAATTAAGCCCATGATGAGATATCACAGCATGTTTGTTAGAACAGCTAAAAACAAAAACAAAATAAAACAAAACAAAAAAACAATAACGCCACCACCAAAAGGACCAGGATGTGGAAAAATTGGATCTCTCATACTGCTGGTAGGACTATGAAATGGTATGGCTACTCTAGAAAATAGTTTAGTGTTTATTAAAAAAATATATATACATTTACAGCTGGCAGTCGTGGCTCACGCCTGTAATCTCAACACTTTGGGAGGCTGAGGCGGACGGATCACCTGAGGTTGGGAGTTCGAGACCAGCCTGACCAACATGGAGAAACCACACCTCTACTAAAAATACAAAAATTTAGCTGGGCTTGGCGGCGCATGTCTGTAATCCAAGCTACTCGGGAGGCTGAGGTAGGAGAATCGCTTAAACCCAGCAGGCAGAGGCTGCAGTGAGCTGAGATCATGCCATTTCACTCCAGCCCGGGCAACAAGAGTGAAACTCTGTCTCAAACAAAACAAAACAAAATTTGCATATGATCCAGCAATAGTATATGATAACTGTCCTCAATAAATGAAAACATATGCTCACACAAAAACCTGTACACAAACATTCCTGTCAGATTTACTTATAATAGAGCAAAACTAGAAACAACCAAAATGTCCTTCCGTAAGTGAATGGTTTAACCGAACTGAGGTACATTCATGCAATGGAATATTACTCAGCAATAAAAAGGACAAACTAGCAATACCTCCAACAACTTGGATGGACCTCAAAGGCATTATGTTGAGTGAAAAAGGCCAATCTCTAAAGATCACATATTGTGTGATTCCATTTATACAACATTCTTAAAATGATGAAATTATGGGGATAGAGATTAGTTGTTGCCAGGGTTAGGAATGATGGGGGATAGGGGTGAGAGTAGTGAGCATGACTCTAGAAGGGTAACATGAAGGAGATTTTTGCAGTGATGGAATAGTTCTGTATCTCAATTGTAGTGGTGGTTACACAGATCTACAGGTGATAAAATGGCACAGAATTTTACACACACCTTGCACGACTGTCAATTTCCTTGTTTTAATATTGTGTTATGATTATGTAAGATATAACCATTGGGGGAAGCTAGGTGAAGGGTGAATGGAATCTCTGTACTATCTGTGCACTTTCTATAAACATATAATTATTTAAAATTAAAAATTAAAAACAAAATAAAACCACTGGTAATTTTTTCTTGTCATTATTATCCATTTCATTTCATTATTATTGCTGAAAACAATTTTGCTGTATAATAGGGATCACTAAAAATGATCTACTCCAGGTATCAAATATTCTACAAATGCCACTGAATATATCAAAGAGAAATGAACGCATATGCCATCAAAGGACACGTCTATTCATTGTAGCTTTATTCATAAGAGTCCCAGACTGAAAATAACTGAAATGACTGTCACCAGGAAAACAAATAAATTGTGGTATATTTACACAATGGAATACAAAAAAAAGGCACAAGAAAAAGAAGAGGAAACTTTTCATTCTGCTTTATGTTAATATACGTATTAAAGCCTCAACTATATTTTCAGTAATAGGGTCTAACAACGCATCCTTACTCAAAAGTATGTTTGCTAATCTATGTTGAGGAGTTGGCAGTGTTGCATTCAAAACATTAAAAACAATTTGTTTTCAAATTACATCACTATAGGATACATTTGTTTCTTTAAAAATTTTAACAATTCATCTAACTAGCAAAAACTCAGTTATACAAGTGAAATCTGTAAAATGTTGCTAAATCCATACATTTTAAAAGCATAACCACTTATGAACCATTTGGTTTTCTTACTGTATCAAGAGAAATTTACTAGGGAGTAGAAAATATATGAATGGTCCATTGAAAGTCACTTGGCTAATATACCATTTTCCACCCACAGCATCTTTTCCCCCCAGCAACCAGTAGCAAAGATGTCCAAATCCCACTGAGGACAGGGTATGAGTGCATGCTTTACACAGGCTTGAAAATCCAAGTCTAATCCTCTTTTGGTCACCTCAAGCTTAAGACCTAGACAAATCCCTACCTGTAGAACTCAGTAATCCATCTACAAGCCAAGTAGGGTGGCAAGTTGCTTCTGGCCCTGTGCATTACTACTCTGGGTTTCTTCACTGCCCTCCTTCAGCAACTCCCCAAGCCCTGAAACTTCCAATTCCCTCTCCTTTTAGCAGTCTGAATTTACTTTTAGTGGCTGCATCTGCAACTTGTATCCACTACTCACTGTAATGGCTTACTTTTCCTTCTGGCCTCTAGTAGGAGGGTTGAGGGTTTAGGGCTGTCCACATTATTAATAGCGACTTCATGGCAGAAAGAGCAGATGGAAGAAGCTTTTCTCTGCACATGTCTTGATCCCTCCACAGACTTCATTCTGTTGCTTTTTCACGTCTGTTGACCTTTGGATTTCCAGTCTACTCAAATTTTGAGTGCTATGAAAAATGAACTCTTCTATTCCTTCTGTATTCCACCAGATTTAAACTCAGATATTTTTGGATCATCCATTCTTGAATCTGGCTTCACATGATAGACACCCTGCCCCACTCATACTAGATGACCTAACAAACTAAATGACACTCACTGTCACAGAGCCTGGCACAAAGTAGGAGCCCAAACATATTTACTGAATGAATGAATGCTAATGGCTAAGTTTTAAACACTTCCAAGTAATATTTGGACTTTAAAAATCCCTTCTGAATATAAAAACCCTTGCCAGTTACTCTAAAATTAAAAGACAGATGAAATCGATGATTTAGGGCATTCCATGGGTCATATCATGTGATCATCACTGCACTGAGAGATGTGTCTGAAAAAAAGGGGCAAAATGCACCATCACTACTATTATTCAACATAGTACTGGAAGTCCTAGCTAGAGCAATCAGACAAGAGAAAGGTATAATGGACATCCAAATTGCAAAGTAAGAAGTCAAATTATCCTTGTTTGCAGATGACATGATCTTATATTTGGAAAAATCTAGACTCCACAAGAAAACTCTTAGAACTGCTAAACAAATTCAGTAAAGTTGCAGGATACAAAATCAACATACAAAAATCAATAGCATTTCTATATGCTTACAGTGAACAAAGTGAAAAAGAAATTTAAAAAGTAATCACATTTACAAAAGCCGCAAATAAAACTGTATTTAACCAAAATTGTATTTAACCTAGGAATTAACCAAAGAAGTGAAAGATCTCTACAATGAAAACCATAAAACACTGATGAAAGAAATAGAAGAGGACACCAAAAAACTGAAAAATATTCTATGTTCTTGGATTGGAAGAATCAATATTATTAAAATGTCTATACTGTCCAAAGCAATCTACAGACAAAATGCAATCCCTATTAAAATACCAAAAACATTCTTCACAGAAATAGAAAAAACAGTTGCTCATGCCTGTAATCCCTGCACTTTGGGAGGCCAAGGTGGATGGATCACTTGAGACTAGGAGTTCGAGACCAGCCTGGGCAACATGGGGAAATCCCATCTCTATTAAAAATACAAAAATTAGCTGAGTGTGGCATTACATATCTGTGGTCCCAGCTACTTGGGAGGCTGAGGCAGGAGAACTGCTTGAACCTAACCTGGGAGGCAGAAGTTGCAGTGAGATGAGATCCTGTAACTGCATTCCAGCCTGGGCAACATGCACTCCAGCCTGGACCACCAAGTGAGACCTTGTCTCAAAATAAAATGAAATAAAATACAATAAAATAAGAAAAGACAAAAAGAAAAGAAAAAACAATCCTTAAATTTGTATGGAACCACAAAAGATCCAGAATAGCCACAGTTATTCTAAGCAAAAATAACAAATCTGGAGGAATTACATTACCTGACTTCAAATTATACTACAGAGCTATAGTACCTCAAACAGCACAGTACTGGCATAAAAACAGACACTTAAACCAATGAAAAAGAATAGAGAACCCAGAAACAAATCTACACACTTACAGTGAACTCATTTTTGACAAAGGAGCCAAGAACATGCACTGGGGAAAAGACAGTCTCTTCAATATATGATGCTGGGAAAACTGGATATCCATATGCAAAAGAATGAAAATAGATCCTATCTTTCATAATATACAAAAATCAAATCAAAATAGATCCAAGACTTAAGTTTAAGACCTCAAACTATGAAACTACTACAAGAAAACATTGGGGAAAAATCTCTAGGACATTGGTCTGGGCAAAGATTTCTTGAGCAATACCCTACAAGCACAGACAACCAAAGCAAAAATGGACAAATGGGATCATATCAAGTTAAAAAGCTTCTGCACAGCAAAAGATACAATCAACAAAGTGAAGAGAAAACCCACAAAATGGGAGAAAGTATTTGCAAACTATCCCTCTGAAAAGAGATTAATAACCAGAATATATAAGGAGCTCAAACAACTCTATAAGAAAAAATCCAATAATCCAATCAAAAAATGGGCAAAAGATTTCAACAGACATTTCTCAAAAGAAGATATACAAATGGCAAACAGGCATATGAAAAGGTGCCCAACATCATGAATCATCAGAGAAATGCAGATCAAAACTACAGTGAGATATCATTTCACCCCAGTTAAAATGGCTTATATCCAAAAGATAGGCAATAACAAATCCTGGTGAGTATGTGGAGAAAAGGGAACCCTCGTACACTGCTTGTGGGAATGTAATACAACCACTATGGAGAACAGTTTGGAGGTTCCTCAAAAAACTAAAAATAGAGCTACCATAAGATCCAGCAATCCCACTGCTGGGTATAGGTCCAAAAGAAAGGAAATCAGTATATTAAAGAGATAGCTGCACTCCTATGTTTGTTGTAGTGCTGTTTACAACAGCTAAGATTTGGAAGCTACCTAAGTGTCCATCAGCAGACGAATGGATAAAGAAAATGTGGTACACATACACAATGCAGTACTATTCAGCTATAACAAAGAATGAAATCCAGTCATTTATAACACCATGGGTGGAACTGCAGGTCATTATGTTAAGTGAAATAAGCCAGGCACAGAAAGACAAACATTGCATGTTCTCACTAATTTGTGGGATTTAAAAATCAAAACAATTGAACTCATGGAGATAGAGAAGGATGGTTACCAGAGGCTGGGAAGGATAGTTGGGGGTTGGGGGTGGAGGTGGGGACAGTTAATGGGTACCAAAAAAAAAAAAAAAGAATGAATGAATAAGACCTACTATTTGATAGCACAACAGGATGACTATAGTCAATAATAACTTAATTGTACATTTTAAAATAACTAAAGAGTATAATTGGATTATTTGTAACTCAAAAGATAAATGCTTGAGGGAATGGATACCCCATTCTCCATGATGTGCTTATTTTACATTGCATGCCTGTATCAAAACATCTCATGTGCCCCATAAATATACACACCTACTATCCACCCACAACAATTTTAAAAAAGAAAAGAATAAAGGGGCAAAATGAACAGAATATACTGAGAAGTATAATGGCAATTTTATTTTTTTAGTGACAGGGTCTCAGTCTGTTGCCCAGGCTAGAGTCCAGTGCTGCAGTTGCAGCTCACTGTAACCTCGAACTCCTGGGCTCAAGTGATCCTGCTGTCTCAGCCTCCCAAGTAGCTAGGACTAGAGGCATGTGCTACCATGCCCAGCAAATTTATGTATATATAAAAAATATGTTTGGAATTGGAAAATATATATATATTTTATATATATTTTTTGACAGAGTGTCACTCTGTTGGCCAGACTGGAGTGCAGTGGCACGATCTCAGCTCACTGCAATCTCTGCCTCTTGGGCTTAAGCAATTCTCCTGCATCAGCCTCCCGAGTAGCGGGGATTACAGGCATGCGCCACCATGCCCAGCTAATTTTTGTATTTTTAGTAGAGACGGGGTTTCACCATGTTGGCCAGGCTGGTCTTGGACTCCTGACCTCAGTTAATCTGCCCACCTCAGCCTCCCAAAGTGCTGGGATTACAGACGTGAGCCACCACGCCTGGCCAATTTTTTTATTTTTTGTAGAAATAAGGTCCCACTATGTTGCCAGGCTGGTCTCAAACTCCTGGCCTCAAGTGATCAAAGTGCTGGGATTATAGGTGTGAGCCACTGTGCCCAGCCAAATAACAGCAATTCTTAATGTTCAGACTCTTAGAAGTATCAGAAGCACTGAAAATATAACTGAGGAATTATAATAACATTATAAATATATAATAGCTCTTGCTCTAAGAGCTGTAGCTTTAGGGAGGGAGACTTTTTAGTATATTTTTGCTTTAGAGGTAAGGAATGTCTTGGTTTGTGATATTAAAAGCACCTGCCAAGCTTCTAATTATATAACACTATACATCATCTCAGAGGATCACTCTTGGGCACTCCCATACAAATCTTCCCTCTGTAAGTGCACAGTAGTGGGTAGTCTATCAGGGCATAGACTCAGAGTGTCCGATGATGGAAAACCACAATGAAAAGGGATATGGAGGCAACCACAGGACCAGATTGACTACAGTAAAGACCAGGGATCTGAAAACTGAGGGTCACCATGCGTCTGGGTCAGGAAGTGCCTTATAAGTCCAGGTGATCAGACCCAGTGATCAGAATACCAGGCAAGGAAACAGACAACAAAGAAGAGAGGAGAGAGCCAGGCATGGTGGCTCATGCCTGTAATCCCAATACTTTGGGTGGCTGAGGTAAGTGGATCACTTGAGTCCAGCAGTTCAAGACCACTCTGCTCAACATGATGAAATCCCCATCTCTACAAAAAATACAAAAAATTAGCTGGGCATGGTGGTGCATGCCTGTAGTCCCAGCTACTTGGGAAGCTGAGGTGGGAGGATCACTTCAGGCTCAGGAGGTGGAGGTTGTAGTCATGATCATGCCACTGCACTCCAGCCTGGGTGACAGAGCAAGACCCTGTCTCAAAAATGACAACCAAAAAAAAACCCGCCAGGGAACCCAAGCACACACGCAGCACAGGTAGAGACTATAGCAGTAGGGGGAGAGCCCAACTTTACCAAAGATTTCTTGGCATAGGAGCTTTTGAAGAACTTCCTGCCAACAGCAAGGGTGAGGTTGATACCTAAAGTTCAGTAACATAATCTCCTTTGTTACTTCCATTCCAATTGAGAAGCAAGCACAGAACATTAGAACATAGTTCTCAAGCACACATTGTATTATTCAATGATATGTAATATACTGCCAAGACTTAAAGTTACTACTGTGTATATCCTCTTAAGACTAATTGACTTTAAATTAGCATTCTCAAATCTACTTTAATGTACCAACTTTGGATTCTGTTTGTGTGTTTTCTGATTTCATTACCTGAATTGCTGGTCTAGCTTTTCAGCCACAAAATCCTGCCTCTCTTTTTCATTCTTCTCTTTTAGTAATTTAGTTTTCTCTCTCATCCTATCTCTTTTCTCCTCAATGGTTTCTTTCTTCAATTGCATTTCTGTAAAATACTCATTTTCTTCTAGTGCTAAAAGTTCACGTAGCCTGAAACAAAAAGCCAAAAAAAAAAAAAAAAAAACTGTCATGCTACATGCAAAATTTTATTGATTTTTGTTATATTCAATTTCAGAATTATAGGTCTAATTTGTAAGAAGAGAATGATCATTGCAGTCTTCCATAAAATAAGACTAGTTGGTTTGTTTTGGGTTTTTTTTTTTTTTTTTTTTTGAGACAGGGTCTCGCTCTGTCACCCAGGCTAGAGTGCAGTGTGATCATGGCTCACTGCAGCCTTGACCTCCTGGGCTCAGGTGATCCTCCCACCTCAGCCTCCTGAACAGCTGGGACTACAGCCAGATGCTCCTATGCCCAGCTATTTTTAAATTTTTTTGTAGAGATGGGGTCTCACTATGTTGCCCAGGCTGGTCTCAAACTCCTGGGCTCAAACAATCCCCCGCCCTCAGCCTCCCAAAGTGGTAGGATTATACGCATGACCCGCTAAGCCCAACCAACTGCACCATATTTTATTTGGTCACATATAAATAAGATATGAAATATATATTTTTAACAAAAGAGTAAAATGAACAGCTTTCAATCAAAATAATGAAACATGAAACAATATATTGTTTTTCATTAAAACATAGGTTATCACAAGAAAAATATTAAAAATATTAACCAGCAATAGCTATGGATTTAATATATCTCAGCCATGATCCTTCCTAAATTTGATTTTTGACTGGTCAATCTCAAATTGTGGTTTTAGGAATATTTCATGGCTTGGGTCCCAGGTTTGTGAGCCTTACTTATTTCGTCTTTCTTCAAGGTTAATGATAAACCCTTGCATGGCATCCTTGATTCTTGCTCGCACAAGGCTGTCCAAAAACTTGCAGTCATTGTGCTGGTCCCACTCAACTTTCAAGCGATCCCGCTCATTTGACTTAATGGAAGCCAAAATAGCATTATGCTTCTGATGGCTGCGTCGGATTCTTTCTAGATGGTGCTCAGCCCCTTGGCCTTTAGGAGGCTTGGGTCTCTGGAAACAAAAACCAACTATCACTTATAATAAGCCAAAGAATCAACTTCATATTTTCAATTAGTTATGCTCTCAATCAATACTCATTCTAAATAAAATTGGATATAAAAAACTAATACATCCTACTACAACTGAATACAGCTTATGCACCTAAAGAGTAACTTGTTTCATTCTCTGAGCCTATACTTAAGATGTAATCAAAACAGTCTCAAATATTTCTAAAGTGCCATTTGGAAAAAAGTTGATGGAAATTACAAACTTAAAAATGTGAACAGGACTCTGTTGAGATTATCTAGTCAAACCCACAGACATTAAGTGATTTGCTGAACTTGCTTCAAACAGGGCAGATAAAACAAGAATTAGAGGTCTTCTAATTCCTGACCTTGACATAGCCACCCATTATTCCACATTATTTCTCCTGGTCGGACACCATAGTTATCACATCAAAATACTTTCAATGAAAAGATGCTACTATGTGAATATATAGAATATATGTGTATATACATGTATATATGTGTATATGTATATGGATATATAATGAGTTGTGACAATAAAAGATCTTTCACTAAGAAGGAAGAAATGAAGTGAGGGAGGAAGAAAGAAGGAAAAAGAAAAAAAGCTGGTGGTAGAACTTTATTCCTATTTCTAGGGTGCCCAGAAGTTTTAATGCAAACAGTGTGTTCCTGACCTTTTGGGCTACTTTGAATTTCTGTAAATGTATTGTTTTTACAGATATGTCCACTAAAAAAGTTAGAAATGCATGTACCATTTGAATATATATAGATATACTTAATGAAATCACATAGACTATATCTTTTTCCTTTCTGTATTCCTAGCATTGAACATAATGCCTACTACAGTGAGGTTCTCAATAGAAATGAATGAATGAATGAATGAATGAATGAATGAATGAATGAATGAATGAATGAATGAAACAATGTTGCTGGGTGGGCTTGATGCAATTTCTGCACCTCCTGGAGCCACCACGAAATCCATAGTCTTGAGCTTTGTATTTTCAGGAACAGTTTTATCAAGTCATCCTTAGGTGAGTTGTGAGACACTGGGGTGCCGATTCATAGAAACACAACTCTTAAGAGGCAGAGAGAGACAGTCAATCTGATCATTTACACTTAGAACATCACCATCAGGATTACCAGAAATACTAGAGTTACGTGTTTGTAATGAAGTCTCCTGAGGAAAGGAAATCAACATTTGAAGACGGTTTAATGAAAAGATTCAGGGCTCAGGGTAGGCATGAGGTACCTAGATTTAGCTGAACAAGATAAGGCAAGCCTGGGGTGGTAAGGAGACAGAAGATGATGTTGGGGGTTATATCACAGAAAGTAGCTAATCCATGTCAGAATTATTTGGAGCCTACAGCCAGTTAATTAGATGACTGTGCTCCAAAATTGATAGCATTTATTAATATAGATCTGTGAAAATAAAGCAAAGGAGGATCACAGTGGCACCCTGGGCAGCATACACAGCAGGAATTAAGGCTCCCAGTGTGAGCTGAGAACAGGAACGAAACACCAAGATAATCTAGAAACACTGGCTCCAGTTGTCAGGACAGGAAACAGGGCTGAGGTATATTTTGGTTGAAGAGGTCAGAAACACCATGAGCAGTACCCATGGGGTTAGGAAGCCTTTTAAGGCTTGGGAATCATGTGAGGGACTCCAGTCTGGGAAGGACCCAATCTCTTGATAAGTTAGGGGTATGACCTGGAGTTCTCAAAAAAGGTGGTGCCAATCCCAGCACAGTCGTGGCATTGTTCAAAATCTGTACTGTTCAATATAAATATAATGCAAAACAGATACGTAATTCTCAATTTTCAAGTGGCTCCATTTAAAGAAGTAAAAAGAAACAGGTAAGTTAATTTTGGTAGTATATTTTATTTAACCAATATATCCAAAATATTATCTTGTCAATATGTGACTCTAGGCACACTTCAAGTGCTCAAATGCTATGTGTGACTAATGGCTACCTATTAGACATCATAGCTCTAAACCATGCTAAAGTCAGGAAAACACAGGATATTTTACTAACTACTTTGGGTTTTCAAGGTCACTGAAGGCTTTTTGTTACTGTAGCATCTCAAATTATAGTTATTAGGATTACAATTTATAGTTCGGTTGTCTTAAAGAACAATGCTTTACATCCTAGGTTTGATTCTGGCCTCTGTCCATTACTAACTGAATTGAGCAAGTTACTTAATCTCTTTGAATCTTAGTTTTCTCACCTGTCAAATGAGCAAAATAAGTATCCTCCTAATGGGTTCCTAGGAGACACTCATCAAATAGCTGCTCCTTTCAATGTCCCATTACTTCAGACATTACGTTTTTCATAGGTTTCTCCTGGGGAATTGTTTAGGACCCAATTCTCATCTGTTGGTGGCTTTAATTCTTGCAACACAATTCTGCTACCTCTAACATCTATCTTTCTTATCACACTCAGACACTGGAGGAGCAGATGCACCAACTCTAACCTCTTCCTTTTCCTCTTAATTCTTCTTAAGTGCAAAATATTCAACAGGCCCGCTTCTCTGGTTTAGTGTTTTTGTTTGTTTTTTGTTCCTTATTGGTTCCCAACACAAGTAATAGCACCCAACAATGGCTCAGCCCCTGAGCCCTGTGTTTGGATACAGAACCCAAAGTAGATCTTCTGTCCTTCATGAAGTGTGTTTATAATTATCACTTTGAACCCTACAGCCTACTAACGTGTCCCATCGACTGCTTTCCAGCTCCAGATCTTACAGTACTCAGACCTACAGAAGGAGCAGGTCTATAGGTTGACTGAAGTTTGCTCTGTGCACTGTGGAGCATAATACAACTGAATCACTGACCTTTCTTCCATAAACTGACATCACAGACAATATAGCACATCATTATTTACCATGTTAACCTTTAGTGGTTTCATTATACATAATTCTTTTTTGCAATTGGATTACAAGTTGAGCACCCCTAATTGGAAAATAAGAAATCTGAAATGCTCCAAAATCTGAAGCTTTTTGAGCACCCACATGATGGCATAAGTGGAAAATTTCACACCTGACCTCATGTAAGGGGTCACAGTGAAAGCGGAAGCAAACAACACATATTTATTCAGCACCCCCAAGGGGAAAATAAAATTACCTTCGAGGTAATGAAATATAAATTCAGTGTTTAGACTTGGTCTCCTCCCCAAGATATTACATTATGTATATGCAAGTTTTCCAAAATCCAAAAAAATCTGAAATTCTAGACATCTCTGGTCCCAAGCATTTCAGATAAGGGATACTTAACCTGTATAAGCTCCTTGAAGGGAGGGCTCAGGCTTCAATAAAGGGTTAACCTTCCAGGATCATTGTATTCACCCCTGTATCTCCCACAATACTGCGTACACAGCAGGGGCTCAAGCAATAACTCTGCCTACATGGCAGTTTTCTGGCGGGTAGAAACTAGTTTGTAGAAATGAAGGAATCTACATGTATGGACCAATAGTGTCCGGGATTCTCAGCAGGAACCATCAAATTCTGCAGCAAGCATATTTCCCTGCCCTACTACCACTCCAGCCTTAGAGGCAGGCACCTGCGTTTTTCCCAGGTCTGAAGGGACACTTCAGTCCAGCAATGGTTACTAGTTGAGTTGGCACAGGAAAGGCGTTGGGTGCCACAACCTCTCACAACCTAATTCCCCTTCCCCAGACGATTTTCCTAGGAGTGAAAGACCAGCTCCAAATCATAGGCCAGCCCTGCCCCCAGATCTGTCTCTGGGCTGGGTGCCCTTTCCATAACACACACTCGCCACTGCATGGGGGACAGACATCCTTCCGGTGTCTTGGAGACTGAAAAACCCTAAGATCCCTAGTGGTGATTCTCCAAAAACAGAACCTAAATATTATAACTTCGGGGGCAGATGAAATGCTGTAAGGATGGAAATAGAGGGGGATGAGTGGGTGAAAGGTGGGGTAGATAGGTGAGCGACCTTATCTTCCTTCTTTCAAAATTCAACCCACTGCATCAGGGGGCACCCGTTCCCCTCAAGAAGGCCCCGGGTGGGGGGCCGAAGTGGGATCGGCCAGGCCTGGAGAGCGCAGAGATGGAGAAAGCTGAAGGGTCCGGCAGACACATCCTGTGCTTACCATAATCACCACTTTGGGGGTGGGGCCCTTAACCTCCCGCTGTACGATGCCAAACCGCTGGCTGTACATTTTCGAGTCCCCTTCGGGATGGGGGCGGCGTCCGCCGCGTTTCCCCCAACCGTGGCGACCTGCAGGACCCGCTTCCGCGACGCAGAAGTCTGGTTGCCATGGTGCGCCTCGCGGGGTTAGGGGCAGGTAGAGGTGGGCGGGTCGGACGGAAGTCGGTCTGGTCACCATGGGGGCCGCAGACGCCTGCACTCGCGACTTCCTCTTCCAGCCAAGAAGCTGAGCCTGCGCGGTCCTCACCCCGCCCCTCGGCCAAACCCCACCGACCTTGCTCCCTTCCTCTAGGGTTCATCAGAATGGCAGAAAAAACCTCTAGCCCAAGAAAAATTGAAGCTCTAATTACAATTCCAGTTGACTTTGCTATTTATATCCTGTAATGGTCTAAAGGTATGAGAAAGGTTAGCGAACATTTTTTGGGAAGCTTAAATTTTGCACTATCTCTAGGTTAATCTTGATGACGGTAATAATCACAGGAAACCCTTGTATTTGTGTAGTTCTTTACAATTTCCAAGATATTTTCACACACACAACCTTTGAACCTAACAGACTTTTTTTTGAGCCAAGGTCTCGCTCTGTCACCCAGGCTGGAGTGCAGTGGCCTTATCATGGCTCCCTGCAACCTCGTCCTCCTGGGCCTCAGCCTCCAGAGTAGCTGGGACTACAAAGCCTGCGCCACCACGGCCTGCTAATTTAAAAACAAATTTTGAAGAGATAGGGGGTCCTACTATGTTGCTCAGGCTGGAACTCCTGCTCCTGGGTTCAAGCGATCCTACCCTCTGCCCCTCCCGCCGGCCTCCCAAAGTGTTGGAATTACAGGCTGCGCTACCGCGCGTGGCCACAAATATCTTATACGGTTGATAGAATAGCAAGTATTACTAGCCTTATTTTCCAGCTAAGGCAAAGCTCAGGGAGCCTAAGTGCCTTGTCAAACCAAATAACCAGTAATAATAATAATAATAAAGGCTGTTAATAAAATCTTCCTGTTTGCCATTGGCAGAAACCAGGGCTTAGACTCAGGATATCCTAGGATGGGGACAGATCAGATGGACTAGTGGGGCAGTGGCACGACCTGGTGGGGCATAATTAAGAGTCTGAGGGTCACAGTGGAAGGATCAGGATGTGGATCAGAAGTCCAGTAACTGGTTTCTGAGAATCAGGATTCACGCAGAACAGGAAACACAAATCAGAGAACCAGGACGGACCTGCAGCACAGGTAGTAACCACAGTTGTATTTCCAGTCAAGAGTAAGGTGGTAATACCTAAAAGCCAATTAAGAATGACACTTTGGTACTCCCAAAGTGGGGGTGAGCATAGAACACTTGAGCACATGCAACAAATCAGTACCTACGTCAAACTGACATATAATAAGCACAACTAATGTGTATACCCTCCTTAAGGACGGAATTTACTGTAAATTAGCATTCCTTAATCATACGCAAATCACCCACTTCGGCTTTTGTATATGGTACGTTTCTAAATATGAATTCCATTTCCTGAATGGTTCAGCTTTTCAGCCACGAAATGTCTTTCTTCTCTTTTAATCATCTTTTAATAATTCTGTCATTTTGTGTTTTCAATTGCAGTTCAGTAAAACACTCATTTGTATTTGCTAAGAGTTTACGTGGCCTGAAACAGAAAAGAAACAAATTAGGTGGTCGTCTGGGTTTCCTGGAGTGTCCAAAGGGGCGGTTCTTTGATCTTCGAGTTCAACGGGCCCCGGGCCCGCCCGTCGGTCTGGGCGGAACCTCCCACACCACACCTCCGGGGAGGCGGCAATGAAAACGCCTTGGGCCCGGAGCAGGGCTTGGGAAAATCTACGGAGATTCGGGACCGCCCACTGGGGATTCCCAAGGTTGTGCAGCCCGGAGGGCCTGGTCACAATTTCTGAGGCGATGGGGTAAACCGACCCTTGGCGACACCCAGCAGCACTTGAACGTCCTAGGTCGTCGAGCCCCGCCCTCACCCTGGACGAGCGTTCCCCTCAAGAAGGCCCCGGGTGGGGGGCCGAAGTGGGATCGGCCAGGCCTGGAGAGCGCAGAGATGGAGAAAGCTGAAGGGTCCGGCAGACACATCCTGTGCTTACCATAATCACCACTTTGGGGGTGGGGCCCTGGACGAGCTCCGAAATTTAACCCCGGTTCAGTTTTGCCTGTTTTACCACTATTTGAAGAGGGGCACTCAGCTTCCCTCTGGCCCTAGCCCAGGTAATGGGGTTCGCGCCAGGCGGATACCACGCCCCAGGGCGGCCAGGCCACTGGTGATGGGTGACGGGCGGTGCCTCCAGGGCCCCGGAGGTTCCCCGGCCGGCAACTACGGGCTTTCTCGCCCCGGCGCCCCCTGGCGGGCCCACCAGCAGCTTGACGGTGTCCGGCCAGTGCTGAGCACCAAGAGCCTCAGCTTTCAGTGAACCACCCCGCCCCCGCGGCCTAGGGAAGTGAATCTCTCAGGGTCCTTGGAAAGAAGTGACTTTGATCTTCCCACCCACTATCCCAGTTTCTCAGAGGCAGTCAACACTGTTCCCACCAAACCACTCCCAAAAGAAACACTGAGCATGTAAGTGGGACAATAAAAATTTAAAAATAATTTTAAAATAGAACAGCTTAGAGATAGAAACTAAATTATTTCCAATTCCTACTGTGCCCCAAACAAGGTTCACAAAAGGGCTGTCCTCCCAATAATTTTCTGAATTCTATATATTCAGCATTAAATTCCATGATAAAGTTGGAAATCCATTCACCATTTGTAATACATATTGATGCATTTAATAAAACTGCATGGGCCGTATCTTTTGCATTTCTGTATCCTAGTATTAAGTACAGTGCCTACCACAGGCCTGGTTCTCAATACTTGAATGACACAAAAATAGCCAGGACCAGCAAGTTTTTTCTGGGTGGGCTTCATAGAATCTCTGCACTTGCTGGAATCACCATGAAATTCATGGTCTTCAGCTTTGCATTTTCAGCAAGAGTTATATTGAGTTATCCTCAGGTGAGTAGTGAGACCCTTGGGAGCGGATTCATGGTAGGGCGGCTTTGTAATGTGTCACCTTGGTGAGGCTGTTTCCCAGAACTCTCTTCCAGTAAGATGGGCCACAAGAGACATTTTGCTTGATAACTGGAGGGCAAAAGTGAAGCAGCAGCATATTGTTTTTACACTTGGAAGGCTGGTGCTGGGGCACCAGGTGCTGTTGCAGTTCACATATTGTCATGTATCTGCTGGATCACCTCGTTGGTGTGGGCAGCAGGCAGGCCTGCAGCCAGGCCTGCAGCTGCTCCACCTTCCCCAGGATCATCTCTTCAGCTTCTCTAATTCCTGGGCCAGATGCATATTTAACTCTGTGAGGAAGGGCACCAGCTTCTTCTGCAGGACACCCACATCATCGAAGCTGGAGGTGGTGAGAGACTGACATGGGTTCCAGGCCATCCTCGTGGGTTCCAGCTCGTGCTCGTGGGCTCCACTGTGTCCTCGGTCTCCCACACTTTACATCCATCTTCCCTTCCCGAGTGCCTGCCCTGCAGACTTCAAGCTCCAGCATTAGATGCAAAGATAACAGCCTTACAGAGACTGTTTAACCAGCTCCCACAATGGCATGCAGTCAGATCTCTATAATAAATCCCTTAAAGTACATATATACATAATCTTTATCTTAGTGGTTCCGCTCTTCTGATTGTACCCTAACATACATGGTAGGCAGAAGCTTAACTCATGAGTCTAAATGTCAATCAAATTTCATATAGCTCACTGTCAAAATTACCAGAATACTGGGGTTGGGTGGTTGGTTCCTGGGGGAAACAAAGCAGTATCAGTCTATCCAGTCTTGACTAGGGCTGAACTAGTTAGAGTGGAATAAAGGAAGGGGTGGGGAAGGTGGCAGAGGCTGTATGATAGAACTGGGAAATGGCTCATCCATGTCTGAATTACTTAAAGCTGCAGGGCTGGGACTAGGGTAAGGCAAGGGAGGCACGTAGGATACAAAGTTTAAGGAGGCACTCACTCAGTCCTGGCCCTGTAAAGCTGGCTAACAAATTACAGGTCTAATATTTTTGGCACTTTATGAATGAAGAATTGGAAAGAGTGAGGTAGGGCTGAGCCAAGACTGGCCCTTGGGCAGGACTCGAAGCAGGAATTCAGCCTCCTAGAAGACATTTGGGCTGAGGGCAGGAGCCAAGCACAAAGGTCATCAGAGGGCAGGAGATGCACGTTGTCAGGAAAGATGAGCCAGGCTGGCAGCTTTAGTTACAAAGACTGCTCTAGCTGAAGAGGAGGAGTCAGGGTAACAAGCAAAATGGACAGCAGCCAGTGGGGAGATATATCCTGTAGGGTTTGAGGAATCCTATGCAGCACCTGGGGTCTGCAGGAAACCCAGTTTCTGTATGAACAGATGCTCTGACAAGGTGACCCCATCTACATTGAGTCTTGGCACTTTCTAAACCATGCTAGAGACAGGAATGTAAGGGATTTATTATAGTACTTATAGTAATCTGTGTTTTGAAGGTCACCGAAAACTCCTGTTAGTGCATACAGGATTACAAGTTACAGTTTAGTGGCTTAAAGAACAAGGGCTTTAAAAGCTGGGTTTGATTCTAGGTTCTACTAACACCAGCTGTTCAACATTGGACAAATTAATGAGTCTCAGTTTTCCCATTCACAAAAATGGGCAAAATCAATGTCTTCCCAAAAAGATTATTTTAAGGATTAAATAAACTGGGTCCACAGAGGAACACACCAAATAGCAGTTCCTTTCCTTATTTATTCAATTACATTTTCAATTGCTGTCTCCCTGAGGAAGTATGTAGAGACACTGCCAGGTCTCATCCAGAAGCCACTTACAATTATTCATGAACATGGCTTGTTTAGGTTGTTTTGTGGTGGTTTTAATTATATTACCTTTCCCCATCCCGGCTCCCCCACCCTTAAAACCCAACTTCTTATACTCAGGCTCTTGGGGAGGAGAAGATGCACCAACTTTCTACTCTTTCTCTTCCTTTCCCGCTTACTTCTTCTAGAAGCTCAAAGTACTGTTAGGCCTGCTCCTCTGGTTTCGTGGTAGGTTTTTCCTCCTAGGGTTGATTCACACACAAGCCCTGGCAACCAATCTAGGGTCCAGCCCCTAGTAGATCAGTGTTGTCTCTCATAAAGCCAGTCTGCAAATATCACCTTGAATCCTACAGTCTGTAGAAGCCTCCAGTCTACTGCTTTCTAGCTCCAGGTTTTTTAAGGTCTTTGGACCTAGGGAAGAGGGAGCAGGTCTGTATGTTGAATGAGGTTTGCTATGTGCGAAATGGAGCATTACAAAACCATTTCCTAGTATTCTGTGTCCTCCATCCACTTCCCCTTAATTATACCTTTATCTTTTTTTATATCTTCTAAAAACTACCATTATAGACAGCTTGTCCATAGTCAGATTATAAGCTCCCTGAAGGTAGGTATCCTGTGTCTCCTGACACAGGATATAAGCTTTGCAGGGCTCATTGTCCTCAATGCTGTGCACCAAGCAGGAACTCAATCAGTATTTCTGTAATTGGCCAAGCATAGATGAAATGGTTTCCAGCCTGGTAGGCTAGTTTGTAGGAGCAAAGGAATCCACGTGCTTGGCCAATAGTTTACATTGCCAGTGTCTGGGGCTCTATGCAGGGTCTGTCAACATTCTACAGGAGTCAGCATTCCCCTGCCCTCCCAACCATTCTAGTCCTTACAGGCATCTACCCTTCATCCTATGCCAGGACTACAGGGACAGTCCTGCATGGCATCTGAAGTTAATAACCTCAATAGGCTCAGGAAAGGCTCAAGAGATCCAGCCCAAGCCCCTCCACAGAGGTAGCTCCAGGAAGTACAGGGCAACCAGAGATCACGCAACTACGTGTGAACCCAGCTCACAAAGCCAGCTCGGAACCCAGATCTCCTGCCCATCCCACTGCCCAGGCAAGCCCAGCACCATTTCTCTGATACACATTGCTCAACGTCAAGCAACAGCCCACCCAGAGGTCTCCTGGAGACTCCAAAGGCCTTCAAGACCCTGAATGATTATTCTCTGAACAAGAATTTATATATTAAAGTTGACCCCTATAGATATTTCTTAGGAAAATAGGGACCAGACTCCCTATCTTTTTCTTTCAAATCTCATGACAGAGTGTCAAGTCTTCCCCCTACCCCCAAAGGAGAGTCCTAACCTGGAATGCTATTGGGCTGGATCTCCGGAGAAATCTCTATGGTCCTACACACGTGCCCCTCATTAATTGTGATCAGCATAATGGGTATGGGCCTTCACCTCCCACCACACCATGCCAAACTGCTGACGATACTTTCAAAACTCAGGGCCCACATCTGGCCAACACCCACTCCCTCCCCACCCCTCACTGTGTGGGGCACACCTTGGCAACCAGACCGCTGTATCTCGGAAGCGGGTTCCACCCAGGCTGAAAATCTCCGTGATCTAGAGAAGAATTAACACCATAGGTCAATGTGGTTGTTGGGGCTATGGCAGGGTCAGGGCAGGGTGGGGCATCCCCAGGACTGACCACGGGTGTGCCAGCCCCTCCTGCCTCTTCCTCTGGGGCCAGTTTGGAGGCAGAGTCATCCTTGTTCTCCTCCTTGTCCTCCTCAGGGTCAGGTGGCTCTTGCTTCACAGATGGCAGGCCTGGGTCTACTGCCTGGGAGAAGTAGGAAACAGGCAGCCATTAGAAGGGCAGAGTTAGCCTGAGGAAAGTCTCTATCAGCCAACCCCTCACTGTGCTGATAAATCCTACTTCCGTCACATTTCAACACAGAAAGGCCATCTCTGCCTATAAACCTTTCCCATTCCCATTCCTCACTGACCTCCGTTTTTCTGTTAGCTGGATAGCAAAGCGGGCAAAGCTAATTGCCTGCGGGAGGTAGGGTGTCTGTTAGACAGGCGGGGTAATTCTGCAGAAAGATCGCAATCAGCACATCTATTGCTCTGCTCAAGAGAACCATCATGGCTCATCATCACTCTGCTTACAGACCAGCCTGCTACGGCATCAACAGAACATCCATCACTGCCCCCACCTTGCTAGGGCAGCCAGGCACCAATACGGGAGAAGTCAGGACAGCTGTGCCTGGTGTCCACTCGTCCTGGGTATCCGCCTTCTCTTGCTTCACCTGGGGTAAGGCCACAACCCAACTCAGGCCAGAGCACTGGGCCTCCTGCGTGAGGGAGGATTGCAGCAGACTTGGTCTCAGCTCCCTGGCATAAGGCTGGGTGGGGCTGGGAAGGGCAGGACAACAGGGTGGGGCCCTCACCTGCAACAGGGCTTCTGTGGAAGCTGCAACAGGGCCTGGCACCTGCACAGGACTGCTTGCGCCCTCCCGTAAAAACACAAGGTCAGTGCCAGGTGGGGGCAGCACAAAGCCACCACCTGCTTCCTGCTTCGTTGGAGCCTGGGTATGGTCTGGTTGGGCTGTGCGTGTAGCCAAGGTGGGCTTCAAGGTAGGCCCAAGATGGTGACGTCGGGCAGAGCTGGGCCTCTTTCGACGACGGTAAGGTGGGGGCGATCCTGCCCCATCCTCAGACTCTGACCAGACACTGGGCAGCAGCCGCTTCTATGAGGAAAGATAGAGTGCTATGGCTACCTGGTGTCCTGACCAGTCACATCCACCCTGCCCGGCTCCACATGCCTGCTAATCTCCCATCGGTCCCAGCACGGAATCTGCTTACGTATGAGCCCTTCGTCATTGAGCCTGCTAGTCTCCTATTAGCAACACCAATGCCACCTAGACTCATTAAGCCAAGCACAATGTCTGTTAATCCTCAACCAAAGCTACTGTGCCACCCACCCACCTACCAAGCCTGCCCACCACTCCCACGCACTGGGGCGCCTGGCCCAACCTATCCCGGCCACCTGACCCTTCCTGCCCCACCCACCATGGCAAACTGCAGGCATTGGCGCCAACGACACTTCTGGCGCTTCTGGTTGCTGCCCCCGAATTTGGGCTTGTCGCAGCAGAAGTCGCAGCGGCCACAGTCCATCCGCCGTAGGCAGGCTGCACAGGCCCCGCACTTGCGGTTCTGCCGGCGGTTCGTGTAGGGCTGCTGGGGTGGGGGGAATGGGTGGTGCTGTCAACTAGGACTAGGAGAGGCCATCCTCAACGCCTATTCCAGTGCTGGTCCTGGTGCTCCTCTAGCCCCATAAGAAGGAGCTACTTGCATACTAGTCTCAGCCTCCTGACTCCCGGCTAGTCACTCCTCAGCATTTGCTAGTTCAACATTGGCCACTATCACTGTGCAAGCTGGCCCTCGATACCATTAGGACTGTGGCTGCTCCACTACAATATCCAGTGCTGTATTTCCTAGGCCACCACTGGCTACCAAGAAAATGTCTCTAACCCCCATTTCCAGCAACATTTTGTTAACTCTCTATTAGCTCCCGTCACTGTGCCTACTCTGTCTGCTCATCCTATGTGAACCCCAGTCATTGTGCTAGTTGCTCCTCTGTCAATCCCATCACTGTGTCGATTAGTCCTGCATCAGCCACCAGAGTGTTGATACATGTGACATGAGGCACTGTCATTGCACCTGCTGACCCTGTATTAGTCCTCCATTATCTACTCATCCCATCCTAGGACCCATTATTGTGCCTTGCTGTTCCCCAATAGGCTCATTCCAGCATCTGCTTCTTTGAAGTTAACCAAGCGTCCTGAGAGTCTAGGCTTATCCAGGTAGGGCGGGGCCACTCACTAGCTCGTCCTCGTCTACACAGTAATAGATGAATTCGGCAGGTGGCGAGGGGGCCAGGGCTCTGGGGTGCTGTAGAGGCAAATGGGGTGGGGTCAGGGCAGGTACTGGGAAAGGTCAGGGTTGTGCTTTCCCTCCACCCACTGGGGCCTCACCGGCTCTGTGGGCTCTGGGGACTGTGATGGGGGAGGTGGAGGCAGTGGCTGGGCTCCGGGGCGCCTCCTGGCAGCCATCTTGGAGTCACAGCCTCCTTTGCGGCGGGCATGTTTACCCTGGGAAAGACCAGAAAGGGTGGTTTCAGCTTGGTGGCACCAGGCAGACATAGGAACTCCCCACTCCCTAAGTGCAGAAAGCATGCATGGGACAGGCAGACAGAGGGTGGCATGAGGCACTCACAGTTGGGGGAGCCACAGCCAGGGGAGTGCGTCGCTGACATCTCTGATGACGGCGACGCAGGCGGTGAGCAAGGTGCTGGCAGACAGGGGCAGGCAGATGGGGCCAGAAAGGTGAGCGTGGGGTTAGGCAGAAAAGAAAGACATAAGGTAGGCAAGGCCAGGTTGAAAGGAAGCAGAGGTAGCGACGATTTTAACAGCAGAATGAGCTCTGCTCCCTCCAGCCCGACTCACCCGTAGGCAACGTCGCTGGACACATTTCCACTGGCGCCTGAGACCAGGGCGGGGAGGACGAAGGCAGATGGGGCAGCGGCCACAGTCCTCTTGGGTCTGACAGCCCCGGCATACTCCACACCCTCGGCTCTGTTGGAGGGGGATGTGGGAGCAGAGGCATGAAGCATGGGGCCAAGCCCACGAGGGCCAGGGGCCGAGGTGAGCCTTGGGCTCTTTCCACTTGCCCGACTCACCCTTTCCACAATCCGGAGGCAGCGTCTCCGTTCACATTTGCAGAACAGCCCCGATGCCACATCATGGGGCAGCTGCAGGAGGCACGTGGAGCAGGCCCCACAGTCTTCTGTTACCTGGCAGGCTGCACACTCCCCACAGCCCACACGCTGCCAGGAATGGTAGGGATGAGATCATGGGCCTGCTCCAGAAGCACTGGTCCTCCCATGTCTACTGACCCTACATCAGTTCCCATCACTAGGACTTCTAGTTGCCCATTAGCCTCATCACTGAGGCCATTAGTATGTCTACTGGTCCCCTGCTAACTTCATCACTGTGTCTACTAACGCACTAATGGTACAGTAATTAATTAACCCATTAATTCCCATTACTGTGTCTGCTGACCTATGGAGAGCACTCTATAAAACGACTTCATCCTGTGGACCTATCATCATCCCTTAGGACTCTACCAGCTCGATCACATCCTGCTCCCACTGCAGAGGTGTGAAGAGAAAGCAGGTTGTGCTTACCTTAAACATTCTCTGTTCTCGGTTGAAGGCGATTCTCTGTGCTGTGGGGAGGAAGAGGGAAGAAGAAAAGTGGAAAGAAAGCAACAGACATCTGACTGATTCACTCACTGCCTGTGCCCTGACTTCCACTATTCAACCTCTACCCATGCCTGCTATCTCCAGTATCCAACCTCCAACCATGCCAGTAGCCTCTGTCCTGACATCTACATTCAACCCCCAGCCTAGCATGACACTGAACCTGCACCAGCTCCTATCTCCCGATGCCCCATCCTCTGGGGGTCACTCACCTCGACAGTCTTTGCACAACGTTTTGAGCCGCTGCCTTTGGGTGCCATCCCCTGAGAAGCTGATTCCACAGTTCTCACAGCATCTGGAATGGGAAAGGCAGGTGAGGGGTCCAAGAGCACTCCCAAACACAACCCTCACCTATCTGGCTCACCTCAGACCAACACTCACCCAGGAGCAGGGAATGAAGCTGGGGCTGTGTCAGTGTCAGCCTTGGTCTCGTCCCTTGGGGCCTCCTTCCTGACCTCACCACTCTGGGGTCCAACCTGACGTTTCCGAGTCTTGGCTGGCCTTGAAGGCTTCTTTCGCTTCTTGTTGGCAACAGCCACAGGATGGGCCTGGAAAGTAAGGGAAGGAGGTATATGGGTCAGTGGGTGGGTGTTGAGTGGTACAGCCACCGCTACCTAGGCATCTCACATTGTGAAGTACCTTGGGGGCTGGATAGCACAAGATGCCTTGTTTGAAGTCGAAGAGGGTGAGATCACACGCAGGGCCCAGGTATCGAGTCAGCTCAACTTTGCTTCGGATCCTGTCTCCTGTGGGGCTAGGGATAGGCCATGATGGGTTAGCACCCAGGTGGAGCCAATGTCATTTCACCCACACAACCTTCCGACATGGCTGGCAGGATACAGGAGGCAGCCTGGAATTGGCCTGTGAGCCCTGCCCAGCCCCACCTCAACTAACCTTGAAAACATAAAAAAATTAATATAAATACTAACACAAATACAAACATCAGAAACAATATAAATGTAAACAGATGAATATATTTACAACATATAATACTAGTAATACTGGAACTATTTCACATAAGTAAAAATAGACACAAATAGGAACACAAATATATTAAATAACATATAAACATGTTAGCACTGGCCGGGTGCGATGACTCACACCTGTAATCCCAGCACCTTGGGAGGCCAAGGCAGGCGGATCAGGAGGTCACGAGATTGAGACCATCCTGGCTAACATGGTGAAACCCCATCTCTACTAAAAGTACAAAAAAAAATTAGCCACGCATGGGGGCGGGCGCCTGTAGTCCCAGCTACTCGGGAGGCTGCGGCAGGAGAATGGCTTGAACCTGGGAGGCTGAGCTTGCAGTGAGCCGAGATTGCACCACTGCACTCCAGCCTAGGCGACAGAGCGAGACGCTGTCTCAAAAAATAAATAAATAAATAAATAAACAAATAAGTTAGCATTATGTACCCAGTATATAATCAAGTAAAGAAAACAACACAAATATGTTTTAAAAACATATAAACAAATGCAACTACACACAAATTAAAGTGTAAGTAATTGATTTTGGGACCCCCAGTTTCTTGCATTTCTGTACGCCCCGCAAGAGAGACACCGATTGTCCTTTTTGATAAACTATCTTTCCAAGGACGTTTGTAAAGCAAACAACCTTGGAAGATAAGAGACAGGGTCTCCTTCCATAGTAAAGGGAAAGCATACTTACTGTCCTAATGTTATAAAAAAAAACTTGATTCTCTAAGCTCAGGGTTCTTTTCCTATAATAATACAACCCTCTTCGTGTCATGCTGTAGGAATTGGGATTCAGGAAACTGGCACAAAAATAGTAATACAGTAATTCCCCCTCTCATCAGGGCATACATCCCAAGTTCCCCAGTGGATGCCTGAAACCGTGGATAGTACTATCCCTAATGTAATATGTACTGTGTTTTCTTCTACCTGAAAACTGAGATGGTTACTAAGTGACTAACAGGCAGGTTGTGTATAGAACATGGATATGGATATGGATATGGATATGGACAAAGAGATGATTCACCTCCTGAGCAAGACTGAGCAGGATAGTGTGAGATTTCATCACGCCACTCAAAACGGCACACAATTCAAAACTAATGAATTGTTTATTTCTAAAATTTTCCATTTAATATTTTTGGATGGTGGTTGACTGTAAGTAACTAAAGCTGTGGAAAATGAAATTGCAGATAAGGGGGAGACTTATTCTGGATCCTGCAACTGTTGTAATAAACTGTCTTTGATCTGTAACCCAGGAGTCTTACCTCTCCTACCAACATCTACAAAATTCTGACAAATTCATTATTATCTTGTCCTAAGAATGAAATCTCAGATCCTTCATTGTTCCTGACAACTGCACTTTTAAGTTTTGAAAGTTTTATACAAGTACATAAATATGTGTATAAATTATAACTAAATACAAACAAAAAGTAATTTGTAATTTGATATTTACCTGCAAAATGGCAACTTAGATTTAAAAAATCAGAACGAATATAGAAACATAATAATTAATGTAGCCTAAACACATGTAAATGCTTATAAACATCTATGCTGATTCTCATTAGTTATGGTAGTTATGTTCTACAAAGTTGCCATGAACATTGAATACAAAACCATTGCTCCTAGAGGAAATACAGGGTTAGGTTCCTGAGAGCATCTGAACTTCTGTTTTGTGCATGTTTCTGTTTAAATACACATTACTTAATACATATTTTTTACAAATGACTATTTGCATGGTCTTTGAATGACTAAAACCAGGGGCTTTGGAGGCCGTATGTGTTCTGTAGGTTTGTTTGCCAATATTCTTGTTTAACAAGCCAATCTTATTGGCATTGAAAACCACTCTTCTACACAACCCCTTTCCTATATAACACTTAACAGGTATTTTTAAAATTCTTCGGAAGACTCCTGATCGGGAGAACCTGCATTGCATGCAAGTTTAACATTTTTCATGCCATGTTGCCTTTTGAAATGTGCAAGTCAGCCTGCACTAGCTGATACAACCTTAATATTTTCCTAACCCAGGGTAACGTGACTTTGGCTTTCCTCAACAATGCTGTCCACTATGCTTTATTGATCGTCATTTCATGAATCCACCAACGTAGCTGCTTTCTCATCTCTTCCATAGCTTCAAGACCATAAATGCTTTCTGTATTTTCTGAAGCAGCCTTGTGCACATATTGGCAAATTTCCTTCTTTTTCTGGTTGTACCATAATTCTGATGCATAACATTGAACTTACAGCCAACAGCATTGTAACTCAGATAACCAACAAGGTTTATCTGCCTTGTATTTTCTCTGTAAGGCACGACATAGCCTTCTCACACTCAGAACACTAAACAGCACCTCAGCACTACGCTTGAGGACTATTTTAAAAAGCAAAATCACCAACAAAACATACAAACATTAGAAAAATGTGACACTAAACAGACCACGAAAAGGACACTTGTTTACAGTATTAAAGCTGAAATAAAAAGGGCTCCTTCAGTCTCAGCTAGAAACACATGCATTGAGTGACAGTTTTTCACTGCTCTGTGCATGTCCTTCAATAATCGCAAATGCACTGTGGGTAGTGACTTTTAAGTTACAAACACATCGTATTAAGAAGGTGAAATTGCAAACATAAAATCCGCTAATAAGGATTAACTGTTTGTGCATAATTTAAACTCCATCCATAAATTTATCCGCACTATTTGATTTTACCCTAATCAGGCTCTACCCCACCCCCACTCTGCCCACAACCCACCCAGTACCTCTGGTAATAGGTGTCTGAGCGTCCACAGGTGGCCCCTGACTTGCGAAAGACTTCACGGCGCTTCCAGCCAGGGCCCAGGGCCGGGCAGTCCAGCCAGTCCTCAGCCATGGAGGCCACAGGAAGCAGCAGTAGCCTGAAAGGGAGTTGAGCGGATGAGGGAAACTGAGGCTCTAGGAGGGGACAAAACGTGCCCCAGGCCACACAAATCACTGGTATCCATTAGTGCTTGCCCAAGACCTAGGACCTGCCGCAGGCAACCAGCCCATATATGGAAAAGAAACCCCTCATATTCTCACCCCATTCTTTCCTATTCTGGGCCTAGGAGATCCTCATTCCTTAACCCAAGGATCTCTGTTTATTATTCTTAGTGTCCTAATCCCCTACTCTCTATCCTCAGACTGACAGCCCATCATTTCTCCTCACTGCCAATCCAGAAACTTTTCATCTTCCCCCCTCATTCCTCCCTGCCACTGACCTAAGGGCCTCTATCCCTCTATTTTATCACCACAAGACCCCCATACTTCCCATCCTCAGCCCCAAAGGGCCCCATTTCTCTTGCCCTCACTACTTGGCTTCAGTAGTCTCTCATTCCCCCCTTCCTCGACCCAGGAGTTCCTAATTTCCCTCCGTCAGTGTTTTAACCATTCCATTCCTTCTCTGCCTGATGTCCTCTTATCTAGCTACCTCAATGTTACAACCTCGACTTCCTCTGCGAGACACAACTGCTCCAACCCATGTCCCGAATAGCCCCTCATCTTTTCCATTCCTCACACTGGAAGCCTCCCATGCCTCCCCTTCCTCAGCCCAAGAGCTCCCCCCTTATTTTTCTTCTCTTTCAATGTTCTGGCCCACAATTTCTCCCCAGGCTCAGCCCCCAAACCTTCCTGTTTGTCTCCTTCCTCTACATCCAAAAAGTTCCCCACTTCGCCCTCTCACTGTTCTCATTCTCCATTCCTCCCTTATCCTGAGAGACCCTAATTTCTCCCCTCAGCATTCCGAACCCTCCCCCATTCTCTCTGTTCTTGTCCTGGGATCATGCCATCCCTAACTGTCAGCGTTCTGATCCCCTACTGCTCCTCGTCCTCTATATGCGGCCTCCCATTCCTCCCTTTCAGCATTCCAATGCCTCCATTTCTCCTGTCATCAGCCTGGGGGGCCCTCATTTCTCCCGCTCAGAGTTCTGAACCCCCATTTCTCTCTCAACTTCAGATGCCCTGATATCTCCCTTTAGCGTTCTGATCTCCACCATTCCTCTCCGTCCTCGTCCCAGGATCCCGACACTCCTACCTGTCAGAGTTCTGAGCTCCATTCCTTCCTGTCCTCAGCCTAAATTACCCGGTTTCTCCTCGTCAGTATTCCGACGCCGCCATTCCTCCCCCTCATCGGCCTGAGGGCCCTTGATTCCTCCCCGTCAGCGTTCTGAGCCACAATTCCTTCCCATCCTCCGCCTGAGCACTCTCCACGTCCAGCCCCAAGGCTGTCTCACCAGTTTGGCACCAGGCCGGTATCTTCCGCCACCCTAGGCCCGTGGACCCATGGCGAGGGTCCCTCCTGCACCTCCCGCCTCGCCCTCCTCCCCTTCTTCCTCCTCCGCGGCCGCCTCCTCTGAAGCGGTAGCTGTCGCCTCCGCGGCTGTTCGTTGCTCCCGGAACCGGAACTCCGCTGCCTGCCTCTCGGGCTCCGCCTCTGGCTAAGCACCTGCGTGCTATTGCCTCGACGTCGCGTGCCCTTAATAGGGAGGCTCCCGCGCCTGCGGGCTGGCGCTCTGCAGCGGGGCGCGCGCCCGCCTGCCGAAAACCAGTTGCATCTGCTTGCTGACGTTCAACGACAGCTCGCGCCCCATCGAAGGAGGGACCTGCAGTCGGGGCTCTAGTCGCTGACCATCTAGCTTGCGCATGCGCTCTCCAGTCTCAACCTGAAGGGAAGTGGTCGGGGAGGGCTTGCGCCTGCGCCCTCCCTTCCCTCCCGCGGTCTCCGCAGCGGATACCCACAGCGGTGAGGAAGCTGCTTCGCGCCTGCGCACTCCCTGGCCCAGCAGGCACTCTCTTCTCCCATCTCTCGCTGGGGTCTATCCTGTGCTCGCCGGTCCCTCCGAACATCAACCCCAGGGCGGTCGTGTCCCGCTCCCTCCTCCCCGCCGAACAGCAGCTGGAGCGCGCGGGGCGGGGAAAGGGGCGGTGACGCACCGCAGGTAAACTGAGGCACGCGGGAGGGCGCGCCCCTGCAGGAGGCGGATCCGCAACGTGGGGCTTGTGGGGAAAAGGCAGGGCCTGGCATCCATAGCGGACGACAGCTCTGGGTGGGAGACAGGAGCACGCGTGGGCGGCGTCACCACACTGAATGCGTGCTGCGTAGACCCTCTGCCCGTGGGAGGCTGGGAATGTGGGTCCCTGGGCTCTCCCGGGGTGCAGGCGCCCCCCATCTTATCCAGGAGTCTGGAACAGTTGCAACCGCAGCAATGTGGACACAGCTTCCTTGGTTTCTTCAAAATTTTATTAACAAAACCCAGGGAGAGGAGGCAAGGATGAGTGGACTCCACAGCCCCACCAGGCACTGAACATGTCGACGGGGACAGACCCTCTGATAAAGGCAGACGGGCGGTCAACCGGTGGATGGGCACAGGAGAACCAGAGAAACAGATGAGTGGAGGAACGGACACATGGGCACCGGGCGGCTCCCCCATCTGGAATGCAGGGTGTGAGGGGTCCGGGCCAGAAGGCTCAGCGGTCGGCACTGGAGCGCAGGTCGGTAGTGAGGGGATCGTGCTGGATGGTCTGGTGCAACATCAGGGCCAGCAATCCCGCGCGGTTTGTCATGGCTGTGCGCACATTGCGCTCCTGCTCAAACAGCTCGTCCAGCTTGTACCACTGCCAAGAGAGTGGCAAGAGTCCTAAGCAGGAACACCTGAAGCCCCGCCTGCCCTCGGCCACGTCCGGCATGGAAACCTACCACATGCACCACTGAAACCGTAGGGAAACGTACCACACGCACGCGCTCCAAGTCCACTTCCGCACGCCGCAGCTTCTCCCAGCAGTAATGGCGATTGCACTGGCGTTTGGGCAGGCGGCAGAAGTCACCCGTGAGCTCAAAGACATCACGTACAAGGGGGCACCCGCATACCTCATCAGCTGGCACCTGCAGGGAGGCCGGGTTGGAGGGATGAATAACCGTGATAAGGGAGAATAGGAATGGGGGCTCGAGGAGGGAGAAGGTAAAGATTGGAGGGTTCAGGGAAAGGTGAGGAGGCATGGAAAAGGGAGGAATGGAGGGTGAAGCACCAGGGAAGGTGAGGCAGGGATGAATGTGGGACAGCGAGGCAGGGAGGAGAGGCAAAATGGGAGGAGCTGAGGGAAAACCTTACTTTGGGGTCCCGTGAGTGCTCGGGGCACAGCACCTGGAGCCGCTTACAGTATGTTTTGCTCTGCGGATTATACACATCACAGAAGAGTCGTGTGGCCCTAGGGGTTTGGAATAGGGAGAGGGTAATAAAGGGAGGTCCACCTGTCCTTGCCTGTATCCTGTCCCAGTTCCACACACATCCCACTTCTGACCTCCGCCTTAACCCCCCACACCTCTCACTTCGCGTGGCACCCTCACTTACCCTTCAATGCGTGTGGGGTACATGGACCCAAAGGATGTCTGGCTCTCATACTGGAGGGATGAGCACAAATGGAGGGAACTGTGGATGTGCGCTGCATGCCCTCCCAAGACACCACCCAGACAACAAATCTGTCCCCCACTGGCCCACCGATGTTCCCACATGGTCTGCCCCCTCAGTCTGACCCCCAACCTTGGCATAGCAGCGCTCCATGTGGCGCAAGGCAACACGTGGGTTGATGGGGTGCCCACAGGAAACACAGAAGATCTGCAGGTCTGTGTCATCACTGTCACCCTCATTGCTCTGCATGGGGTGGAAGGAACAATAAGGCTAGGAAGGACAAAGTACCGGCCCTGCCCCGCTGCGGCCCTGCTTGCTCACCTCCTCATCCTCGCGCACAGCCTGCTGCTTGGCACGCAGAATGATGGCCTCAAGCTCATGGAATCGGCGTTCCATTTCCTGAAGGCGAGTGCGGGCACTCTGCTGCTCTCGGCGAATGCGTTCCAGCAGCTTCTTGCCGTGCTCTTCAGCAATGCAAGGGCTCTGCTGCCACTGCTGGATGCGCTGGGGGAGGATCTCATAGATGCGGCTGCAGGGAAGGTAGCAAGCAACAGAGTAAGTGAGGTGATCAGTAAGTGAGGGTGGGAAAATAGATGCATGACTAAATGGCAAAAGGAGAAATAAACAGGTGACTGGCGGAATGGTGGCTGGATGGACACGGGCGGATAGGTGGATGGGTGAGTAGTGGCTGTTTGGTGACTGAATGGTGGACAGCTGATTGACTGTATGTAGACATACAGAACACAGTGGTCAGGCCCTACCATGCACTTCCTGACTCCCTTGAACCCTTCAGTAATGACTCACTTGGCTGCCAGCTTCATGCCACAGTCATCTGAGCAATACTTGGAGCTGGGCTGGGCGGGGCGCACACAGCCGGGCCCCAGGCACTGGGGCAGCGATGCAGGGTCCTTGGCATCAGCCCTCTCTGGGTGTTTCCATTTATCCTTGTGCTTCTGCTTCTGCCGATGCCGCTTGTATCGCTCCTCCTTCTGTTAAGCAAGACAGGTCAGGTCAGGGTGGAGTCAAAGTCAGCCCCAGACCCCAGACTCCTGCTCCATTCTAGCCCTTTCTGGCTCTTGCCCCATTCAGCCTCTGACCTCTGCCTCTCCCTCAACCCCACCCTCTGCCTTTCCACATCCATTTTACCCTCTCCATCACCTTCTTCTCGGACTTCTTCTCCCGACGCTTCACATGCTTCACTTTCACTGCCCTCTTCCGCAGCGCAGGGTCCAGGAATGGGGACTCTTCTGTGTCGCTCATCCAGGGCTGCAAGCAGGGCATGCACTGACCCACCTGCCCCGCTCGTGACAACCCCACCACCTACTCATGTCCCATATCAGCCTTCCATACCCTCTGTCTCCTCATTACGGATACTCTCTGCTTCTGTAACCTCCACCCTTCCACCAGGGGATGCTCCTATCTGCTCACCAGGCCGTGGTCATCAAAGGCCCCTGCACAGAAGTCCTGATACAGGTCAGGATCCAGAGGTAGGTCCTCATCTGAGAGTGGCTCAGGCGTGGCTGTAGCCTCAGGAGGCTCCTTGACTGCTGATGATGCCACTGCTCCCTCATCTTCACGGAGGCGCCCTAACTTCTGTGATGGCTGTGGCTGCTGTTGGGAGGGCAGTGGCCGGCGGGGCCTTGGCAGGGACTCTGAGGGCGTCACTGGTGAGAGCTGCGGGGCAGAATCTCAGGACTGGCCCTGACCGCCCTGCCCGCATGCCCCACCCCACCCTAGGGAGCTGGACTCACCGAGGAAGGGAAGTACTTGTACGATTCCTGTGCCGGCAGGAGGAAGGCCCAGGTCAGCCCCAGGTGGATGGAGGGCGGCCTTGCCCAACCCCACCCACCTGGCCTGGCCTTACCTCCCCAGACACACCTCCCCACTACCCCTTACTACCAGCAATGCTCACCCCTGTCTTATCTGTACTGACGTGCATGACCACCTGGAAATGCCTGACCCCACTCTGTCCACCCAGGGTTGGTGGGGGTTCTGCCAGCTCAGCATACCAGGTCATGCCCCATTCATCTGGACATGACAGGTCCCTTCCCACCTGTCTAGATACAGTCAGGCCCAATCCCACCTGGCTTAGCCATGCCTAGACTTCACTAACAATGCATGGACTCACCAGCTCTCCCACACCTGACCCTACCCAGCTCTGTCCATGCTCACCCGGGCCCGCAGCTGGCACTGGCGCAGCCGGCACTTCTGCCGGATCTTGTTGGGGCCCCCAAACTTCTTCATGTCCCGACAGAAGTCACAGTGACCACAGTCCTCAGTGCGCCGACATGCCTCACACTCACCACACATGCGGGCTGACCGTTTGATCTGCTGCTGCTGCTGGTGATGCTGGAGGACAGGGCCCAGAACAGAAATTATGGACCCAGGCAGGACTGAAACGGAACCACTTTACACATCTACTCACTTTATGCAGCCACTCACCTGGCTGGGTGTGGCCACCAAGGGCTGCGGCGAGGATTTGTGGGGCGAAGCAGAGCCCCGAGCAAGCATGGCCCCAACCCCTGTCCCTGACCCTGCCCGGCGCTGCAGGTCTGGATCGGGGACAGGCCTCTTGCGCCCTCCACCCTCATCCCGGGGCTCACTGCCGTCCCGCTCATTGCCATCCCGCTCCCGTGACTTCTTGTGCCGATAGCGAATCTCTAGTTTGGGGTCTTTCTCTGTGGGGCAGAGAGTAGGGCCAAAGTGAGTGAGAACTGGAGGGCCTGAATGATCCCAAAACCTCTTTCTTCCTCTTCTCTCTCTTACTATCCCACCCATCAACTCTGCACCCCTGTCCAGGGCAGAGCTGCCTCTTTCCGTGGGATCTTCTATTACCACTCACAATGGAGACCCCAAACCAGCTCACCACAGACGCCTATCACTACTCCCCATGACCCCCCATTATGGCTCCTCCTCCTCCCTTGAAGCCCCACCTGCCTTCCCTGCCCATCCATGGCCCTCACCTCTGCACTCCCGACAGTACCACTCCCGGATGGCCTTGGCCATCTTCTCAGTGATCCGGATGCAGTCCCCATGGAACCACTCATTGCAGTTGTCACACCCACTGCGGAGGACGGGGCAGGCGGTGGAGATGTGAGGGGCGCGGCCCATCGGCCTCACCCCACCCTGCCAGTGTCTACCCCGCCCACCTCTCCCGGGCTCACATCATGAAGCAGTTGATGTCTGGTTTGCGACAGATGCAGTAGATGGGCGCATTCTCTCCATTCTCCGACTTGCTGTCCTCCCCAGCATCTGGAGGCTCGGGGTCTGAACCATCTCCCTCCTGCGGGACACCCCCATTACGGATCCTTAAACAGCCCCCACCGTGGCGGCTTATCCCATTACAGCTCCACCATGGTCAGCAGGGATCCCCACTCTGCCTGCAGATTTCACATCGGAGCCCCCCAAAAACCTCTCCATCACAGTCCCCACTGACCTCCATCCCTTCCCCTGACATCCTATTACTTTGCTCCATACTTCCCATCACGCACCCACCGACACCCGCTCCCTGCGTCCACACTCGCTAATGGGGCATCGCGACCCTCCATCGTGGCGCCTCATAGACCCCGCGTAATTCACTGCGGACTTCCCATCGCGGTTCTCTACGCACCCCTCCCTGTTTACCTCATAGACCCACCTGGCACCCGCACCCACCCCCAGTCGCGGCTGTCCACGGATCCCCGGACACGAACTCCTCGTCACGGCTCACTACAGACCACCCAATGTGACTCCTTACAATCCCCGATCACAGTTTCCCACGGAACTGCCACCCGTAGTCCCCACTAAACTTCTATTAAGGACTCCCCCACCGTGGCTCACCATAGAACTCCCAGATGGTTCATCATTCTGCCCACAGACTCCCGCCGTTCAGTCCACAGACTCCGGTTACGGCTCACCACAGACCCCTGAGTCGGCCGACAGACCCCACTGTTGCCAACCCCACCGACCTCCACCGCCGAACCCCTCCCTGAACCCGGTACTCACCATATCTCCGCTCCCGGCGCACTACCTCGCGACCCCCGCCAGCTACCCGCGAACCTGCACAGACCACTGGGCGGCGTCCCAGGCGGTTGCAAAGGCGCCCACAACTACTTCCGCTTCTGGTCACGCCTCCCGGGCAGCGTACTCCTATTGCGCAGGCCCAGTGCGTCGTCTCCGCCGCAAACCAGTAGGTCGCTCGCCTAGAGCCCCCGAAGAACTCTCAGGCGCCGCCATCTTGATTATCGTATCCGTATGGTGGCCGAATCCACACGTTCGCCGGGAACATGGCCGCGCTCACATTGTGGTTTTCCCGAGGGCGCCACCACCTTGTCAGTAGAGTCCGTACGGCGGCTGCTAGTACGGCCTGGACGTACAGGCAACATGGCTGCACCTACTGCGTGACTTCTTCATAGATGCCGTCATCTTGGAATCTGATTCCGTACGAGGGTTGAATTCGTACCTTCCTAGGGGACACATGGCGGCGACCTATTTGCGGATTCCTCAAGGGCGCCGCCATCTTGGTGGTTGATTCCGTATATTGGCCGCTTGTCAGGCAGAGAGGTTCACAGGTAAAGCGGCCGCTCCCCAAGCTACCTGGATCAAGGTGTATTCATTCCTCCATTCAGTCTCTTTCCCCTTCCTCGTGTATTGATGGGGTGTCGGCAGGCTGTGTGCCTTGCGAGGCGGAGGAAACCAGTTCCTCTGTCGTCTCCAACTTAACCTGCCACCATTCTTTCAGGCTCTCACTCCTCCCACTTGTCATTCTTCTGCCAGGCCTGGCACGGTTCGGCTTCTATTTATTTTATTTTTATTTAAAAACAATTGTTAAACTAACATCAAATTTTATTTTAGTTCTATAAGCTGCACAATAAGCCTAAGCACAGTTTACTTATCCATTTATTTATTGTTTAGCATGTAGAACATTTTGAAATATTATTCTGTTATGCCCAGACCGTTTATTCCCCGGAGAAGACCACCAGAGTCCAGAGTCAAAGCCAAGCAGCAAGGATCTTTATTACAGGTTCGAACCTGGAACTCTCACGCACACCCGTGAAACGAGCGGGGCGGGAGAGCTCCCCAACTGGGCTCAAGACAGTGTTAGATAGTCTGGGGTAAATAGGCACAGAGTCATTATACAAATCAGATGTATGATTGGTCGATATTTGAACAAGGCGATTTGGCTGATTATGATTGGTTCCCGCCATTTCTGGTATTTCAGTTAATTTTGAAATTCTGATGACGTTTATCAGGGGCTTGCAGGGCAGGGGTAGGGCTTGTTTTCGCAAACCCGAGGCGGGAAAGCAGTCTTACACAAAGGCAGTTAATCATATTGCGACAGGTTTTACAGGGCTTGTTTTGCAACATGGGTGTACCTTACTTAAACGCGTCTTGTGACCTTGCCGTGCCTCAGAAAGAAAAACAGGAACTTACAAAATCTCTAGAATGTGCCAAGATAGGGACAAAAGGATTGTGAGAGCAGAACAAAGGTTTAGCAATAGGGTGGGTACACACTTTTATGCCCTTTCAATTCTAAATAAAGTTGCAGCGAACATTCTTAAACATAGATCCATATGCTCATACCTGATTATCTCTTGTGAAATGTGATATAGAAAACAGTGTCACTCTGGTTAACAGCTGTAAAATGGAGCCTGGAAGCCATTCTTTCTAATTTTTATTTATTTATTTTCTTATTTTTTGAGACGGAGTTTCACTCTTGTTGCCCAGGCTGGAGTGCAATGGCGCGATCTTGGCTCACTGCAACCTCCGCCTCCCGGATTCAACCTATTATCCTGCCTCAGCCTTCCGAGTAGCTGGGATTACAGGCTTGCGCTACCACACCCGGCTAATTTTTTGTATTTTTAGTAAAGACAGGCTTTCACCGCGTTGGCCAGGATGGTCTGGATCTCCTGACCTCAGGTGATTCGCTAGCCTTGGCCCTCCAAAGTGCTGGGATTACAGGCGTGAACCACTGCGCCCGCTCCGCCTGGAAGCCATTCTAAGGACTCCTTGCAAACTTGCAAAAAGGAAAACAAATAAACCAAAACTAAAACACAATAGGAACTTGCCTCGAACCCTTGAATTGGTCAAAACTGCAATGACCACATTGCAGTGGTCATTGCAGGTCATATAGCTGGTTTCCAGACTACATCGTCCTGGAAACCAGCTATATTTCACCTGCGCTTCATCTCCTGAACAACAACCAATGAACTATGGACTGGTGCTGGCCAGCCGCCTCCACCAATAATAATTTCTTTCAAATAACTTGTGTAATCCTTAGCTTCCTTTTTATTTTTCTTAAAAACTCCTACTCCCCTTCCTCTTTTTTGGAGTACAATTTGACTTCGAGCTGAATCTGTGTCTCCTGAATTGCAGTTCCTAATGCCCCATTAAACTCCTGCATTGCAGCTTGGTCTCTTGCCTCTTCTTAGTTGACACTCCTTAGAGATAGAATTACTTTGTAATTAGCTCTAAATATTGTTCGACATGTTCAAATTTATAGGTGGCCATTGGTTTGGATAGAGATCCTGCTCTAGGTCCCACCAAAATGGAGTCACTCGCGCTAAAGTTCCATGCCACCAAGCCAAAACTAAATTGTTTATCTGACCTTCCAAGAAATCAGGAGAAAGAAACAGAATAATAGCTAAATCCCCAGACAAGCCACTTTTAGCTTGAAAGCCCCCTCTGCTTTAATCTTTATAAAAAAGTAACCTGAAGCAACCTGATGTTAACCAATCAACTTAAAAAAAAATGTTCTTTTTCCTTCCTCCCACCTTACAAAATTCACCACTCTGTTATTTCCCAGGAGAAGCTCTCATTCTATTTTGTATAATGGGATCTGCCCCAATTCATGAATTGCAAGTAAAAGCCATTACATCTATAACTAAATTTGTTGCAATTTTGTCTTTTGGTAGTTGATACATATATTTCTACCAGCAGTGTATGAAATTTCCTTTATCAGAGCCTTATTAGGTTATTAGATTAGTGCAAACTTTTGTTGTTGTTGTTGTTGTTGAGACGGGGTCTTGTTCTGTCACCTAGGTTGGCATGGAGTGGGCAATCTCGGCTCACTGCAACCTCCACCTCCTGGGTTCAAGCAGTTCTCCAGCCTCAGCCTCCTGAGTAGCTGGGATTATAGGCACATGCCACCACACCCAGCTAATTTTTGTATTTTTAGTAGACATGAAGTTTTGGCCAGTCTGGTCTTGAACTCCTTACTTCCAGAGATCCACTCCCCTCGGCCTCCCAAAGGGCTGAGATTACAGGCGTGAGCCCCTACGCCCGGCCAATGCAAACTGGTAAATTCATCACCCCGTCAGTAAAAAACTGTCAGCATTTACATCCATTTTATAAATACTACACATTACCACACTAATATAGTGCAAAAATCAGAAACCACATAAAATACATATTTAAAGGGATGAGATAAAAATAAATATGAACGTCTCTCCTATTTTCTCAAATACCCAGCACCATCTGAGATGCTGCCCTTGAGGAGCTCCCAATTTACACTATTGGTGCTCACTTTGGTCTGTGTGCAGTCTGGTAGGGACATGATGAAGCAAACAAAGATTAGTATTTTGTCAAATAGTACATTTCTCGTAAGTCTAGCTTGATGATGATGGTAATAGTCATAATTTTAAAAACCTTCTATTTGCTTAGTGGTTTATAGTTCACAAGATACTTTCTTTGCACATGACAGCTTATCTGATCCTAATTGCCTTATACAGTGAATGGAGCAGGAGCCTTATTGTCCCCACTCTGCAGTGAAAGCAATTGAGACTCAGGGAGCCTAAGTCCCTTGCCAGGTCACACAGCCAGTAATAATAGATCTGATATTAATAGTAAAATCTTCCTACTGTGAGTGTTGGGCTGTGGGCTGAAATCAGGTCATAGACTCAAGGAACCCCCAGGACGAGAAAAGTTAGATAAAAAGGTTCATGAGGCAAGCACAGAATAGAGCAGATTCTGAAAGCTAAGGGTCACAGTGGACCTGAGTCAGGAAATGGATCAGAAGTCCAGGGGATCAGACACCAGGAATCAGGATTAGGATCTTAGGCAGGAGAATAAACAACACAGAATGAGAAACCAAGTACAGGATCTCAGTACAGGTGGGGATCACAGGAAAGGGAAAGGAGAGCCCAACTCTACCAAAGATTCCTGGGAGGGGGACAGAAGTCTTCCAGACACTTCTTGCAAACAGCAAGCATGAGATAAATATCTGAAATTCAATGACAAAACCATGCTTAGCACTTCAATTCTAATTCGCCAGCAAGCACAGACAAAATCAGTACTGGAATCATTCGCTGAGGAATACACAGTTTTGCTTTCTGAAGTTTTAGTTACCCATGGTCAACCACTGTCTGAAAATATTAAATAAAAAATTCCAGAGGGCTGGGCGCAGTGGTTCATGCCTATAATTCCAGAACTTTGGGAGGCCAAGGAGGGAGGATCCCTTGAGCCCAGGAGTTCAAAACCAACCTGGGCAACATAGCAAGACCTCGTCTCTACAAATAATAAAAACATTTAGGCCAGGCACAGTGGCTCACGCCTGTAATCCCAGCACTTTGGGAAGCTGAGGCAGGTGGATCATGAGGTCAGGAGAGCAAGACCATCCTGGCTAATACAGTGAAACCCCGTCTCTACTAAAAAATACAAAAAACTAGCCAGGCAAGGTGGCAGGTGCCTGTAGTCCCAGCTACTCGGGAGGCTGAGGCAGGAGAATGGCATGAACCCAGGAGGCAGAGCTTGCAGTGAGCTGAGATCACGCCACTGCACTCCAGCCTGGGTGACAGAGCAAGACTCTGTCCCAAACAAAAAAAATATTTAGCCGGCATGGTGGCACATGCCTGTGGTTCCAGCTATGCAGGAGGCTGAGGTAGGAGGATTGCTTGAGCTCGGGCCGTCGAGGCTGCAGAGAGCCATGATTGCATCACTGAACTCCAGTCTGGATGACAGAGCAAGATCCTGTCTGAAAAAAGAAAAAAAAGAAAGAAAATTCCAGAAATAAACAATTAATAAGTTTTAATTACCATGCCATTCTGAGTATTGTGATGAAATCTCACACCATGCCATTCCATCCCACCTGGGATATAAATTATCCCTTTGTCCAGCATATCCACCTATTTGGTTTAGTTGAATTCTGTTTTTTGGACCAGTCTGAAAATCATTCTATTATAATGACTATTAAATTCATTTATTGACTTTGATATAATGTTCAAATAAACTCAAAATTGGCTTAAAAAAATCAGGGCTCAAGGTATCTATAGATGCCTAGACTCAGTGTGGATTAGGTAGGGCAGGGCTGGGGTCGGGAGAGAGCGGAGGAGTGTAGCAGAGGGCTAGGTCGCATTGAGTTAGAATTGGGAAGTGACTGTGCCATGTCATGATAGTCTATAAGAGTATGAAAAACAGACTGCGGCCCTCTAATCTTTCTGGCATTTTGTGAATGCGGGAGGCAGGGATTGGGTCAAGACTGGACCTTGGGCAAGAATCAAAGCAGGTACTCACTCTCCAAATGGACATAGGGGCTGAGAGCAGGAACCAAGCCTAGAAGTCATTCAAATGCAGGTGAATTGAGTAAGGAGCAGGGAGGAGCCAGGATGGGTGACAGTGGTACTGACAACCACTTTGGCCCAGGAGAGAGAGTGGACTTGAGAATCAGCAAAAGCAGCAGCCAGTGGGAGGAATATCATTTAGAGCCTGAGTCATTCTATGCAGCATCCCTAGTCTGGAAAGGACCCAGAATCTGAATGGAAAGGAACTATTGTAGGTCTCTCATGAGGTTGATGTTCATTCAGGCACAGCCTTAGAATTTGCTGAAACATGCCAGAAAAATAAGACCTAGGAATTCAATATCTATCTTATGTTTTCATTGACACTGAAATATTCTGTGGCTATTGCAATATCTTAAGTCATAGTTTTTAGAGGTATATTTTACAGTTCATGCTTTTAAGAACAAAGTGTTACAGCTTGAGTTTGATTCTAGGCTTTACCAATACTAGCTACTTGACATTGTGCAGTTTAATCTTTTTGAGACCTTTTTCTCATCTACAAAAATGGGCAAAATTAACATCCTCCTAGAAAGACATCTGAGAGAATAATATGAATTAGGTCCAGAATGGGAACTCTACAAATAGTGTCATGCAGTAAAAGATTAACTCAGGAGGCCTTGGTTGTTCAAACCTCCATATTAAAAAAAAAAAAAAAAATTCTGGTCTTTGGCTCTTGGGAGATAACCTTAAAGTGCTCAGAATTACTTGCCTAATAAGAATGTTCGGCTGGGCACAGTGGCTCACACCTGTAATCCCAGCACTTTGGTAGGCCAAGGTGGGTGGATTACCTGAGGTCAGGAGTTCAAGACCAGCCTGGCCAAGATGGGTAAACCCTGTCTCTATTAAAAATACAAAAATTAACCAGGCGTGGTGGCAGGCACCCGTAATCCCAACTACTCAGGAGCCTGAGATAGGAGAATTGCTTGAACCCAGGAGGCGGAGGCTGCAGTGAGCCCAGATCACGCCATTGCACTCCAGCCTGGATGACAGAGCAAGACTCTGTCTCAAAAAAAAAAAAAAAAAAAAAAAAGAATGTTAATATTTACCTAGGATCTTGGGCCACACCAAATAGTTTATGATAACAATGTGATTTGTGGTAGGGACCTTGGGCCACAGGGTATCAATATGAACTCTGGAGAGGCCAGAGACTGAGTAACCAAGGTCAGCAATGGCACCCTCCATACCCATGTAACTAATCCCCTAATAAAAACCCAGGACACCAAAGCTCAGATGAACTTTGCTAGTTTGCAATACTTCATTCATGTTGTCACAACACTGTTTCTGGGATAGTTAAGTGCTGTTCATATGACTCCTCTAGGAGAGAACAACTGGAAGCATGGCCTTTCCTGTACTATAGCCTATGAGCCTTTTTGCTGATTCAATCTGTATTCTTTTGCCGTAACAAACTGTAACTGGGAGCTTAACAGTGTTTTCGTATTCTGTGTGTTCTTCTAGTGAGTCATTGAACCTGAGGATGGTCTTAGGACACCTGACACAGATGTCCTTTTTCCTCATATGTTATACTTTCAAGCTGATCTCTCTGAAATGTTTAAAGACTGCCAAATGTCATGAACCAGTCATTTAATATCATTTGTGAGGAGGACTTAAGTCATTTTGGTAGCTTTAATTCTAATCTGCTCCCTCCTTGCTACAGCTTCCCCATCCCTAACATCCACATTTCTTTCTTTTTTTTTTTTTAGATAGAGTCTTACTTTTGTCACCCATGCTAGAGTGAAGTGATGCAATCTCAGCTCACTACAACCTCGGCCTCCCAGGTTCAAGCAATTCTCTTGCCTCAGCCTCCTGAGTAGCTGGGATTACAGATGCCTACTACCAAACCTGGCTAATTTTTATATTTTTAGTAGAGACGGGGTTTCACCATGTTGGCCAGGCTAGTCTCGAGCTCCTGACCTCAGGTGATCTGTCCACCTCAGCCTCCCAAAGTGCTGGCATTACAGGTGTGAGCCATCGCACCTGGCCCACACTTCTTATCACACTCAGGTTCCTAGAGAGGAACAGGTGCACCAGTTTTCTAATCTGACTTCTTCCTTTCCCACTTACTCCCTCTAAAAAAGCAAAAAGAATTAAATAGGCTTCCTTCTCTGGTTTGGTGGTAGATTATTATTTCTACTTTTTATTCCTACCTGACTCCTACCAACCAATTTCTATCCTGAACAGGTAAGTTTCTATCCATCGTAAAGCTCATCTGTAAATATCATCTTGAATTTTATAGCCTGCAGAAGCTTGTGGTTTTTTAGCCCCAGATCATGATGTTCTTGGTCCTACAGAAGACAGAGCAAGTCTGAGGTTTGTCATACACAAAATGGAGCATTATAAAACCCTTTAGTACTGGTCTTTGTTCATGATAATTTTTTTTCTTGATTATCCCTATGTTCTCTTCCAAAAGTTGCCATTACAGACAGCAGAACATTCCTGTAATTTTGTTAATCTTCAGTGGTTTCATATATGAGCAAGTTGTTTCCTCAATGAAATTATAAACTCCCTGAAGGTAAGCATTAAGCATCTCTTGAAGAGTGAATTGAGTCCACAGTTTTGTTTCCTGCAGTGCTGTGAACACAGAATTGGCTTCATTACCATATCTGTAATTGTCTCTGTGCAAATGGAGGTTTTTAATGGTCTCTCCGGGTTGGTTTGAAGAAACAACAGAATAGAGGTGCTTGGGCCAACAGTTTAAGTCGCCTTTGTCTGTGGAAGGCCCACCAATAATCTGCAGCACGCAGCATTCCCCAGGTGTCCTTGACTGTTTCTGTCCTTCAAGGTACCTACCGTTCCCATTTCCAAGCCTGCAGGACCAACTCTGCACAGCAAGTTCTCACAGTTCAATTACAATCAAATCAAGCAGGCTCAGGAAAATCTCAAGAGTCACTTAGAGCAGCAGGAACCCAGGAATACATGGCTGGTTAACCACCTATTCAGGCACTAAGTCTCCTGCCTGGGCCAATCCCCTTTCCCATGTCACACACTACACATAGCAAGGGGACAGCTATCCTGGGAGTCTAGGGAAGAATAAAAGTGTTCAAGATCCCGATGATAATTCTCCCGGTATGGAATTTGTGTATTTAGGTCTGGCCTATGAGAGATGTGGGGTGGGGGAGTTAGGGGCCCTCATTAGCTTTCCTCATCTTTCAAATCCTATCACACCCCTTTCCTTAAAAAAAAGGGGTTCCTTCTTTCAAAACCCATTTTCTTCTATTAACCAATCTTCATGCATTTAAAATAAATCTTTCTGAACCCTAGTGAAAGGCATCGAGTATTTTTTTTAAAACAGCTTTATTGAGATATAATTCAACTACTATGCAATTTACCCATTAAAAGTTTACATTTCAATGGTTTTAGTATATTCACAGACTTGTGCATTTACTGTCCTGATCATCTTTTTCCTTTAATAATTTTTTTTTAAATAGAGATGGGGTCTCACTATGTTGCCTAGGCTGATCTTGATCTCCCGGGCTTGAGCAATCCTCCTGCCTCAGCCTCCCAAAGTGCTGGGATTACACGCTTGAGCCACTGCACCTGGCCTCCTGATCATTTTTTAGAACTTTTTCGCTACCCCCAAAGAAACTTTGCACCATTTAGATACCATTCCCCAAGCCCCTCCCCCTAGGCCACCACTAATCTTTCTATCTCTGTAGATTTGCCATTCTGGATATTTCATATAAATAGAATCATATTATATGTGGTTTTCTGCGACTGACTTCTTTCACTTAGCATGTTTTTTAGGTTCATTCACATTGTAGCATGTACTGGTACTTCATTTCTTATTATGGCCAACAATATTCCATTGTACAAACATAGCACGTTTTGTTTATTCATTCGTCAGCTGATAGACATTTAGGTTGTTTCCACATAATGACTGTTATGGATTTTGCAGCTATGAACATTCATGTACAAGTTCTTGTGTGCACACATTTTCATTTCCCTTAAGTGTACAACTAGGGGTGGAATTGCTGGGTCATATGGTATGTTTTACTGACTGAAGAAACTGCCAGACTGTTTTCCAAAGTGGTTGCACCATTTCACATTTCTATCAGCAATGTAGAAAGGTTGTAATTTCTTCCCATCCTTTCCAATACTTGTAATCTGTCTTCTGGATTACAGTCAAGCTAGTAGGTGGGAAGTGGTATCTCACTGTCATTTTGATTTGTATTTCCCTGATGGCTAATGATGTTCAGTGTCTTTTCATATGCTTATTGGCCATTATGTATCTTCTTTGGAGAACTATCTAACCAAATACTTTGCCAATTTTTTTCATTGTGTTATTTGTTCTTATTATTCAGTTGTAATAGTTTTACAAAATTCTGGATACATGTCCTTTATCAGATATATGATATGATTTGCAAATATTTTCTCCCATTCTCTGGGTTGTGTCTTCACTTTCTTGATGGTGTTCTCTGAAGTGCAAATTTTAAATTTTGATGACTCCAGTTTATATATATATATATATCTTACTTTTGTCTTCTGTGCTTTTGGTGTCATATCTAAGAAAGTATTGCCCAATCCAAGGTCACAAAGATTCACTTCTAAGTTTTCTTCTAAGAGTTTTATAGTTTAAGATTTCTGTGTGTGTGTGTGTGTGTGATGGAATCTTACTCTGTTGCCCAGGCTGGAGTGCAGTGGCAGCTCACTGCAAACTCTACCTCCCAAGTTCAGGCGATTCTCATCCCTCAACCTCATGAGTAGCTGGGACAACAGGCACACACCCACCATGCCTGATAAATTTTTGTATTTTTAGTAGAGATGGGGTTTCACCATGTTGGCCAGGCTGGTCTTGAACTCCTGACCTTGTGATCTGCCCATCTCGGCCTCCCAAAGTGTTGGGATTACAAACATGAGCCACCATGCCCAGCCTTAAGATTTTACATTTAGGTCTTTGGTTGGAGTTTTCTGTATGGTGAGGTAGGGGTCCAACTTCATTCTTATGCATGTGGGTATCCAATTGTCCCAGCAACATTTGTCGACTATTCTTTCCCCAATAAATAGTTACGGCACCTTTGCTTAAAAGCAATTGGCCAGGCCAGTTGCAGTGACTCACACCTGTAATCTTAGCACTTTAGGAAGCCAAGGCAGGAGGATCAGTTGAGCCCAGGAGTTCCAGACCAACCAGGGCATCATGGTAAGACCCTGTCTCCATACAATTTTTTTTTTTTTTTTTTTTTGTAATAAGCCAGATATGGTGGCACATGCCTGTAGTCCCAGCTGCTCAGGAGGCCAGAAGGTCAATGATGTAGTGAGTCATGATTGTGCCACTGCACTCTAGCCTGGGTGACAGAGTGAGACCCTGTCCCTCCCACCCACCTCCCCCCCCAGAAAAAAACACACTATAACAATGAAAAGAAAATCAGGCCAGGTGCCATGGTTCATACCTGTAATTGCAACACTTTGGGAGGCTGAGATGAGAGGATTGCATGAGCCTAGGAGTTTGAGATCAACCTGGGTAACAAAGTGAGACCCCTATCTCTACCAAAAAAAAAAAAGCCAGGTGTGGTGGCACGCACCTGCTGAGTGGGAGGATTGCTTGAGTCTGGGAGGTTGAGGCTGCAGTGAGCTGTGACTTCACACTGCACTCCAGCCCCAGGCAAGAGCAAGACCCTCTATTCCACCCCCACCGCCCAAAAAAAAGAAAGAAAAGAAAAAAAGAAGGAAGGAAGGAAGAGAGGGAGGGAGGGAAGAAAGGAAGGAAGGAAGGAAGGAAGGAAGGAAGGAAGGAAGGAAGGAAGGAAGGAGGGAAAAAATCAAATCAACCATAATATAAGGGTTCTTTTGTGGACTTTCAATTCTACTCTATTGATTTATATGTCTATCCTTGTGCCAGTACTGAGTATCTATATGTCTTGATTACTGTGGCTTTGTAGAATTTTGAAACTGGGAAATGTGAGCCCTCCAACTTTGTTCTTTTTCAATATTATCTTGGCTATTTTGGGTCCCTTAAATTTCCATGTAAATTTGAGGCTTGGCTTGTCTAATTTTGCAAAAAAGTCAGCTTGGAGACAGGAGTTGCGTTGAATGTGTAGGACAATTTCAGGAGTATTGCCACCTTAAAAATATTAAGTCTGACTTAGTAACATGGAACGTCACCCTTTCCTCTTAAAGTGAGCCCTGACTGCCAGTCCAGTAGGGCTGGGCTGGTTGGGCCTGGGAGCGGGGGCAGCTGGACAAGTCTCTAGGGTCTTGGGCCCAGGTCACTAACTCCCTTCCTCCCCAAGCCTCCTTCTCCACACCCACACCCACACCCAACGCTTCACGATCCCCAAGAGGGAGTATGAGACCCTTCACCTTGCCACACCCTGCAAAGCTAAAAAGCTGTCTTTACATTTTCCGGGCCACTGGCACGGGCAGCCGTCGCCACATAGTCAGGATCCTACAATCGCAGCGACTGCAAAGGCTTTAGGGATACTGCATTCTGGTTGCCAAGGGCTACCCTCGTATTAAGGCGGGTGGCTAGGGGTGCTTTTGCGTCCTGCCGGAAGTGGGGAGAGTCACCATGGGAACCGTGGACACTGAAACTAGCCACTTCCTCTTGGCGCTGAGAAGCTGAATCTGCGCCATCCTCAGATCAACCTCGGTCTCTCTGGCTGGATATTTATCGGATTCTGCCTGGAAGACCAACTAACGCCTTTTCTCTTGGAAAAGTCGCAGGTCTTAATACAGCTTCAGTTTATACTTTTCTTTGTGCCTTATAGTAGTAATAAAGGTCTGGTTAGATCTCCACTCCCTCCAGGAGAGCTCCAGAAGCTCACAGTTGGACCTTTCTTAGCACGTAGGGAAAGATCCTTGCTATTTTGCTATTTATCGTACTGGCTTAAAATGGGGGTGGGCAGGCAGGAGCGCCCCTCTCGGAGCGGGCGGGAAAGCGCAGCGGCGACGGTTGGTCTCCCCAGACCCTGCAGCTTCTGCTGTGCCCCTCAGCTGCCATTAGAGTCCCTCCTGCCTTAGAGTCCCTCCTGCCGGTGCCTCTACAGGAGGGACCTAATGGGGACTCTAATGAGAGCCCTGCATCCTACCAAGGAGCCTCCAGAAGTCGGGTCCAGCGTAGGGTCGGTTGGCCTGGTGGAGTGCGTCCAACCTCTGACCCGCTTTTGGGAGGATCAGAATCCCGCGTCCAGGCGGCCGGCGTGCACCTGGAGCACTAGGGCTCTGGTCGCGGCCCGGGCTGTCACCGAGTCCGCACCATTCCGGGAAGCCTCGCAGCCCCGGGTGTCCCTTGGCGGAGCCCCGCGGCCCTTCACCGCCGCGGGGAAAGCTGGATCGGCGGTAGGAGGAACCCGCGGCCAAGCCGCTCCTGCCCTGAAGGGACTAGACCCTTTGTCTCCACGTCGGGGGTCGGCAGATCGTATGGCTAGATCCTGCAGGCCCACACTTGGGGACAGGCGGGACAAAAAGCACAGCCCAGGGAAGCCACAGGTTGAAAGCGGTGAGGGTGTCAGGCCTCATGAAACTTGACACAACCTGGAGCACAAGGCTAAGAAACCTGCCACTTGAGCCAACTGGTGGCTGTGGCCCAGCTGAGAGCGGAGTAACGGGGCTCTTGGGGCAAGCGACCTAAGCCCCTTTCCTCGATTATCTGACTGAGTCTGTAACCCCGCAATGGGTTTGCTGCACAAATAAAGACCGGGGCATTACAGTAAAGAAAGAATTTAGGCCAGTGGGGTGGCTCATGCCTGTAATCCCAGCACTTAGGGAGGCAGAAGCAGGAGGATCCCTTGAGCCCAGGAGTTCCAGACCAGCCTGGGCAACATGGTGAAGCCCATCTCTACAAAAATATATAAAACTTAGCCGGGTGTGGTGGTGCGGCCTGTAGTCCCAGCTCCTGGAGGACTGAGGCGGGAGGATTGCTTGAGCCCAGGAAATTCAGGCTGCAATGAGAAGTAATGGCACCACTGCACTCTAGCCTGGGTGAGAGAGCCAGACCCTGTCTCAAAAAAACAAAGAAAAAAGGAAAAAAAGAAAAGAAAAGAAAGTCTGACATGAAATCAGTCACACCACATGGGAGATGCAATTTTATTACTCAAATCAATCACCCCAGAAATTCAGGGATGGGGTTTTTAAGGATAAATTGGTGGGTAGGGGGTCAGAAAGTGGGAGGTGCTGATTGGTCAGGTCGAAGATGAAATCACTGGGAGTTGAAGGTGTTCTCTTGTGCTGAGTTCACTGGGAGTGTGGTGGCAGAGTAGGGGGCGGGTTACAAGACCAGAAGAGCCAGTTTATCGATCTGGGTGGTATCAGTTGGTACATCAGAATGTAGGGTCTGCAAAAATATCTAAAGCAGTGATCTCAGGTTTTGCAACTGTGACTCCTAAACTGTAATTTCTAATCTTGTGGCTAATTTGTTAGTCCTACAAAGGCAGTCTAGTCCCCAGGCAAGAAGGGGGCTTGTTTTGGGAAAGAGCTGTTTAGGCATTTGTTTCAAACCTAAACTATAATCTAAGTTCCTCCCAAAGTTACTTCCACATACACCCAGGAAAGAACAAGGACAGCTTGGAGGTTAGAAGCAGTATGAAGTCAGTTAGGTCACATCTCTTTGTCATAATTTTCTCAGTTATGATTCTTGCAAAGGCGGTTTCAAGTCAGCCCCTATCCCTTCTACTCTCTGTGGTCCTTGAGTGCTGAGATAGGAGGAAGATAGCAGGTTTGCAGGTTCACAAGGGGGGAGACCTTCTGCTGGAGGCTGAAGCATGTTTATCGCTATTCTTTCCCAGAGACCACTTTTCACACCACAACTGAATAAAATTTATTGTCACTGTGTGTCAAATTGTCACCCATGCTGTGATGTTACTTTGTCCCCTTGCTGTGTCCCCTAACTGACCCTTTCTTTAGGTTTAGGAAGATAAAACAAATGTTTCCAACTTCAGAAAGCTTATTCTAGGCTTCCGAGTTATGTCTTAGCTTTGCTTTATTTTTTAAAATTTTTTAAACTTCTTTTTTTAAAAAACTATAATTGTTCCAACTTCTATTGGTCTCAAGCATACCAGGAAATTGTGTGAAAACAAAGAGCCAAAAAAAATCATTTTTGTGTAATTCGTTTGAAATAGTTTGAAATAGTTTTTAGTGTTTTACTTTGATATCAGCAGTGTTTTTGTTTGGATTTAAAAAATGACTATAAAACCTTTATTCTTAAACATGTTATTAGATGTAATTCTATATGAATTTATAACATATATAGTTATTTTTGCTTACTTATATAAAAAGGTTTGGTTTTTGAGAACTAATTTGTAACACTACAAAGAACAACAGATGTCAAGGCTTCTGTTTTCATTTGAATATTTTCCTTTAACAAAAATGAGAGAAGAGGGAAGGCAATGATTTTTTTCTATCACTATAGTATTTTAAGATTACTTACAACTCTTCCTTAATAAGGTAACTCAGCACTGCACAAACCCCTGCCTTAGCCTATCAGGAAGAATCTTTGGGCCAGATCTTGGTTTTTTGGGTATCCAGATCTCCTTTTTGGAACATGTTATTTATAGGAGTGAGCAACACAAGGACCATGGTAAACTTTTCATGGATTATGTAAAATAAAACAAATAAAAGTTGCTGCCGGGAAGTGCTTTACTCAGTTGCCAAGTAAGACAGCCACTGGCATGTATAGGACTGAAAAGTACAGCAGATCTAGCCACTGACCACCTACTGGGCACCAACAAGTACTCTGCTAATCTGCTTTAGGTGTATCCCTTAGTCTGGCAGTAGGGACAATATAGATGGCTCTTGGTAGGAGGACAGTTGGACTTGATCTTTTCCTCTTGTCTTGGAGGAAAAATAGTCCCTGTTATCTGTTTTCCTGAACTTCATAAATTGGATTTTTTAAACATTCATTTGTCTTTCCTGTGTTTATATCCCTTAGATCAGCTCCCCCATAGTTATTTCTGGAAATGTCAGCTTCCTTATTTACACTGTGACGGCTCTACCAGCCTTTCTATCGGTGCACCTGTGCCCAGAAGACTATGTCTTGGTCCCACAGATACCTCAGGTTCTCCCTTGTTGACACCTTTCCCAGATGTGTACCAAACCTTCCCAACTTGGCCCCAACTGACATTTGATTTTCTGAGCTTTTTGCCAACCCTCCCTATGCATCAGTGTATGAGCTGTTCTTACACTGAAAGTGAAAAATCCCTCTTGTGTGTCTAACACTGCTGCCTTGTATCGAGAAAGATGAAATACTATCTCATTGTATTCCTCTCTAATTTAGTCTTGAGGTCTCTCTTTGGAGAGTGGCCATAAACCCTAACACTGCCTTAGTGGGGGTCCAGGGGATTGTTTTTTTTTTTTTTTTTTTTAGAGGCAAGGTCTCACTATGTTGCCCAGGCTGGTCTTGAGCCCCTGGGTTCAAGCAATCCTCCCACCTCAGCCTCCCAAACTGCTGAGATTACAGGCCTGAGCCACTGCACCTGTCCTGTCTGGGGAAATTGGTCATGGACGTTTGCGATGTGCCTTTCACGTGCTACTTTTTTATCCAGGTGGATGGCCCAATGCCTAAATGACTGACCTGAGACCAAGTATTCATCTCATAGGAAACTTGTTTATGTTGGCAGGTGCTCTTGTGGTTCTTGTCTGACCTGTGTCCAGTTTATTTCTACCATGATAGCCAATCTAGGAGAGCTCTGACCAAGAGAAAACTTAGGTTCAAGTGTGCCAGTAGAATGGACAGAGGCAACAAAACCCATGAAATAGCAGAAGCATTTTCTTATAGCACCAAAGATGAGAGGAGTAAAAATGAGGGCCAGTAGGAAGGTCACAGGGACAATATGGTCAACCAACAAGTTGGGGGCCAGAGAGAAAGATGAACCCATGGGCCAAGGCCTTTGTTGGGGTTCAGGGTGTTGTTACCCAAGCAGGTCTCCTTCAGAGAGTTCTAAGTGGTGGGTTTAGAGCAAGCAGGCATGCATCCCAAGAGGTTATGCTGTGACTGAGAGGTGGTCACTGTGGCATATCTGTGTAGTCTGTGTGGCATGTGGGGCAGTGGGGCCAGCTGGGCCAGTCTAGTGGGTTGTATCTAGCTGCCCCATGGAGACGTGGTCACCAGGAGCCAGTTGTATAAAGCAGATATCTGGATTAAGAACATTCAGAAACTAGGAGTAGGCAGAAAGCTAGAAACTGTGTCCAGGGTGACTAAGCCAGCTTCTGAAATGAGAAAGTTAAACCTACTTTCAAAACGGATGCAGAAGTGACATGATAGGAATGTATTACATCCATGGTCGAACTAAATGTATTTTATAGTTCATTTATTTTAGTTGACATGAAATCTACTTATATTAGCATACGAATATTCATAGTTATGTAACAACCACCGCACTGAAGACACAGAACTCTCTTATCATCCTCAGTGATTCTTTTGTGCTGCCCCATTTTAATCAACCTGTTCCTCATCCTTAGCACCTGGAAACCACAGATCTATTTTCTGTTCTCATAATTTTGCCTTTTCCGAAGTATCGTATAAAAGGATTTTTTTTTTTTTTACATAGGCTCCTTTCACTTGGATGAATGCTTTTGAAACCCATGTTGTTGCATATATCAGTAGTTTCTTCATTTTAATAGCGGAGTTGTATTTCTTTGCATGGATGTACTCTATTTTGTTTATCCATTTACCTATTGAAGGACATTTAGGTTGTTTCTACATTGTGGTGGTTAGGAATAAAGTTGCTAGAAATATTTGTTTACAATTTTTTTGAGATGGTCTTTCTCTGTTGCCCAGGCTGGAGTGCAGTGGCATGATCATATCTTACTACAGCCTTGGCCTCCTGAGCCTAAGCCATCCTCCCAGCCAGCTCTGCCTCCTGAGTAGCTGGGACTACAGGTACACACCACCACACATGGTGTTTTTTTGTTTGTTTGTTTTGTTTTGTTTTGTTTTGGTGAAGATAGGGTCTCACTATTTTGTCCAGACTGATCTCAAACTCCTGGCCACAAGTGATATCATTTTGCCTATGGATCATTATTTCAGCTATTTGGCAAAGAAACTGCTTTCTCAGTTGAACTACCTTTGTTATGTTTGTGAACATATATAAGTGGATTTGTTTATGGATTCTCTACTCTGATCCTCTATTCTAATTTTTTCTAAAATCACACATTCCTGATTACTGTAGCTTTATAAGAAGCCTTGAAATCAGATAGTGTAAGCCTTCTTCAACTTTATTCTTTTTCAAAACTGTGTTTTCATTCCTTTGTCTTTCCATATCATTTTCTATAAAATGTCTTGCTGTGATTTTGATTGAAATTGCATTGAAATGATAGTGTAGGGAGAATTGACCTTTTAATAAGACTGAGTTTTTCTTTCTTTTTTCTTTCCTTTTCTTTTTCTTTTTTTTTTTTTTTTTGAGACAGAGTCTCTTTCTGTTGCCCAGGCTGGAGTGCAGTGGCGCAACCTCGGCTCACTACAACCTCCGCCTCCTGGGTTCAAGCAATTCTCCTGCCTCAGCCTCCTGAGTAGCTGGGATTACAGGCATGCACCACACATCCAGCTAATTTTTGTATTTCACTCTTAAGAGGAGCAGAGCGAGTTTCGGATCACAAAGCTGGGTAACCGCCAGTTCAGAGCCCAGATCTCCTGCCTCCCAGTCCTGTGTCCCTGTTGGGACATACACACCCCTTCACAAGGGGACAGCCCTCCTGGGTGACTTGTAGACTAATGGGCCTTCAGGACCCCAAGTGATAATTTTCCAGAGTCATAATTTATGTATTAAAGCTGGCTAGTGGGGGATATTTCTTGAAGGTAGGGTAGGTGGTTAACAGGTTTTATGTTTAATCACCTAAAAAACATTATACCAGAGCACACTCCCCTTATAAAGGGAGGGCTGATCATGGTCTAGTTGGCTGGGCTAGGCCTGAGGGAGGGGAAAGCCGGAAAAATCTCGGGGTCTTGCACTCTTCCCCAACTCCTGCGTTTACCAGGATCACCACGTTTAGAGTGGAGCTCTTCATCTTCCACTGCAAGGGGTCAAACGGCGGGCCTTATACGTATTTTTGTCTTTCCTGGGTGCGCCTGGAGCTAAGAAGGTAAACAGTGGCGGTTAGAGACCAGAAGTAGGCTCTGTCACTGTGGAAACCGAGGACGCTGGGGCTCGCGCCCTCCTATTGGTGCTGAGTTGCTGAGTCTGAGCAGTTTTCATCTCATGTTAACAACATGTCACGCCCCCAGCTGGCTCGCTCTCGGGTTCAGCCCGAAAAGTGGAGACGCTGAGGAAGTAGGTGGTGGCGAATACAACATTTTTTTCTCATAAGACACTCACCATGTGGTTGGATAAATTACATGAAATAAAACAATTTAAGTATTTTTTAAAAAGTGCCATTAATAACAGAGGAGTGCAAATCCAGACAGCACCTTCTGAAGGATAAATAATTTACCAGTGGAATGTGTAGGAATAATGGATGTTGTGGGGCACCTGGATCTACTTCCAGATTCAAGAATGTGTTCCTCCAGTTGCAGGGAGTATTGCTAGCAGAAAGCCTTCAATTGTAAGTCCTCTTCTGAGTTGCCTAAGTCAAAGAGAGTTACACAATGAAGGTCACGCCCCTTTCCTGGACAGTTCACATCCAATGACGCATCAGTGACATGGAGTAGAAATCCTTTCCTGATTGCCTCAATCCCGGACAATTCTTGCAGGTTGTCCCAGCTTCAGAGCTCCATGTGCTGGGCCGTGGATTTCACTGAGACTCATGGCAGTTCACCATCTCACTCTGCCCAATTCCACTTTCTTCCACTCTGTACGTTTTTCTATTGGTGGTGATTTCATGAACAAAAATGAGAAATTTTCTACTGTGAAGCAGCTGTTTTTATTTTTATTAATCTCTTATTTAAACAGAAAACAGTACCTTTGGTCAGGTTTAAGCCCTAGAAAAAAAAAATTTTTTTTCACTCTCTGGTTACTAAGGAAAAGTCTGCATTTCAATCATTGTATGTGACAGACTGCCACGGTTACTACTTGAGACTGTCATTAGGGCAGTTACTACTGTAACTACTTGAGACCATCATTACAAGACTGAATGAAGGGACGAACATAGAAATGAAAACTTAAGACAACAGAAACTGTTTTAAAGGAAGGGGCCAGGGGAAGAATAAGAGAGCTCCCTGCTTCTAGTGAGCAAAGGCAGCCTCTGAGCTTCCACATCCCTTCGTATTTATTGGGTAGAAAAAGCGAGGAGGAGGAGGTAACAATTGGTCAGCTGCTTAACTGATCACAGGTTTCACATTATTACTAACAGGCTTCAGATATACCTAATCACAGGAAACACTGTGCTTGGGGTGTGACTGCCCTCAGCATTCTTTCTCGGCAGCAGAGGCAGTTTGACAGTTTGCCAACTTCTGCATTTATGAGAACAGTTTGCTGTTTACTTAGATAGCCTCCAGTGGTATACCGAGTTGATCACAACCCTCAATCTTTTGGCCTGCAACAATTGTACCCCTATATGTGTTGTTTTCCTTCGGCTGCTTTCAGTAATTTTCCTTTATCTTTGGTTTGGGTGGTTGAATTAGAATATATTTGGGTATGGTTTTCTTTTTTTAGTCTATCTTTGAGCCCATTTGGGGTTCACTGAGCTTCTTGAATATGTAAATTTATGTCTTTCACTAAATTTCAGACGTTCTAGTCATTTTTTTCAAATATTTTTTATGCACTAATCTCATTTTCTTCTTCTGAGACTCCAATTATATAGACATTAATTAATTAATTAATTTACAGGGTCTCTCTCTGCTGCCCAGGCTGAAGTACGGTGGTGCCATCAAGGCTTATTTCAGCCTTGACCTTCTGGATTCAAGTGATCCCCCTACCTCGGTCTTCTGGGCAGCTGAGACTACAAGTGCAGGCTACCATGTCTGGCTACTTTTTTTTTAATTTTTAATTTTTGTTGAGACAGGATCTCACTATGTTGCCCAGGCTGGTCTTGAACTCCTGGGCTCAAAAGATTTTCCTACCTCAGTATTGCAAAATGCTGGGATTACAGGTGTGAGCTGTCATCATGCCTGGTTAACTTGGACTTTTTATATTGTTCAAAAAGTTTTCAAAGCTCTGTTCACTGCTTTTTTTTCTCTCTCTATCTCTCTCTCACTAAGATAGAGACAGGATCTTGCGCAGGCTGGTGTTGAATTTTTGTAGGTTCAAGTGATCCTCCCACTTCAACCTTGCAAGTAATTAGGACTATAGGCATTCCACTGTGCTTTTCAATCTTCTTTTTCTCTATTTTTCGGATCGTATAATTTCTGTTGACCTATTTTTAAATTCCCCAACTTCTTCCTCTGTCATCTCCATTCCGCTATTGAGCTAATCCAGTGAGTCAGTGTTTTAGTCCATATTCACGCTGCTGATAAAGACATACCCGAGACTGGGAAGAAAAAGAGGTTTAATTGGACTTACACTTCCACACGACTGGGGGGTAGGGGCTCAGAATCATGGCAGGAGGCAAAAGACATTTCTTACATGGTGGCAGCAAGAGAAAATGAAGAAGCAGCAAAAGCAGAGCCACCTGATAAACCCATCAGATCTCATGAGACTTACTGTCAAGAGAATAGCATGGGAAAGGCCAGCCCCCATGATTCAATTACCTCCCATTGGGTCCCTCGCACAACATGTGGGAATTCTGGAAGATACAATTCTAGTTGAGATTTGGGTGGGAACAAAGCCAAACCGTATCACTCAGTTTTATGCTAATTACGTTTTTGTATTTTTCAGTTCTAAAGTTTCTATTTGGACCTTTTTCATCTGTGGAGAACTTCTGATTTTCCATTCATTTCAAGGGCATTCACCTTTACCTTGTGGAAGATGATTATATGACTGCTTTAAAGTCTTGTATGACAATTCCAGTGCTTGATTTTTTTGTGATTGGCCTAGAGAAATGTTAGTAAGAACTTTTTAGAAAAGTCAAATTTGTGTGACTCTATCTGTAGGTATAGCTTGGAGATGATGGCAATAATTATCACATGAGAAATTTATAACTGTGTAGTGCTCCATAGTTAATAAGTACTTACACATATAAAATCTGGCTGGGTGCAGTGGCTTATGCCTGTAATCCCAGCACTTTGGGAGGCCAAGGCAGGCGGATCACAAGGTCAGGAGTTAGAGACCAGCCTGGTCAATATGGTGAAACCCTGTCTCTACTGAAAATACAAAAATTAGCCAGGCATGGTGTTGCACGCCTGTAATCCCAGCTACTTGGGAGGCTGAGGCAGGAGAATCGCTTGAATCTGGGAGGTGGAGGTTGCAGTGAGCCAGCCTGGGTGACAGAGTGAGACTCTGTCTCAAAAAAAAAAAAAAAAAAAATCTTATTTGACCCCCACAAGTGCCTTTTTAGGCAAACACAAGAAAGGTTATATTATTAATTTTCAGTTTAAGCAGTTGAGACTCAGGAGCCTAAGTCATTTGCCATGCTGTACTTCCAGTAGTAATACATTTGATATTAATAATAAGTCTTCTGTCTCTGAGTGCTGAAATTAGCCTTGGGCTGAAGTTAGGGCATAGGCTTAGGGAAACTCAGGATGGGAGAAACTAGATGAAAAAGCTAACGGAGCAGCCATAGCATTGACTGGCTGTGGTGAAGACCAGGCTTCTGAAAGCTAAGGGTCACAGTGGACCTGGATCAGGACATAGATTTAAAAATGCCATTAAGCTCCAAGGTTTAGTATTCCAGGCATGGGAACAGGCAATGCAGAACAAGGAACTAACAATCGTGCCTCAGCACAAGTGGGGACCACAGCAGCAGGAGAGGAGAACACAAATCTACCAAGGACCTCTAGGGCAGAGACTTTCAAGGTACTTCTTGCCAGCGGTAAGACTGAAGCTAGTACCTAGAATTCAATTACAAAATCGTGCTTTGGTTCCTCCATGCTAACTTAAGGTTGAACACAGAACTCTAGAGCACAGACAAAACCAATATCTGCGTGTGTTGGGGCTTCCTAAGGCCGGCTCCAGTTTTAATGATTTGCCAGAAGGGCACACATGACTTAGCACATAGTCATAATCATGGCTAAGATTTGCTGCAGTGAAAACATACAAGGCAAAATGAGCAAAGGTAAAAGGCGCATGAGGCAAAGTACAAAGGACCACAGGCACAAGTTTCCAAGAGTTCTCTCCCAGTGGAGTTGCACAAGACATACTTCCTCTAGCAACGAGTGTGACAATGTGTGGTACGTTATCGGGGTGTCATAAGATACTGTCCCTAAGGCTTTTACTGGGAGCTGGCCATATAGGCATTCCCTGCCTACCATGTACCATGATTCCAGATACCCAGATGGAAAGCGGTTGTTCAGCATAAACCATACTGTCCACACAGTCTAGGCACAGTGAGCCACCCTTATCATTTAGGGAAAGTGTTTTATTTTATTTTACTTTTTTAGAGGCAGGGTCTTGCTCTGTCACCCAGGCTGGAGTGTAAGGGTTTGATCAGAACTCACTGCAGCCTTAAACTCCCAGGCTCAAGCAATCCTCCTGCCTCAGCCTCATAGTAGCTAGGACTACAGGTGTGTGCCACCACACCTGACCAATTTACAAAATTTTTTTGTAGAGATGGAGTGTTGCTATATTGCCTAGAACTTTTGGACTTCTGGTCTCAAGCGATCCTCCTGCTTCAGCCTCCCAAGGTGGTAGGATTACAGGCATGAGCCACTGTGCCTGACCAAGGGAAAGTTTTATATCAGTGTAGGTACCTGTTTACCAGTTAAGTTCCCAGATATCAGCCAAGGGCCAACTTTGCAAGCAGGCCTTTCTAAGAATAGCAGTCTCAGGTCTGCTTTGCTAGTTTTTTTCTGCACATTGTGTCATATACTGATGCATATTTTTACCAACATACAAAGGTATAACCAATGTGTATCCACTCTTAAGGCTGTTATTTCTGTAAATTGGCATTTCCAAATTCTTTTTAATATTCTCACTGTAGTATTCTCTCAGTTGCTTTATTTTATTCTTATATTTTAGTTTTCCCTCTCTCATTCTGTCTTCTTGAAACCATCCTCATAATAACATGCCAGGTTCTGGGCTGAAGGGCAGTCAAGCATTAATCAGGCTACACTTTGGCCCACTTCGCTATAATTGCTAACTAACCAAAAGTCACGTAAGCCAGAACACAGACCATGAACTTCCTCATTGTTCCTATAGATAGCATCTTTAGTGTTAGAAGTCTGAAACTTTCCATTCAAGATGTTTTTCAGATTCTGAATTCTTTTTTAAAAATTGTATTATTATTATTTTTAGAGACATGTTGCTCTGTCACTCAGGCTGGAGTACAGTGGCATGATCACAGTTCACTGCAGCCTCTAAACTGCTGGGCTCAAGTGATCTACCCACCTCAGCCTCCCAAGTAGCTGGGACTACAGGTGCTTACCACAGCACCCAACTAACTTTATTTTATTTTTGTAGTAACAGAGTCTTGTTCTGTTGCCCAGGCTGCTCTTGAACTCTTGGCTTCAAGAGATCCTCTTGCCTTGGCCTCCAAAAATGCTGGGATGAATCTCCGTCATGGTGGCATGAGCCAACATGCCTGGCCCAGATCCTGGATTCTAGCAGGGCAGCCGATGCCCACCAGTCTGAAGACACCCAAAGGAGAACTAACTCAATACAAGAATGCAATTTCTTTAGTTCCATGACGTCACCCTTCATTCTTCAACTAATCGATGATCCCTATACCTTAGCCCACTAGCCATCCAAACCCCTTAAAATCCCTAGACCCTAAACTCCTTGAGGAGGTGGATTTGAGGTTTCCTCTAGTCTCCTTGTTTGGCTGCCTTGTGATTAAACCTCTTTCTCTGCTGCAATTCTTGGTGTCTTGATGTATTGACTTACCACACATTGGACATTTTACCAAGAACTAAAAATAGAACTACCATTTGACCCAGCAGTCCCACTACTGGGCATCTACTCAAAGGAAAATAAATCATTCTATCAAAAAGACACCTGCGCTCATATGTTTATTGCAGTACTATTCAAAATAGCAAAGTCTATTTATGTTATAATTAGATTTGTATTACAAATATACTGTTTTATATTACGATAGTTTTATATTATAAATATAATTATGTAACCTATATATAGTACTCAATTACAATTGTTATTGTGTGTGTAACTATGTCTGTGTTGTAAAAATTATTCTACCAAAACAGGAATGGTAGGTAGAAAGTATATGCAGATAATTTTGTCTAACAATTTTGTCTTCCATTTTTGTCCAACAAATGCACTGTTTACCTTTTGCCCCAGACTCTCTGCCTCAGAGGACTGACCTTTGTGGACTGTTTCATGAGTAGCCCTTGACTTTTGGCTTACAGCAGTTTCTATCACTGGGGAGGATCAGCAGGAGACCTAGAGACTGGGAGGTGAATGAGGGAGGGTGGTTGCTGTCCTAGATCTTTCTCCGTCAATTCTCTATGGGTTACCAAGTACCCTAGCAAATTTCACAGCTCCTCTCAGATGGCCCTCTCCCATATAGCTGTTCTCCATAGGTTTCCATAAACTTTGCCTTTCAGGCTAGATGTAGTAATAGCTCCCTGGTGTTGCAAACTCTAGGGAACCTACTATTGCTTGTTGCTTTTCCTAAATACTATCTGCACATTTTGCTGGAATTCTGACTGATACATATACTCCTTTTTCTTCAAATAGATTAACTCATGCTTTCAAGTATTATAAATCTCTGATTACTAAGTATTGGAGAAATTTCCTACCACAAAGCTCCTACATTGATTTATCTATATTGTTTAAATAAGAGGCCAATGCTCTAATTTGCAATTAACTCTGAGCCTCTCTAGCATCCAGCTCACATTATAGGTGGTCAGAATTTAAGCTATCTTTTCATTCATTGTTTGGGTTGGATATTTCATCTTCCCATAAGTAGAAACATTTCAACAAAAATGAAGTGTCGTGATAGCTGCATCCTAACTTCAAATGGCTCAGAACAAAATTTTCAAAGAAAATGAAAATACAAAAATCAAAAAGGTATTAATCCATATATAGATAGAGATAAACAAATGAGGAAAGTATCAGTTGGTAAATCTTGGTGTTCTATGTAGTAGCACTATTCCATTTTTCTACAAGTTTGAAGTCTTTCAAGTAAAATATTGAGCGGAAATATTGCTGTGAAGAAATTTTTGACTAGCCTGATTTTTCTTTTCTTTTTTTTTTTTTTTTTTGAGACGGAATCTCGCTCTGTCACCCAGGCTGGAGTGCTGTGGCCTGATCTCAGCTCACTGCAAGCTCCGCCTCCCGGGTTCACACCATTCTCCTGCCTCAGCCTCCCGAGTAGCTGGGACTACAGGCACCGCCACCTCACCCGGCTAGTTTTTTGTAGTTTTTAGTAGAGACGGGGTTTCACCATGTTAGCCAGGATGGTCTCAATCTCCTGACCTCGTGATCCGCCCATCTCGGCCTCCCAAAGTGCTGGGATTACAGGGTTGAGCCACCGCGCCCGGCCTAGCCTGATTTTTCTATTGTGCATGGCATTTTCTCTTTCTTGCTTTGAAGCTTGCACAAATATCTTTTTATTCTTGAAGTTCATTATGTCAATTAAATTGTGTTTCTGTGTTAAGAATCTTACATTAAAATTTCTCAGAGCCTGGCATTTTTTCCGGATGGTGTTCAAGTGTGGTGCAGTTCTGTATTTACCTAATATTTTTTCAAAGTCAGAATTATCAAAGATCTAGAATGAACAGAAAAGATTCAAATTAAGAGTGACTATTTGAGAGTCATTAAAAGTCTGTGAAAAGAGGGGATGTCTGGGAGTGCAGCTGTGAGGCAGCATCATGACATCACAGATGAAACACAAGCACTGGAGAAGCACAAGCACTGGGGAAACTGACTCCTCCATTCAATTCTGACTTTACCATTTGCCAGATGTGGAACCTTGGTCTGATAATTCAACATTTCTGAGTCTCAGTTTCCCCATCTGTAATATGGGATGAATCTCTGTCTTATAAGATTGATGAGAGGATTAGAGACAAGGAATGTAGACACTTAGTCTACAATAAGTAGACTTATTAAGTGGAGCTCAATAAGTAAGTAATTGGTCATTATTTTTAGTACATTAAGGGCTGGGTTACTGCAACCTTACAAATGCTTTCAGAAATTGGCAGGAGGACACCACACATGTGTACTCAAGCAAGAACACCACACGGAGATACTGTGTTAAGCAGTTAGGCAAGAATAGAGTCAACTAATCATAGCAAGCCTTCTCTCATCCCCCTATATTACCTGAATGGAAGGAACACTAGAGAAACACAAATTTTTGCTGCAGCATTGCCTTTCACACTTAGGTGCATGTCATTATTCTAGAAGAACATGTAGCAACAATATTTGCTTGTGAATTTAAGGCAGTTTTTGCTGCACCTTGTAAAATATCTGTTCCCACAGGTGGCTTTATTTCTTCACAAGTTTATTCATTTCACTGTTCTAGTCTCAATATTAAAATTGTGTGGTACATTGAAATTTTCAAAAGACAGAAGTTAAATTCTCTGCCTCATTGATATGAGCCCATTTGATAAGTTTCTTGCAGAGTTTCTGAGGTAATTGCCTTCTTTCTCTTTAGCTGGGTCTGATTATATAACAAGAATAGGTCCTATAATGAGAGACTTTATGCAAACATTAGACATCATAATTCCTTTCAAGCAATTAATTTCTCTCAAGATTAAGTAAATTGATGCAACAACACTTGATAAATGTTTCAATTAATTAATTAATTTGAAAATACTTTTATAAACAAACCTAAGCACAGCATTGTTTTTAGTGGTGTGAAAGGTATTTTCATGAAGGCAGAGGTAAAGAGTACTCAGAAAAAGAGTACTAGCAGGCCAGGTGCAGTGGCAGCTGCCTGTAATCCCAGCACCTTGGGAGGCTGAGGCGGACAGACCACCTGAAATCAGGAGTTTGAGACCAGCCTGGCCAGCATGGTGAAACCCCATCTCTACTAAAAATACAAAAAACTAGCTGGGCATGGTGGCAGCTGCCTGTAATCCCAGCTACTTGGGAGACTGAGACAGGAGAATCACTTGAACCCAGGAGGTGGAGGTTGCAGTGAGCTGAGATCGTGCCACTCCACTCCAGCTGGGGCAACAGAATGAGACTCTGTTTAAAAAAAAAAAAAAAAAGCTATATGTATCAAAATAGTGTGGTAATGGCATCAGGCTGGACATATAGATAAATGGAATAAAATGAAAGTCCAGAAATAAACGCATACATCTAGGGTTAATTGATTTTTGACAATAGTGTGGAAATCTGAAGTTTCATCTGGGGAGACAAATTGTGGGGCATGACTCCTATGGCTTATGCCTGAATTACCTAGTTGCTTCTCCACTTATGTCTGGTCCCTGTGCTATAATGACACAGTAAAGTGTGTGCTTTAATGACACAGTAAAGTGTATGCTGTCAATGACAAGAGTTACATATGGCCTCTCAATGTAGATTGGAGTTTGTCACAGCGTGGTGACTTTGGAGTAGTCATAGTTTTATTTGGTGGCTTAGGGCTACCATGTGTGCATGTGTGAGCAAGTCAAAAGCTGTATAATCTATTATGAGCTAGCATTGGAAGTCACATAGCATCACTTCTACCATACTCAGTGGTCAAAGCAGTCAGAAACCCACCAAGATTCAAGGTGAAGAGAAACAGACCACCCTCTTGATGGGAAGAGATTCGAAGAGTTTGAGGCCATGTTTTAGAACTACCAGAATGAAATTTTCAGCCATCACTTTGCAAACGAAAGAAATATAAATTATCCATTTAAAACATTAAGAATTCTGAGATTTCTGGAAGCAAGGAAAAGGAAAAATATCTATTGTACAAAAATATCTATTGTATTACAGAATGAAACTGCCATGCTAAGAGTGGAACTGAACAAAATAAAAGAATCAAGATCATGGGATCTCAGAAGGGCCAGTAGAAAAAAATATGAAAATTATAAATCAAGATCAGAGAAAATATATTGAAGATATTAACATTTTAACAGAAAAGAATTTTGATATTCAAAAGATAATAAAACTGGGCAAAGAAATACTAGCCAAAATAATATGCAGTATAATGGACTGCTTTATGTAGTAATACCTGAGAAGGCAACATTGAACTCAAATTAATAAATGGAAAACAAAGCAAAGAGAAAGTGAATATATAATGGACTGCTTTATGTAGTAGTACCTGAGAAGGCAACATTGAACTCAAATTAATAAATGAAAAACAAAGCAAAGAGAAATTGAATATTATGGTTGGGATATGATTTTTTGTTTTTTGTTTTTTGTTTTGTTTTGTTTTGTTTTTGAGATGGAGTCTCGCTCTGTTGCCCAGGCTGGAGTGCAGTGGTGTGATCTCGACTCACTGCAACCTCTGCCCCCTGGGTTCAAGCGATTCTCCTGCCCCAGTCTCCTGAGTAGCTGGGATTACAGGTGCCCGCCACCAAGCCAGTTGGGCTATGTTATAATTCGTTTGGCCCTGCCAAATCTCATATTGAAATTTGATACCCAATGCTGGAGGTGGGGCCTGGTGAAAGGTGCTTGGATCCTGGGGACAGATCCCTCATGAATGGCTTGGTGCCTTTCTCACAGGAGCGAGTGAGTTCTCTCTTTTAGTTCACATGAGAACTGGTTGTAGAGAAGAGCCTGGTACCTCCTCCTCTCTCTCTCAATTCCTTTCCCACCATGTGATCTGTACACACTGGCTTTCCTTCCTCTTCCATCATGAGTGGAAGCAGCCCAAGCTTCTTGCCAGAAGCAGATGCTGGTGCCATGCTTCTTGTACAGGTTGCAGTACTGTGGGCTAAATAAACCTTCCTATATAAATTACTGAGCCTCAGGTATTCCTTGATAGCAACATAAACAGAGTAAGACATTGAATCACAAGGTTCCAACATTTTCATTTGTCTGAATTAAAATATAACCATGATGTTCCTTCTCAATAATGTTGAAAACTAAATGTTAAAGTAGTAACCTACACAATGAGCTTTATCACACTAAAGTTACCCTTGGTAAAAGACACTGGTTAGACCTCCTATCAAAGAATATCAAGAGAAGGAAAGTGAATACATGTAACAACATGAGCACACAAAATGAATATATTATATGATAAAAAAATTAAAGAAATGATCACTCAAACTACAAAGCAAAAATACGTTGTTTTCAAACAATGGGGTAACATGCACAAAAAGATTATGAAATAGAAAAACACAATGCCTAATATAAAAGATAAATTTTGTAAGTATGCACAACAAATCAACCTGAGAGTGAAAAACAAACACATGCTGGAAGAGAGAAATAACTAGCTATTCAAAGAATATCATCACTTGAAAGAAAAAAAATAACTAAGTATGAAGTTGGCAAAGCAGATAGAGGGATTATAGTGTGACAATTTTGATAAGATCTTGCTGATACTATTTTAAAAAATCTGCATTGGACGCCTTCCTGAAGGTCTTTTATCACATTTATTCAGGAAAAAAAAAGGCTAAAGATATAAAGGAGATAATAGGTCAAATCATATGCCAGTTGGAAGTAGTGTAAGATGGACAAACACTGGTAATATGATAGAAGGCACAGTAGCAGCAGATGCAGAAGTCTGAAATTGAAACCGCCAGGTTTTCTGTGGCATACCAACCTGAGTGTGCCTGGTCTCATCCACTCTCAGAAGCTAAGCAGGATTGGGCCTGGTTAGAACCTGGATGGGAAAACGCCAGTTAAAATCTGGACTAAAAAAATTAAGCAGGCAAAATCAAAATCAAATTGCATCAAAGAATCTGTTAGGGCAAGTTTGGTTGATAAAGCAAAAGAGAAATTGAATACATTTATTATATTAAATAATCGGGACTATTATGTGGATCAAGAGGAGAAAAACAATATATTTTTTCATTCAAAAAAGAGATTACTGGATTGATGACACTATAGCAAAATTTAAAACTAGCATATTTTAATGATTAGAGGGTTGGGACTTTGTGCACCACTTCACAATCTCTGAGGACAGGAGAGAGGATGAAAGTTAAGTTGATCATCAGTGGCCAAGGATCTAATCAATCATACCTATGTAACAAAGCCTCCATAAAAACCCAAAAGGACTGGGTTTGGAGAGCATCTGGTTGGCTGAATAAGTGGAGGTTCCAGACGGTGACACACCGGGAAGGGCATGGAAGCTCCAAGCTTCTTCCCCCATACCTGGTTCTATGTATCTCTTAATCTGTATCTTTTATAATATCCTTTATAATAAATTGGTAAATGTAAAAAAAAAAAAAAAAAAAACCTCTAGCATCTTTAAAATGTGTGTATCAGAGGCTTCCAGTTTCTGATAATATCCAAGTAACCCCTACTGAACAAATTCTCTTTCACATAACTATAATTTCTGGAAGAAATATTTAAAACAGTTACTTTGAGGCACTAGAGAGAGCAAATGAAAGTAAATAGATAGAAGAAACTGATGGGAAAAGCACGAAACAAAAAGTAAAATTGTAGACCTAAATCTAACCATATGAATAGTTAAATTAAATGATAATGAAGAAACTCTCCAAGTATAGCAATGCTCAACTATGTGCTCTTTACAAAAACTACACCTTAAATATAAAGAGATGAGTTAAAAGTAAGTGCACAAAAAACTATATTATGAAAACATAAGACGACTGAGCTCTTTAGTTGTATCACTGTTATGTAAAGTAGTCTTCAAGATGAAGAGTATTAACAGTGATAAGAAGGGACAATTCATAATGATAAAGGTTATTGTTCATCAGGAAGACATGGCAACCATAAAAGTATATTCTCCTAATAACAGAATACAGGACATGAGTAAAAAATCTATAGCTACCTTCCTGTTTATTGGAAAAAGAAGGTCTAAATGCTTTCTTTCTGTGATTGAGAACAAGGTAAGATGCCTACTATATATATTTCTAGTCAATATTATATGGGAGAGCTTAGCTAGTGCATTTAAGCAAGGAAGTGAAACAAAAAGCATACAGATAGAAAGGAAGAAGCATAGTTTGTTTTATTCAACTTGAGTATCTTTCTAAAATTTGTTTGAATCTTCAAAACAGCTATTAGAACTCACAGCTGAAATTAGTAAAGGACAGAGTCTAAGGTCAATAGATAAAACTCAATTATATTTCTACATACTATTAAGAAACAGTGGCAAAATAAATTTTTAAAATAACATCAAAATATAAAATGCTTAAGGGTAAATGTTATAAAATATGTTCAAGACCTATAAACTAAAAACTATAAAACATTGCTAATAAAAATTGAAAATAGCATAAGACTTACTTATCTATTTAAGGTATATCATGCTTATGGTTTGGAAAACTTAACATTGTTATGGTGTCTTGTCTCCCCAAATTGCTCAAAATTTAAGAAACCCAAATCCAAGTCCCAGCAGGCTTTTGGTGGGGGGGCAGGGGTAGAAATTAGTAAATGGATTCTAATGGTTATACAGGAATGCAACAACCCTATAATAGTGAAGACAACAACATTAGAAGACTCTTGAAAATCTGATTTTGAGGTTTAGTACAGAGTCATGCAAATTTAAAAGGGCATAGTGGTACAAGAATAGAAATGTAGCTTAAGAGAATGAAAGAGCTGAGAAAAAGAAACCTAACATATATGGTTAAGTGGTTTTCAACAAAGACGCCAAAGTAATTCATTGGAGAAAGCATAGTCTTTTCAACAAATAGTGCAGAAAAAAATAGCTATCCATTTGAAAAGAAAAAGGAAAAAAGATAACTATTTCTTAGATAAGAAAGGATAAACATAAATCATAGAGGGAAAATTTGATAAATGGGGCATGATAAAAAATTTAAATACCTGACTTTTGAAAAACTTTTTAAAGAAAATGAAACTGCAAGTCACAGACTGGTAGAAAATATTTGAATATGTGTATCTGACAAAGGACTTGAATTTAGAAGATGTAAAAACTCCTACAACTCAGTAATAAGAAGAAAGCAACTCAATAAAAGAAACAGGCAAGAAATGAGAACAGACATTTCACAAAGAATAGATACATGCAAAGAGCAAATAAGTGCATGGAAAATATATTTTGTTTATTCATCAGGAGAGTGTAAATTAAATTATGAGATAGCACTATATACTCAGAAAATATAAAAAGACTGAGATAGCAAGTGTTCATGTGGATGGGAAGCAACTGGAACTCTCAAACATTGCTTCTGAAAACATAAAATGATACAACCGTTTTGCAAAACAGTTTGGCAATTTCTTATAAACATACACTTACTATCTGACGTAGGAATTCCACTCCTACGTACTTAAAAAGAGAATTAAAAGCATATGTTCCCAATGACCCATTGGTGAATAATTATAGCAGTGTTATTTGTAATATCCCAAAACTGGACAGGGATCAAATGTCCACCAAAAGCTGTATAAATAAACTAATTGTGGCATAGCCATATGATGGAATACTACTTGGTTAAAAAAATAGAATAAAATTGGCTACATATAACAAGATTGATAAACCAGACACAAAAGAGTGTAAAACAAGTAAAACTAATTTATAGTTATAGAGAGCAAATTAATGGTTGCTTGGGATGAGAGTATGAGGTGGTGTATGTGTACTACAAAGGAAATACTCTATATTTTGCTAATGGTGATATGGATGTTTAAATTTGTCAAAACATCAAACTGTATACTTAGAATGGATACTTTTTTTTTTTTTTTTTTAAGACAGAGTCTCGCTCTGTCGCCCAGGCTGGAGTGCACTGGCGTGATCTCGGCTCACTGCAAGCTCCGCCTCCCGGGTTCACACCATTCTCCTACCTCAGCCTCCCAAGTAGCTGGGACTATAGGCGCCCACCACCACGCCCGGCTAATTTTTTGTATTTTTAGTAGAGAGGGGGTTTCACCATGTTAGCTAGGATGGTCTCAATCTCCTGACCTCGTGATCCACCCGCCTTGGCCTCCCAAAGTGCTGGGATTACAGGCGTGAGCCACCATGCCTGGCCTAAAATGGATACATTTTAATGCATATCAATTATACTTTGATTTAATATATATCAGTGTATATAGGATTTTTGTCAGAATACTATAATTTTTTAACGTTAATATGTTTTTTCTGGTTTTCAATTTCTTAAAAATAATTTTGTATTCTTAAATAGATTACAAATTTGCAGAAAAGCAAAAAATAACTTTCTTCTGAACCACTTGAAATTAATTTCTTTTTTCTTTTTTTTTTTTTTTTTTTTTTGAGACAAGGTCTCACTCTGTCACCCAGGCTGAAGTGCAGCAGCACAATGAGGGCTCACTGCAGCCTTGACCTCTCTGGGCTCAGATGATCCTCACACCTCAGCCTCCCAAGTAGCTGGGGCCACAGGGGCGTGCCACTATACCCAGCTACTTTTTGTGTTTTTTGTAGAGATGGGGTTTTGCCACATTGCCCAGGCTGGTCTTGAATTCTTGGGCTCAAACAACCCACCTGCCTCAGCCTCCCAAAGTACTGGGATTACAGGCATGAGCCACCACTCCTGGCTGAAATTAAGTTCTTAATTTTATGTGTCATCACCTCTGAATAACTTAATATTTCCTACAAACAAAAAGCTTCTCTTACACGACCAAGTTATAATAATCAAAACCAGAATGTTAACATTGATACATTAACTTTGATAGCACTGATATATTAACATTGATAACTTTCAACTTTAGACCTCAGTAGCTTTTTGCAAACTGTCCCAATAATAGTCTTTTAAAGAAAATGATTGTGTTTAGTATCATGCTTTGCATTTAGTTGTCATGTCTCTTTCCTCTCCTTCAGAAAGGAACAGTTCTGCAGGCTCTTTCTTAGATTCATGACTTTGATGCTTTTCAAAATTATAGGCAAGTAATTTTGTAGGAAGTCTATCAATTTGCATTTGTCTGATATTTCCTCATGATTAAATTTATCTTTTGGAGTAATATCGCAGAGTGATGTTCTGTTCTTATTGCATTCTATCTGATGGCAAACAGTTTCATGAAATGATTGATGCCTTACAAAAAGTTTATGAGGACAATTTCCTGAAGAAATCAGCAAGTTACCAATGGATAACTTATTTTAAGAAGGGATGAGATGATGTTGGAGATGAGGCCTGCAGTGGCAGATCATCAACATCAATTTTCAAGGAAAAAATTTCATCTCGTATGTGCCCAAATTGAGGAAGACCAACAGTTAACAATAGAAACAAATAGTCAACACGGTAGACATCTGAATTGGTTCAGCTTACACAATTCTGACTGAAAATTATTAAAGTTTGCCAAACTTTCCACTCAGGGGGTGCCCAAACTGTTGTGCCCAGATCAGCTCCAGACAAGAGCAGAGCACTTTCAGTGGAAATTCTAAACAAGTGGGATCAAGATCCTGACGTATTTCTCAAATTATAACTGGACATGAAACATGGCTTTACCAGTACAATCTTGAAGACAAAGCAAAATCAAAGCAATGGCTACCAAGAGGTGGCAGTGGTCCAGTTACCGCAAAAATGGACTGATCAGGAGCAGAGGTCATGGCAAGTGTCTTGGCATGCTCAAGGCATTTTGCTTGTTGACTTTCTGAAAGGCCAAAGAATGATAATATCTGCTTATTATGAGAATGTTTTGAGAAGGTTAGCCAAAGCTTTAGCAGAAAAATGTCTGGAAAGCTTCATTGGAGAGTCCTTCTCCACCACAACAATGATCTTGCTCATTCCCCTCATCAAACAAGGGCAATTTTGTGAGAGTTTTGATGGGACTCTACTTTACAGTCCTTATTTGGCTCCTTCTGACTTCTTTTTGTTTCCTAATCTTAACAAAATCTTTAAAGTGCACCCATTTTTCTTCAGTTAATAATGTAAAAAAGACTGCATTTACATGGTTAAATTCCCAGGACCTTCAGGTTTTTAGGGATGAACTAAATGGCTGGTATCATTCCTTACAAAAGTTTCTTGAATGTGATAGAACTTATGTTGAGAAATAAAGTTTATAATTTTTATTATTTATGTATGTATGTATTTATTTGAGACAGGGTTTTATTCTGTTGCTCAGGCTGGTGTGCAATGGCACAATCAAGGCTCTCCACAGTTTTGATCCCTCAGGCTCAAAAATCCTCCCACCTCAGCCTCCCAAGTAGTTAGGACTACAGATGCATGCCACCACTCCCGGCTAATATTTTGATTTTTTTGAGACAGGGTCTCACTATGTTGCTCAGGCTAGTCTCTAACTGTTGGCCTCAAGTGATCCTCCCACTTTGGCCTCCCAAGTGTTGGGATTACAGATGTGAGTCACCGTACCTTTTGTCCTTTTTTTTTTGGAGATGGAGTCTTCCTCTGTTGCCAGGCTGGAATGCAGTGGTGTGATCTCACTTACTGCAGCTTCCACCTCCTGGGCTCAAGCGATTCCCCTGCCTCAGCCTCCTGAGTAGCTGGGACTATAGGCGAGTGCCGCCATGCCCAGCTAATTTTTTTTGTATTTTAGTAGAGACAGGGTTTCACTATGTTGGCTAGGATGGTCTCGATCTCCTGACCTTGTGATCTGCCCACCTTGGCCTCTCAAAGTGCCAGGATTACAGGTGTGAGCCACTGCTGCCAGCCACCTTTGTCCCTTTTAAGTCAAACTGATGGTGTTTTCACTAATGATTCTTTCAAAAATGCCATGTGTTTTCTTGTAAGGGTTTGATCTCTGCCTAAAGCTATTTCTTCTTCCCCTTCTCCTTCTCCTTCTCCTTTTCTCCTTCTTCTTCTTCTTTTTTTTTTTTTTTAGAAGGAGTTTTGCTCTTGTTGCCCAGACTGGAGTGCAATGGCATGATCTCAGCTCATTGCAACTTCTGCCACCCAGGTTCAAGTGATTCTCCTGCCTCGCCTCCTGAGTAGCTGGGATTAAAGGCATGTGCCACCACGCCTGGCTAATTTTGTACTTTTTAGTAGAGACGGGTTTTCTCCATGTTAGTCAAGCTGGTCTCAAACTCCCGACCTCTGGTGATCCTCCCACCTCGGCCTCCCAAAGTGCTGGGATTACAGACATGAGCCACTGCATCTAGCCTCCTAAAACTATTTCTTAATTTTATTATCGTTTGTCCTGGAGAGGCTGAGGACAAAATGTTAGCACCCTGTCTAGAAATCTCCTTAGCTAGATCATCCATTGCATTAGGTAAAAATTTCTATTTTTCATGTGATGGCAGCTGACCATTTTGCTTTACTTTCAACCAGTACATAACAAGGGTCCTCTTTCCTCCAGCTTCTGATAACATTGTCCTCACTTTCCTTTAGTACTTCCAGGTACTTTCTGCCAACAGCAAAGCCAATATTAGCTTCTAACATACTTGGAACTTCCATTCTCAATGTAGGCCAGGTCAGAATACAAGAGCACAAATACTGATAGTGGTGTCATTCATTGATTAACATACCCTCTAAGGCTAGAATTTATTGTAAATTGCCATTTTGAAATGTTCTTTAATCTATACACTTCAGATTCTCAATGTATATTTTTCTAGATTTGGATTACACTATCTGAATTGCTTGTCTAGTTTTTCATCCACAAAATCTTGTCTGTTACTTTATGTTATTTTCCATGTATGTATTTTTTAGTTTCTCTCATTCTTTTATTTTTTTCTTTTCCTTTAGTTGTTTCTTCTTTCAATTTCATTTTGGTAAAATACTCATTTTCATCTCCTTCTAAGACCTTTCTCCATGTGCCCTGAAAGAAATAAAGAAATGAAGCTGTTTTCAGAAGGAAGTTCTGTCGGTGGATTGTTTACCTGCGACTCCAACACAAACTCCCCCATGGGAAGGATGAGTTCAGTGATAACTACCCAAGCACAGTGAGACCACTTCCCACATTTTACAATTACTGAGCACTAAGACCTTGTCATCAGAGGGTAGTGGTTAGGTGGTGAGGACACCTTGATCAGGTGACAGATTCAGGAGTGGGGCTAGAGACAGGGGTGGGGCTTGGCAAGAGGGGCAGAGCCTGAGTGGAACCAAGTTTGGCAAGAGGACTAGAGTCATTAGAGGTGACTGCAAAGGCCAGGCTCTTGCCAAGCTGGTCACAATTTGTACTGAGCTATGACACCGTGAGCTGCTTGGCCCTTTAGTGAAAAAAACTGCTGGAAACTCAGAAGGCTCAGAGTGTTCTCTCTGCTCCCCTCTCAGAAGACAGAAAAACTGAGGCCCCCAGATGGAAGGGTTTTAGGGTGGTCCTGGTGTCCTCCTCGAGCCATGGATTCAGAATAGCCCCTTAAAACTGGTGTGACAAAGGCAAGGGGCACAAAAAGGTGTGGTTCATAAAGCAAGGTTTAGAGGAGCCTCAAATCAGAAATGATAAGCAATGCTCACCCCTCAATGGATTTGTAGGAGCGCCCTCCATGCTCAGAGATCTTGGAGTACATATTGTGTAGTATTTGGCTGACTTGACTGATCACAGAGTGGGAATATCTCGACTGAAAGGGGGTAAATAACTCCTTGATGAAGAAGTGGATTCAATAAGAAGGAGAATCTAAGGGGACAAATTCCTGTATAAAATCAGAGTGGTGGTTATCCAAAGGGGTTATATTTGCCTTCCAGAGGAGAATGAGTCCCTCATGGTGGGGCACTTGGGGTAACAGGCACTTCCAGGCTTGTCTCTGGAAGTCCCAGAGTTTAGCTCCCAATGGCCTCCATTTTATCTTTCAGTGGAAGGCTGAGGAACCTGCTGAAGGTGAGGGAGTGAGAATCTTTTTATAATTTGAGACTATTTGGTTTAGATGGATTGCATTTTGAATCTATCATATAGAGGGTCAAAATCTTGTTATACTATCCAAATCAACATCAGAAGTTAGTGAGAGATTCAGCATTCTGAAAGATGAAATTCATATATAGCTGTCTGAACTCTGGCTCAACTCAGCAGAGCAGGGCTGGAGTGGCAAGGTGGCACCGAAGTGTGGCAGAGCTACATTATGTGAGTTAGAGTTGAGATGTGGCCAAAACGCATCAGAATTCCCTAGAGCAGCAGTCCCCAACTTTTTGGCACCAGGGACCAGTTTCGTGGAAGACAATTTCTCCACAGACTGAGGGAGGCAGGAGGGGATGGCTTAGGGATGATTCAAGTTTGTTACATCTATTGTACACTTTGTTTCTATTATTATTACATTGTAATATCTAATGAAATAATTATACAACTCACCATAATGTAGAATCAGTGGGAGCTCTGAGCTTGTTTTCCTGCAACTAGACAGTCTCATCTGGGGGTGATGGGAGACAGTGACAGATCTTCAGGCATTTGATTCTCATAAGGTACCCACAACCTAGTTCACAATAGGCTTCATGCTCCTATGGGCATCTAATGCCACCACTGATCTGACAGGTGGTGGAGCTCAGGTGGTAATGTGGGTGATGGGGAGTGGCTGGAAATACAGATGAAGCTTCGCTTGCTTGCTCGCCACTCAAGTCCTGCTGTGCAGCCTGGTTTGTAACAGGTCACAGATGGTACCATGGAAATAAAAGAAGCCCTGATTTGTAGAATTTCACACTTTCCCTTGGTTGATTATACCCACTATGGCAAATTTAAAGTTCCCAATCTGATGTAACTGAAAGAGTGGAACTGGAGAGATGCACAGTAGTACAGCATTACAGAGCACTTCCACCATAGACGCAACAGACAAAATAACATCAAGAGCACAAATAATAGTAAAAATGTAATATAATCATTAGAAAGGGTGAGCTTTTAGTATTCCTTTGGGATTTTTTAAAAACATCTATGTTGAAATATAATTCACATACCATAAAATTCACCCATTTAAAGTAAAACAATTCAGTGATTTTAGTATATTCATAGAGTTTGTAACCATCACTACAATCAGTTTTACAACATTTTAATCATCTCAAGCAGCAACATTATATAAATTTGCAGTCACTCCCCATTTACCCCCAAGTGCCCTCCTCCTTGGCTCCGGGCAACCACTGATCACTGCCTGTTGCACCAAGTTACCCTTTGTGGACATTTCACAAAGCCTATTGTGACTTGCTTCTTAGCATGTTGTTTCCAAGGCTCTTCCATGTAATGGCATGTATCTAGCCTTACCCATTTTGTTGTATTGTCATCCTTGTTGAAAATCATAAATGTAAAGATTATTTCTGGACTCTCGAGTCTATTCTGCTGATCCATATGTCTATCCTTATGCCAGTCCCACATAGTTTTGATTACTACATTCCTTCATTCCTTCTTTTTTCCTAAGTAATATTCCATTGTATGGATATACCAAACATGAGTTGTTGGACATTGATCAAACATGAGTTGTTGGACATTTGGGTTATTTCACTTTTTGGCTGTTATGAATAATGCCATGAACATGCATGTAAACATTGTTATGCAAACATATGTTTTCATTTCTCTTAGGTGTATATCCTGTGGAGTGGAATTGTTGAGTCATATGCTAACTCTGTGTTTAATCTTTTGAGGAACTGCCAAAGTGTTTTCCAAAGTGACTGTACCACTTTCCAATCTACCAGCAATAGATGGGCATTCCAATTTCTCCACATCCTCAACAACAATGGTCAGTTTTTAAGATTATAGCCATCCTAGTGGGAATGAAATGGTATCTCATTGTGGTTTTTATTTGCATGCTCCTGAAGACTAATGATATTGTGCAACTTTTCATGTGCTTACCAACCATGTTTATCTTTTCTTTAGAGAACTGTCTATTCAAATCTTTTGCCTTAAAAAATTGAGTTGTTTATTGTTAAGTTCTAAGAACTCTTTATTTTCACTGGATACAAGTTCCATATACATATATATATATATATGTATATATATATTGTTTTTACTGGATACAAGTTCCATATAAATATATATATATATAGATAGAGAGAGAGACAGAGAGAGAGAGTAGGTATGAGGAAAATATATAGTGTGTATATATATATATATATATACACACACACACCTAGTTTGCAAATATTTTCTTATGTTGTGCATTTTCTTTTTTCTTTATTGATGTTGTTCTTTGAAGAACAAAAGTTTTAAATTTTGCTGAATTCCAGTTTTTCTATGTATTCTTTTGTCACTTGTGTATTTGGTGGCATATCTTAACAAACCACTACCTAATCCAAGTCAGAAAAACTTATATGTTTTCTTCTATAAGTTTTATAATTTTATTTCTTACATTTGGGTTGATGGTCCCTTTTGAGTTTTGTATATGGTGTGAGGTAGGTGTCCAACTTGATTCTTTTGCATATAAATATCTAGTTGTCCCAGCATATTTGTTGAAAAGACTATTCTTTCCCCATTGAATTATCTTGGTAATTTGTCAAAAATCATAAACATATGGGTTTATTTCAGGTTTCAATCCTATTGATCTATATGTATACACTTATGCCAGTAACACATGGTCTTACTGCATCTGTGTAATAAGCTTTGAAATCAGGAATTTTGTCTTGCAACTTTTTCTGGTCAAAGTCATTTTGGCTAGTCTGGGTCTCTTGCATTTCACATGAATTTTAGGATTGGCTTGTGAATTTCTGAATAAAAAGCAGGCTGGAATTTTGATAAGGATTACATTGAATATGTAGATCAATATGGGGAGTACTGCCATCTAAACAATAGTAAGTCTTCTTGTAATACATTAACATGGTATATCACCTTTGTCTCAACATATATGTTTTAAAATTATATCTTCATATAAGTTACCTTTTAATCATGGCTGAACTTAACAACTGGCTTATAAAATTCTTGAAAATTTACAAATTAACTCTCAGCAACAAGCCAGTTCCAGCACACCACTGCCTCTTATTGTTTTTGTATTTTAAGTATACTTCACCAGAGAGAAAAAGGCTAGCTGAACCAGGATGGAGTCTTTAGGTGGGATTGACGGCAGAAACTCAGCCTCCAAAAGGGCTGAGAGTAGGAAACACGGCCATAGGTCATCAAGGTCGCATGGCTGATGTGGATAGAAGAGATGGGCTGGGCAGCATTAGCACTAAGAATCACAACTTTAGCTAAGAAGGGAAGCTAGGATGACAAGTAGCAAAGCCAGCAGCCACTAAGAATGAATATCCTTCAGGGTTTGGCATCTTATGTAGCAAGAACTGCTGGTCTGGAAAGGACCTAGTTTCTCGATGGACAGGGAATTACCTGCAGGTTTTCTGACAACAAAATGATGCCCATCCAGGAACAGCCTTGGCATTTTCTAAATCATGGCAGAGGCAGGAAAATAAAGGATTTAATATCTACCTTGCATTTTCAAGGTCACTGAAAACTGCAAATGGGCAAAATCAATATCTTCCTATCAAGATTGCTGTGAGGGTTAAGCTGGGTATGGTGGCACATGCCTGTACTACTCAGCTCCCTGGGAGGCTTGAGCCCAGGAGTTTAAGGCTGCAGTGAGCTATGGTGGTGCCAACTGCACTCCTCCAGCTTGGGTGACAGAGTGAGACCCCATCTCTTAAAAAACAAACATCACCACAACCACCACCACCAAAAAAATCCCCAAAAACTGTTCTGGGGATTAAATAAAGGGGGTCAAGAAGAGGAAATTATTATGTAATAGTTTCCGTTCATTTTGGATACACCAGTTTCAGTCACTGCCAACTGCCATCATTCATTTAAATCATTTATGAGAATGAATTAGCTTCTTTCAGCAACTTAAAGTCTACCCTCACCCTCATTGTTCATCTCAGACCTGCATCTCTAACACCACAATTCCTATCACACTCTCAGACCCCTGTGGAGAACAGATGCACCATCTTTCTACTCTGACCTCTCCTTTGTCTTTTATTTCCTTAGGGATCCAAACTATTGAGGTGGCCTACACTTCTGATTCACTGGTAGATTTATTTTCCCACTTGTATTGATTCCAACTATAAGTCCTGGAGCCTGATTCTGATTTCTGGGCTGGAAGCTGATCCCCGAGTATGAATATAAAATCTGATCAAAATAGATCCCTTTTTGTCCTTCATGAAACCTATCTGTAAATACCAACTTTAATCCTACACTCTGCAGAAGCCTCTAGTCTAATGCTTCCCAGCTTCAGGTCCTACAGTCCTTGCATCTAAAGAGGAAAGTCTCTTTGTTGACTTAATTGTACCATGTGCAAGGTGAAGCATAATAAAATCCTTTACAATTGCTCTTTGGCCTTCATAAAATTGAGTATTGCTCTTTTTTCTTCCCAAAGCTACCATTACAGAAAATGTAGTACTTCATTATCCACTGCATTAATCAATAATGATTTAATGTATGAACTAGTTGTTGCAGGTGAGTAGGAACTATATGGGCCAGTGGTGTTGGGGTAAGAAGAATTTACCAAGACAGTTGTAGGTAAAGAAAAGTAGACTTATTAGAGAAAGTATAAAAATATGTTGCAAGAGTGCAACAGGCAGATTAGTAAGAGAGAAGCTGAATGCAAGGAGACAAAGGCTTGCTAGGGATTTTATAGGGTGGTGCTGGTGCTGCGTGCTGGTAACAGCAAGGTCACATCAAGCTAACCTGCATTTTTCTATCAGCCGAGGGTCTGGTGATAGCTGGGCACAGGAAAATTGTGAGTTATTTGTGCAGGAGGGTTCCTCTGTCCTGGACCAGGAAGAAAGGCAGACTTATAGCTTATCTGCTTTCTCTTTTTGCTTTCCCTTGGTCCTGCCAGCCTGACTCCTTTTCTCTAATTGAGACTCCACATTTCCCCTGTCCCAACCCCCGACAAAGGAACAATGACAAATCTTTGGCATGTGGGTGAGGGTCTTTCAACTGCTTTCTGCTGACCAGAGGTGTAGAGTTAGCCTTACCTAGGATTGGTGTCGATTAGGAGGTTACATGGGCCTAAATCCCTAAGTTTGGAGTTACATTGGGCAGGGTGGCATGGGACCATGGGGGAACAGCATTTGCGGCCTAAAATTTTGTCCTGCTGCATCCAAAGGAGAGTCATGGAGTTCTCTTAGTGGCTGATGCCCTTGCTATAGTAACATTTTGGTTTGAAATTGTTGTATCCTAGAAGACACAAAATGAGATATTGCATTAACAATACATGGTGCAAATACACAAACTAACATGAGCATTATTATAGGTGGGAGAAGTGGGGCAACCCATGGCCAAACCCAGCTGGAGAAACTTTGAAATAGTTGTGTCAAAAAGGAATTTTGAAGAACTCCTTTTTGAAGGCCCTCTAAAATCTTGATGCTCTTTTTGATCTTTTTAAAACTTTCTTCTACCTGACCTGAGGTATTGATGGAAAAGCAACAAGTTTCATTTAATAGTATACAGGTGCCCCCTGCCTCAGTAGTAAGCACATTCCAAGTGGGTTGGTTCTGCAAGATAACCCCTGCCAACAAATTTAGGGCCTGTTGTTGGGCCTTGATGGCTGTGACTGTAGCTTTCCGAGACTGCTGTACTAGAATGGTGAGATAATGAATACAGCACTTAAGCATAGGTATACTTGCCAACCAAAAGATTGCATGGGCTACAGAATTTCCTAGACCATTCCTCTCTATGGTGGGATTGTCAGTGGTGAGCACACCAAATGATAGGATGTTGATTAAGCTGCATTTCTGTTTCCTTTCTCCTGATGGCCTTTGGAGGGCCCAACTTATGAAGGATCCTAAATTTGGAACTTGGTCAGAAGATATGAAGCCTGAATAGTTACATATTTGAACCCCAGGTATTGCTGCAACTATAGTGCAAGTACCTCTCCATTTAATAGGCAAGTTTAGAAACATTGTGGATTTGCATAAAAAGAAGAACCCAGTTCCTTTTAATAAAACTCCTTAGGTGGGACCTTGTTACCAGGCATAGATGTGGTTAGTTTCGGTTCACGTATAATTTGCATAGAGGGATCGCATGGTCCCCAAGGATCAAATGTGGATGAGTGGTGACCCAAAAAGTAGTCATCCATGTGTAAGAGGGTATGATATGGTTTTGTTCCGTGTCCCCACCCAAATCTCATGGTGAACTGTAATCCCCAGTGTTGGAGGAGGGGCCTGGTGAGAGATGATTGAATCATGGAGGTGACTTCTCCCTTGCTGTTCATGTGATACTGAGTAAGTTCTCGCGAACTCTAGTTGTTTAAAAGTATGTGGCACTTCCCCCTTCTCTCTCTTACTAGGCATGTAAGACGTGCCTGATTTCCCTTTGCATTCCGCATTCTGCCATGATTGTAAGTTTCCCGAGGCATCCCCAACCTTGCATCCTATACAGCCCACAGAAATGTGAGTTAATTAAACCTCTTCTTTGTAAATTACCCAGTCTCAGGTAGTTATTTACCGTAATGCAAGAATAGACTAATACAGGGGATAAAAGTTCGGCTTGTTGTGTTATGTGAATGTGGGGCCTGACAGATAAGGTTTTTAAATATGAATGAGATAAGGGAAAATCAAGAAAAAGCTGTAGACATATTAGTGAGGTTGAGAAGTTGTCCAGTTCTCGACCCCTATTCCCATATATTCCATCCCAGTTGCTGAACTGTTTATAGGCATAAAGGAATCATTATAACTTTTGCTGGCATTATCTTTTTCTTTCCCCATCATAGGGAAAAACTGCGGATATGCACACTGAACTCATCAGAGTCTAATTATATGGCTCCTGTTCCCACTTTGTTTGATTATAATTGAGGGTAGAATTGCAATGGGCTGTGTTAAAATGCCTAGAAAAGGGCCGGATCCCTCGGATTTTCTGATGCAGAGGTGAGCCTTACAGGCCATCTCTGGTGCCTTCCCAATCTGGTCTGTCACGGTGGATGACTGCCACAAGGGATTGATTGGCCTAGGTTCCCCTCCTAAACCTGTGTTTTTGGTGTGCCTGTAAATGGTGTAGTTGAATCCAGAGTATCGGACTTGTTAATAATTTCTTCTACAGATAGCGGGGCTGCTAGGAGTATAACGTTATCCTCGAGTGCCTGTCTGCGTGGGCATATCCAGCAGTTAGTGCTGTGCGTTATGTTAGCAACCTGACATTACTGGGAGGAGTAAGTGCCTGGCTCCAGCCATGGAGACAACAGTTAGCCATGATAAAATAAAAACAGAGCTACATTTAAAGAAAATGACAATATATAGTAAACTCAGGGAGATAGGAGAGAAGAAGGGCTGTAAAGAGTATGAGAAAAACAGTTAACCAAATACCTAGTACCTCAGCACATTGATGTTGTGGTGTGGGGGAAAATGACATTACTAGGATAAATATTAAAAAAATTAATCTGGGTGGTAGTCTTGGAGGTTCCCCTGCAAATATCAATTGTATACTACCTCTCTTATAAAAGCATCAGTATTGGAGGCCAAGGCAGGCGGATCACGAGGTCAGGAGATCGAGACCATGGTGAAACCCCATCTCTACCAAAAATACAAAAAATTAGCTGGGCACGGTGGCGAGTGCCTGTATTTCCAGCTACTCAGGAGGCTGAGGCAGGAGAATGGTGTGAACCTGGGAGGCAGAGCTTGCAGTGAGCCGAGATCGTGCCACTGCATTCCAGCCTGGGTGACAGAGTGAGACTCCATCTCAAAAAAAAGAAAAAAAAAAAAGCATCAGTATTAAGAGGGTGAACTTGCTCAAGAGAGGCAGGTGAATAATTACTGAGAGCCTGTAGTATTAGCTTGGTGCAAAAGTAACTGCAGCTTTTGCCATTAATTTTAATGGAATTGAATAAAAAGAATCAGCTTTAAGAATAAGGTCTAAAAGAGGTATTGGATTTATTTCTATTAACTTTAAGGGAGGTTAAAAAATTCTAGGTTGTTTGGTTAAACAAAACCTCTTTTACCTTTTTTTAACTTTAAAAGATTTTAATGTTCACGTTCTAGTTCGACCATAAATAATGAGTCTTATCTCAGTACCAGCCACTTCGTAACAGCAGATTTAAAGCAGGGAGAGAAAGAGAGGAAAATAGAGAGCTTTAAAAGATTCTACTTAAGTCTGTGGCGTGGGTTAACCATTTGAGGTCTGAATTTTTCTTGTAATTTGCCTATCAGTTTAAAATGTACAAAAAATGAGCCATAATATGTAATCAGCTGTAGTTTCAAAGGAAACAACAAAATTAGAAGATAGGATGTTTGAAACCATTTTTTCCTTTTTTTTTTTTTTTTTTTTTAATACAGAGATGGGGGTTTCACAATGTTGCCCAGGCTGGTCTCAAACTCCTGGGCCCAAGCGATCCACCTACCTCGGCCTCCCAAAGTGCTAGGATTACAGGGATGAGCCACCACGCTTAGCCTGTTTTCCCCTTATAAGTCTGAGCCCCTGGATTGAACAGAAAAAGAGAAAAAGAAAAGAAAGGAATGCAGAGGAAAAGATGAAGCTTTACAGGAGGGCTTGTGAGCCTTTCAGCCACTGCATGGTGCGGGGCCAGCACCCCTGCCACCCTTGTTTATCTCGTGTCACAGAAAACCTCAGCACCCCAGACCTACACAGTATGGAACGAATTCCTTCCACCCCCTGCAAGTCACTAGTTAAGGTGGGCTGTTTACAGGTGGAGTAGAGAGCACCGGCAGCTTAAGGCCATCAGGTGTTGGCATTTTGTCCTGGAGGCCTTTGGTTCTCACAGCAGTCCTGTTTCTAATGGTCAAGCTTGTGGCAGAGGGGGGCAAACCATGCAGGGCTTTTTCCATTTGTTTTATTGGGCAGTTTGCTTTTCAGTGGCCTGGCCTTTTGTACCGATGGCAATAACCTGGCAGAGTGTTCTTAGGGAAACCTGGAAGGGGCTGGTGCTTGTAAAGCAGCCAACAGTTGAGTCTGTGTTTTGCCTCTGCATTTTTTTTTTTCTTTCTAACCCTGTTCTACTCTTGCTTATAAAAGACTGAGGAGGCTAATTAGAGGATTTTCTGTGTAGGGGCCATGCTGTAGTACACAAGAAAAATAGACATTGCTTTTTAAGAGTCTGAGGGTTAAATTTCTCTTAATGTTTTAGGACGCAACCAGAGGCGAATCTGAAGAAACAGACGGGGTTTGACTCATGGTGGGACTGGAAAATGAGCCTCTCGGTGCTAACTGAACCACACTTCCACGTGGGTCATCCCACCAATGAAAAGTGTTCCACTCAGGTCTGCTGAGGGACTCAGGTGCACCTTCTAAAGGGGTGTCCCACCTATTAGAAAAGACCTTTCAGCTGCCTGGGGGCCTCACACTGGGTGATCAACCCAGGTAGGAGGGAAAAGGGCCAACGAAGAGCTCTGTCTGGTGCCAGCCCGGGAGATGGGGGTGGGTAAAGGAAGACTCACTGTTCTGAGGCTGTTTGAGACCACTTGATTTAGCAACGCCCAGAACAGGATGGCTCCACAGGAGAATCCAGAGTGAGAAAGCGAGGGTCTGAGTCACCTAAAACATGTATGAATTTGCCCTTAAGGAACTTCCACTGTCAGTTGTGTCACATGTAGGGATTAGGGACTTCTGACTAGAAAAGAAAGGAGAGAGAGTCTTTTTCCCTTCTAGGCAAGACAGCCAGCCCTGTTCACCCTTTGGCTTTAGGCAACACTGGAGAGTGACCCTGGCCAGTTATCATTAATTTCCAGAGGGATACTAGAAGCCAGCTGCTGGGAGACTGAAAAGAGAAAATAAAGTCAGGTCCCTCACCTGAAAGGGCAGTGGTGGTCAGACGCTTCCACACAGGCGCCTTTCAGTCCCACCAGAGCGTAGCTCTAGCCAGAGACCTTGAGTTGTCTCTGTGCTTAGACACTGTCCACTGAGGGTTGCGAGTTGGGAAAGAGGAAGAGGGGAGAGGGTTCCCCATAAAGAAAAAGAGTTCCCCACATGGGCCACCAAAACGTCACAGATGATTAGTGACTATCTGGGGCCAGTGGCATGGGGTTAAGAAGAATTTACCAAGACAGCCGTAGGTAAAGAAAAGCAGATATGTTAGAGAAAGTATGAAAATATGTTGTAAGGGTGCAACAGGCAGATTAGCAAGAGAGGAGCTGACAGCAAGGAAACAAAGCCTTGCTGGGGATTTTATAGGATGGCACTTCTGCTGTGTGCTGAAGAGGGCTTTGTGCAGTACTGACAATGCCAAGATTGCAGTGAGCTAACTTGAATTTTTTTGTTAGTAGAGGGTCTGGTGATAGCTGGGCACAGGAAGATTGTGAGTTATTTGCGCAGGAGGGCTATGTGTCCTGGACCATGAAGAAAGGCAGACTTATAGCTTATTTGAGTTCTCTTTTTGCTTTCCCTTGGACCTGCCAGCTTGACTCCTTTTCCCTAATTACGACTCCACACCAGTTGTTTTCACTTTAGATTAGACGTTCCTTGAAAACAGGGAGCAGGCCCCTAAGAGGTGAAGGGTAAACCATTCAGGGCTCATTGTATTCACTGTTCTGCCTCCACAGAGCTCTGCATACAGCAGGGGCTGGATCAATAACTCTAATTGCCTAAGTGCGGATGGAAGAGTCTGGCCTGTTGGAACTGGTCTGCACTAACAAATGAATCCAGGTTCTTAGGCCAGTAGTTCATATGGCTTGTCTGGACATAAACATTCTGCAGAAGAGGCATCTCCCTGCCATCCTGCCGCCACAGTCCTTTTATGCACCCATACTTCCCACCCAGCAGCTGCCTTGGTTGAGGTGATAACTTTAAAGTAGTAACAATATAGAAACCAAAAATGCTCACAGTCCAGTCACCTTCCACAGAGGATGCTTCACAATGTAGAGGGAGAGTTCCAGATATCTTAACTGCATAGCCAACTCAAGACTTGAAGAAAGGCAGACTTACAGCTTATCTGATTTCTCTTTTTGCTTTACCTTGGTCCTGCCAGCTTGACTCCTTTTCCCTAATTAGGACTCCACACCAGTTGTTTTCACTTTAGATTAGAAGTTCCTTGAAAACAGGGAGCAGGCCCCAGAAAACAGTGCTGCATCGCTTATCTTTCAAACAACTCGTACCCACTCACCCTCTCCCATTAAATGGAACCATGACTGTTGAGCTGGGCTGAGCCTAGGGTCCCATGTGTATCCCCAAAGGCATTGGTACTACAAGGACAATGTTGAGAGTGGGACCTGTCAGCTTTTGCTGCACAATGGCAAACAGCTGGCTGGACACTTCTGGTCCTTGAAGGACATGACGGTTTGGTTGTCATGGCAGCCCCGTATGGAGAAGGGTGATTCTCTGAGAGGGAAGGCCCACCGGAAATGGGCCCCATCACCATGGGAACCAAAGAGACCAGGACCTGCCATTCTGTCTCATGCAAGTAGCCCAGCCTGCACTGTCCCGGGAAGCCCCACAGCCCGGATGGCCCTCAGGGGAGCCCTTCACCGTTGCGGGAAAAACCAAGTTGGTGGCAGGAAGAGCCCACAGCCAAGCCGATCTCACTGTGGAAAATCTCGACCCTCCACCTTCATGTCTGGGGAGGCAGATGGTAGAGCAGGGCCTCGCAGGCCCATGCCCGGGGCAGGTGGGACGAGGAGCGCCCCCAAGTGGCCATGCGGTGTCCTCACAGAAGGCAGGGAGGGCGGGGCCTTGGGGACCTTGACACAATCTGCAGCATGAGACTGAGAAACCCACCACGCAGGCCAGCTGGAGGACGTGGCCTAGCCTGGAGCCAGAAGCTGGAGCCACTGGGTGCTCCCGAGGCCACCTGGAGCACCTGAGGAACCTTGTGACTACAGTAGTCGCCATAGTCCCCACTGTCCTGTGGGCCTTGAGGACAAGCAGAGGAAGAGGAGGGATCCCGTCTACACCATCAGAGTCGTGCTACTCAAGGCTGCTTTGCAATTTTTCCTGTTCTCTGCCGGGAGCCACCTATTATACCACAAAAGTTTTCAATCACCATGTGGCAATTTTTCTTTCCTGGAATTTTATCAAGTGTCTTCCTGCTTTTGTCTTTGTACTTTCAAGACAGTTTGTTATATATAAGGTGCCATTTATCATCTTGCTTTGTGCTGTTCAAAATACGTAATTCTGGCCAGGAGTGGTGACTCACGCCTGTAATTTCAGCACTTTGGGAGGCCGAGGCGGGTGGATCACTTGAGGTCAGGAGTTTGTGACCAACATGGTGAAACCCCATCTCTACTAAAAATACAAAAATTAGACAGATGAGGTGCCACATGCCTGTAATCCCAGCTATACTCCGGAGGCTGAGGCAGGACAGTCACTTGAACCCAGCAGGCGGAAGTTGCAGTGAGCTGAGATTGCACCACTGCACTCCAGCCTGAGGCACAGAGTGAGACTCTGTCTCAAAATAAATAAATAAAATAAAATGTGTAATTCTTCCAGCATTTAAATTATATATAGTTATATATAAATATATAATTTAAATTATATCTGCACAAACATGCACCGACATTTAAATTATATATATGCACACACACACACATATCTGTAAACCACCAGATAAAAACAAAAATGATTGCTTCCGTTTCAATAAACCTTTTTTTTTTTTGCCTGTAAAATTAGAAAGGGTGGCAGGTGAGGTAATTTTGTTTGAACTATGTCTGCAGCCATTTAAGCCTCGTTAGAACTCTGTCATAATAAGGTAACTGATTTTGATCTCCATCTCTGAAGAAGAAGGGAGCTCAGCCCACTAGAAGAAATGTTGGAAACAAGACTCTGCTTGATAGAATTTTGGCAACCTCTCCATTGAGAAGTGTCAACAATAATGCTGTTTATCAGATTCTAGAAAGTGAGCAACCAAAGAAACATGCCAGGAAGTCTTTCTGCCTTGTATAAATTTGTAAAAACAAGTATTGCAGACCTGAAGTACTTTGCCCAATTGCTGTGGAGAGCAGCTACAGGAATGCTTAACATTAAGTGACTGTTTCAGTCATTGAGTACAAACTGGCATCAAGAGGTAATCTGGTAATTTACTTTAGATAGTTCCTCTGTCTGGACATGGGAATGATGTATGGTGCCTCCAAAGGAGAACCAGGGGAACCCACCCACTTTATGGTGCATAATTGGAAGTGGGGATGTAAGGAAGCCAGAAAATAGGTTTAAAAAATTGACCATTCTGATGGGACTGAGTTGATAAAATAAGGCAACCTGTATTTGTGACCTACATTTTATATGTGTTTTCTTGTATTTTCTTGATTATTTTATGTTCTCTCTCCCTTAATAGCTAGTGAAATTATGTTTCCCTGAAAATGTCAGGCTGACCAACAGGAAATCCATGAGCCTCCTCACCTTTTCAGGGCTACCTCTGGCACCCTATAGATGTCCCAGACTCATCTTTGCTACTACTTTCTGTGATGTTGACAAATCTTTTCTCATCTTGTCTTCAACCCACTTCTCATTATCATTCTATCTTTTTCTCACCCTCCCTTATATCTGTTCAGTTTTGTTCAACTGTGCATCTTCGCTCTTTTGAAAGTAATGATGAAAATCCTCTTTGCATCTCTGAAAAGCTATCATTTCACTGACAAAAAATGAACACTAAGTGGACTTTAATTTTTTCTGATAAAACTGGAACTCTTACATTCCACTATTTTCTCCACTTATACTTTGTATATCACAAAGAAACTTTCTGTACACAGAGATATATCAGATTTTATGAATAGTTTTCCTCACTATGTTTTACTCAATTGAACATTTTAATCTCATTTTTCTCTTGAGACTTCCTCTTTGACCCACCCACGTGTTTAAAGTGTGTTGTTTAATCTCCAAATATTTTGAGATTTTCTGGCTTTTCATTATTGAGTTCTAGTTTAATTGTGTTATAGTCTGACAGCACATTTTGTATAATTCCTATTCCATTAAATTTGTAAGCTGTCTTTTATGGCCCAGAATACAGTCTACATTGGCAAATGTCTGTGTGAGCTTGAGAAGAATGTGTATTCTGCTGTTGTTGGATGCAATATTCTGTAAATATCAATTAGCAATGGTTGATTAATGGTGCTGTTCAGCTCAACTAAGTCCTTACTGATTTTCTATCTGCTGGATCTGTCAATTATAGATAAAGGGGTATTGAATTATCCAAACTAAGAGTGGATTTGTTTATTTCTCCTTGCAGTTCTATCAGTTTTTACTTCACATATTTTGACATTTTGTTGTTACCTCCATACACATTAGGAACTGTTATGTCTTCTTGGAAAACCAACATCTTTATCGTTAAATAAATAATGTTCCTCTTTATCCCTAATAATTTTCCATGCTCTTAAATCTGCTTTGCCTGAAATTAATACAGTGACTCCAGCTTGGTTTTGATTAGTGTTAGCATGGCGTATCTTTCTTCATCCCTTTACTTTTTTATTTTTAAATTTTTATTTATTTTTTATTTTTTGAGACGGAGTCTTGCTCTGTCGCCCAGGCTGGAGTGCAGTGGCACGCTGTCGGCTCACTGCAACTTCTGCCTCCCGGGTTCAAGCGATTCTCCTGCCTCAGCCTCCTGAGTAACTGGGACTACAGGCACACAGCACCACATCTGGCTAATTTTTGTATTTTTAGTAGAGACAGGGTTTTGCCATGTTGGCCAGGTTGGTTTCAAATCCTGACCTCGTGTGATCTGCCTGCCTCAGCCTCCCAAAGTGCTGAAATTGTAGGCATGAGCCACCACACCCAGCCAATTCCTTTACTTTTATGTCCTTATGTTTAAAGTCAGTTTCTTGTAAACAACAAATAGTTGGGTTTTGGTTTTTCATTCACTCTGACACTGTCTTTTTTTTTTTGAGATGGAGTCTCACCATGTCTCCCAGGCTAGAGTTCAGTGGTGCGATCTTGGTTCACTGCAACCTCTGCCTTCCAGGTTCATACGATTCTCCTACCTCAGCCTCCCGAGTAGCTGGGATTACAGGCACATGCCACCACACCCAGCTAATTTTGTTTTTTCGGTAGAGATGGGGTTTCGCCATATTGGCCAGGCTGGTCTCGAACTCCTGACCTTAGGTGATCTGCCCAACTCAGGCTCCCAAAGTGCTGGGATTACAAGTGTGAGGCACCACGCCTGGCCTACTGTCTGTCTTTTAATTGGTATATTTAGATCACTGATGTTTAAAGTGATTTTTTTATATAATTGGACCAGTATCTACCATATCTGTTACTGTTTTCTATTTGTTACCCTTCTTCTTTGTTTTTGTTTTTTTGTCTGACACTGGTTTTCTGCTTTCCCTGATTTTAATTGAGAATTTTATACAATTTTATTCTCTTTTAGCATATTAATTATACTTTTAAAACTTTTTAAAGTGGTTGCCTTAGACTTTGCAATATACATTTACAACTACTTCAAGTCTGTTTTCAAATAATGTACTACAACTTCATGGATAGTGCAAGTATCTTATAAGAGAGTATTTCCAATTCTTTCCTCACAGCCTTTATAACATTGTTATAATTCATTTCACTTATTTATAAGTTATAATTACCAAATATAGCTGTTATTTTGAACAAATTGCTATCTGTTAGATCACTTAAGAATTAAAAAATAAATTTTATTTCTCTTCATTTATTCCTTCTTGAATGTTCTTCTTTTCTTTATGTAGATCTGAATTTCTCATCTCTAATGTTTTCCTTCTTTCTGAAGAACTTCTTTTAACATTTCTTGCAAATCAGGTCTACTGGTAACAAATTTCCTCAAATTTTGTTTGTCTGAGAAAGGCGTTATTTCTCCTTCACATGGAATGATGATTTTGCTGGGTACAGAATTCTAGATTGGTAATTTTTTTTAACACCTTAGAAATTTCAATTAACTCTCTTCTTGCTTGCACAGTTTCTGAGGAGTGGTCCAGTTTAATTATTTTCCTTATTTCTCTATAGGTAAGCTGTTTTATTCCTCTGGCTTCTTTGAGGAATTTTTTGTCTTTGATTTTCTGCAGTTTGAATATGATATACCTAGGTGTGTGTGTATGTGTGTGTGTGTGTGTATATATATATATATATTTTTTTTTTTTTTTTTTTTA
>NC_045451.1:31819285-31904899 GCF_002776525.5 Piliocolobus tephrosceles | reverse complement strand
GTGTGTGTGTGTGTGTATATATATATATATATATTTTTTTTTTTTTTAAGAAACTGATGTTTATTTTCCATCAACCATTTTTCCATGTTGCTTAAGAGCCCATGCAAGAATGGCTTAAGACCATTTAGTGGTTGCTCCTACCCATTCAGTGGCCTGAGCAGTTGGAGCTGCAGACCAGTCTTCCGTGGCAGGCTGAGCACTCCAGTCTTCAGTAGGGAACTGCTGAATAGGCACAGAGGGCACCTGTACACCTTCAGACCAGTCTGCAACCTCAGGCTGAGGAACAGTGAACTCAGGAGCTGGAGCAGTCCATTCACCCTGAAATTCCTCCTTGGTCACTGCCTTTTCAGCAGCAGCCTCCTCTTCTTTTTCAATCTCTTCAGGATCTCTGCAGAAGTAGAGATCAGGCATGACGTCCCACGAGTGTTCACGGGAAATAGTGCCACGCATGCGCAGAACTTCCCGAGCCAGCATCCACCACATCAAACCCACTGAGTAAGCTCCCTTGTTGTTGCATTGGATGGCAATGTCCACATAGCGCAGAGGACAATCTGTGTTACACAGAGCAATGGTAGGTAGGTTAACATAAGATGCCTCCATAAGAGGCTGGTAGTCAGCCCTGGGGTCAGTAACCACAAGAAGCTGTGACTCCCGGAAGGCTGCCTGGATCTAGTTAGTGAAGGTTCCAGGAGTGAAGCAGCCAGCAATTGGAGTGGCTCCAGTGGCAGCAGCAAACTTCAGCATGGCCCTCTGGCCAGTATTCCTGGAGGATATAACACTAACATCAGCAGGGTTTTCAATGGCAACAATGGCACGGGCCGCCAGCAGAAGCTTTTCCTAGGTCCTCTTCAGATTTATGATGTAGATGCCATCACTTTTCCTTTTATAGATGTACTGGTCCATCTGGAAGTCAAGATTGGTGCCACCTAAGTGGGTTCCTGTTGCAAGGAACTTAAGAACATCCTTCTCCTTCATTTGCAGGACATCAAGGGCTCCGGACATTGTGAAAAGTTTCCCTTTAAGTCACGACGGGAATCTGAAATGAGAGCAATCCAGAACAATGCCGTATGGACCCCTCTATAGGTAGCGTGGAAAAAGCAGGTGTATATTTTTTGATATTTATCTCACTTGGGCTTTTCTGAGCTTACTGAATCTGTTGTTTTGTATCTGACATTAATTTGGGGAAGTTCTGTCACTATTACTTCAAATATTTATTCTTCTCCTTTCTCTCTTTTTTTTTCTGGCATTTCCATTATATGTATGTTATCCCTTTTGTAATTCTCTCACAGTTCTTGGATTTTCTTTTCTGCCTTTTTCATTCTTTTTGTTCTTGGCATTTCCATTTTGGAAGTTTCTACTGACATATCTTCAAGCACGGATTCTTTCCTTGGCATGTCCAGACTATTGATGGGCCCATCAAAGCATTCTTCATTTCTGCTACATTGTTTTTCATTTCTGCTGTTTCATTTTGATCCTTACTTAGAGTTTCCCTCTCTCTACTTACAGTACCCATTTGTTCTTACATGTTGCCTACTTTTCCCATTAGAACCTGGAGACATATTGTGACTGTAAGACTAATGGTAGCCATAAAGACCACTTAAGCATGCCACAGGGATATGGCACTATGTGTTACTCAGCAGTATGATGCAACCTGACCAGGGATTTCCAACCTGATATGGTGATTTCCAGAAGGCAAGGCCTAGAGCACAAGGGTACCTCTGTACAGATAAAATTTTCAGAAGCCTTAAAATAAAACTTACCCTTACAAAAATAGCTTAAACCCCCTTTATGAAAGAATTATCTGGTAATTAACCTGGACTGAACACAGATATGAAAAAAGAGGGAAAGATTCCCTAAACTCTGAAAATGTTTTCTAGACAGAGACCTTCAGTTAGTCATCTGACCCTCTGGTTTTATCTAACCCATGCCACTGGCCTGCTTCTGCTATCAGCCTTATAAGAACTCTACCAGAACAAACTTCTTGAATAGCAGATGGTGTCTAGGACTCATCATTGGTACAGATTGAATGGAAGGGGATATAGTATGCTTCGGAATAAATGGTATGCTTTGAATGGAGCTATTGCATCTTGGTCCCTTGGTAGAATGAGTCTGGCTGTGTTCAGGGGTCAAGATATCCAACCTTTATATCAGAATGCATGTCACTGATATGTTGTGAATGTCCTGGAGTGATATTTAAGATCAGAAACATCTTGAATGGGATATTGTGTTTCCTACAATAGTCTCTTGCCTGCAGAACGCAATAGTTCAAAAATTAGTCTTCAAAGAATGCTGATGTCACCCAGGCTTCCTTGTTATGATGACAATAATTAGGAAATGTCTGCTTACTCACATTCTTGGGTGTTCTAGAGTTATCTGAGTGTTAGGTTAGAAAAGACTTTAATTTGAACTCCTCCACATTTCCACTCAAAAGCAGAATGCAAAACGGTCTTTGAATGTGTTGAATCCTGGCATTGTCTTGGATTCTCCATAAATGTGTGTATGCTCTGACATATAGTCCTAGAACAACCTCATTTCATCAACATTAAATATTGGTTCTGGAAAATATTTCCTGTCTATAATTATCCTGTACAGCGCTTCCTTAAAAGCTTTAGCACCTTCAGTATTGGCACTTCCTGCCTCACCACTGGCCTCACATTATGAAAATTATGACACTTTTTGAAGCATTGGAGCTACTCATAACTTGAGGTAAACATTTGCATATATCTAGGATCATCTGCATATTCTTTTAATATGTTGAAAAGACTTCTTGCCTTAGCCTGGATCATTAGTAGGCTAAATGGTATGTTCTTCTCTATCTGGTTTTCCATCCTGATAACAAATAATTTTTTTCATATAATCAGTTAGTCCAGCTCTTTTCTTTGTGATGAGAGTGGATTTAACCAATACTGATAATTTCACTGCATTAGTTATTTGCTTCTCATCCTTTAAGATGGTTGAGATTGTCAATTGTGAAGGTTCTAACTTACGTGCAGTGGCCATTACTGGCTTGCTGCCTTTATGCTGGGCAATTAAGTAAAATTTTACCTTAAAGAGTAATTGTGGCTGGACACGGTGGCTCATTCCTGTAATCTCAGTGCTTTGGGAAGCCAAGGTGGATAGATCGCTTGAGTCCAGGAGTTTGAGACCAGCCTGGGCAACATGGTGAAATCCTGTCTCTACAAAAAAATTAGCTGGGCATGGTGGCATGCACCTCTAGTTCCAGCTACTCTGAAGGTGAGATGGGAGGATTGCTTGTGCCTGGGAGGCAGAGATTGCAGTGAGCCATGATTGTGTCCACTGCACCCCAGTCTGGGCAACAGAGCTAGACCCTGCCTCAAAAAAAAACAGGTAATTGCTTTCTTCTTCTTCTTTCTCCTTCTTTCTTCTTCTTCCTCCTCCTCCTCCTCCTTCTTCTTCTTCCCCTTCTTCTTTCTTCTTCTTCCTCCTCTTCTTCTTCTTGGAAGCAGGAGACACAGATGGACATTTTGTATACATGATGGGATACAAAAACACAAAATTATTTGCAACACAGTACACCTTAGAGTATCAGTTGTTTACCCTTGTGATATTGTGACTGACCAGGAGGTGTGGTTTGCTGCCAGTGCCCAGCACCAAGAAAGATTATTGTGTCTTGTATTGCTAGCCCAGGAAAAGATCAAAACTCAAAATTCAAAATATAATTTCTACTTAATTAATGCATATTACTTTCACACTGTCATAAAGTCAAAAAATTATAAGTTGAACCATCTGTAGAATTCTCTGTGTGCATTTCAAAATGACTACTTTCTTCTCCCCCTGTCAGAAGCATGAGGAGATTTTTTTTAAATTCTCATTTTGAGAACCTAGTAGGGATACTGAAGACAAAATGTATAATTGTGTGGGACCCCTGAAGACTTGGCCTTTGAGAGGCCAAGTTTTTCCACACTGAAATTCCAGCAACTTATCCATGATAGTTTATGTTTTCCTACCCTGGTACTGGCTCCAGCAACGATTTCACTCCTAACCTGGGAGCCAGTGGTTAGTCCTGTGATCTCAATTATCTGATGGAGCTATAAAAAATGGTTAATTTTCAGTTTTTTCAGCTTTTTATTTGTTGTGAAAATGGGAATGACAACTTCCAACCTCCTTACAAGACAAACTGGCAACTTCAATCTGGGCTTCTTATATACTAGAATTTACAACCAATAATAATTATTATTATACTAATAATAGCAAAATATTATTTGCCAGAGATATAAATTCTTAAGTGTATTAATTAGTTCTCACAGCTACCTTGTGAGATTGGTATTATTGTTATTTCCATTTGAGGATGAGAAAATTGGGACACAGAGAGGATATGTATTTACTAGAGTTTTGATTAGATCTTCTCAAATTTAGACAGAAGTAGATTGACATTAAAAAAACAGACACTGATATTTCATAATGCCAGGCATTGTTTTAGTTCTCTAAACATAATAACTCAATAAACTTCAACAATATTAAGAGGTAGTGACTTTGGATAAAAAGAAAACATGAGTCCATACATCCAAGTTGCTGAACAAACCCCATGAAGGATAAACTCAAAGGGATACACACCAAGACATACTATAATAAAACTCTCAAAAGGCAAAAACAAAGAGAATCTTGAAAGCAGCAAGGAATAATCGACTCATCATGTACAAAGGATCCTCAATAAGATCAACAGCTAATGTATCAGCAGAAACTAGGTAGGCCAAAAGACAGTAGATTACATATTTAAAGTGCTGAAAGAAAAAAAAAAAAGCTATCAACCAGAAATTCTATATGTGACTAAATTCTACTTCAGAAATGAAGCAAAAATTAAGATATCCCCATTAAAGTTGAGAGAGTTCATCACTAGCCAACCTGCCCTACAAGAAATATTAAAAAGAGTCCCCCAGGATGAAAAGACATAAGATTGGAATTAGAAGGCATACAAAGAAATACAGCTGGCCATGGTGGATCATGCCTATAATCTCAGTATTTTGAGAGGCTGAGGTGAGAGGATCACTTGAGCCCAGGAGTTCGAGACCAGCCTGGCCAATATAGGGAGACTCCGACTCTGCAAAAAATAGAAAAATTAACCAGGCATGGTAGCACATCCCTGTGGTCCCAGCTACTTGGGAGGCTAAAGTGGGAGGATTGCTTGAGCCTATGAAGTTGAGCCTGTGGTAAGTCAAGATTATGCAGTGCTACTGTATTTCAGACTGGGTGCAAGTCCCTACCTAAAAAACAAACAATCAAACAAACAAACAAAAAACCCAATGTAGTTCTTTACCAGAGTAGTTCTTTCTTTCTTTTTTCTTTTCCTTAAATAACTACTCTGGTAAAGGCAACTACATTGGTAAATACAAAAGCCAATATTATGTTTTTGCCTTGTAAATTTTCTTTTTGTTTCATATATAATTTAAAAGATAAATGCATAAAATTATTATAAATGTGTTAATGGGAGACAATGTATAAAGATGTAATTTGTGACAATAACAACATAAAAGGAAGAGACAGATGTATAGGAGCAGAGTTTTTGTATATTATTAAAGCTAACCTGATACCAATTTCAATTATAGTATTGAAATTTATTCATAATGATAATAATTGTAATTACTTCTCAGTATCTGCACATTCTGTATGTGAGGATTTGACCAACCAAAGGTCAAAAGTATTTGAAAAACATCAATACGGATAATAATATGACAATAAAAACCATATGGATGTGAAAGATAGTACAGCATAACTGCTATTTATATAACATTTACATTTTATTAGGTACTGTAAGTAATCTAGAGATGATTTAAAGTATACAGGAAGATGTGTGTACATTATATGCAAATATTATACCATCTTATATAAAGACTTGAGCATCTGAGGATTTGTGGTCCAAGGGAAGTCCTGGAACCAACCTTCCATAGATACAGAGAGATAACTATCGATTATTTTTTAAAAAATTAGGATGTTAATTGAAAGCACATGTCAGCTCCTAAGAAAATAATTTTAAAATATTCAGAAAATAAAATTAGGAGGAAATCTAAACTTTATATTAGGAAAAAAAATCAATTAAACAAGAAAGCAATATTGAAAGAATTGCGGGAAAAACATAAAAAATGTATAAAACTAAGAGCAAAGTGGCAAAAATAAATCTTTCCTTATCAGTAATCACTTTAAATATAAATAACTTAAACTCACCAGTTAAAAGACAAAAACTGAGGATTAAAAAATAAAAGCATGCTGTCTGCCCACAAGAGACTAACTTTAGGTCCAAAGATACAAATAGGCTGAAAATAAACAGACAGAAAATGCTATTCCACACAAATAATTGCCAAAATAGAGCTGGTATAACTCTACTAATATCAGATACATTAGACATGAAGTTAAAATGACAAAAGACAAGCAAAGTCACTATTCATTGATAAAGGGTCAATTTATCAAGAAGATATAACAATAATAAACATATATGCACTCCTATGATTTGGGCATGGTTTTTTTCGTTCCTGCCAAAGCTCCTGTTGAAATTTGATTCCCAATGTGGTGGTGTTGGGAGGTGGGGCCTAGTGGGAAGTGTCTGGATCATAAGGGTAGATCCCTCATGAATGGCTTGGTGCTGTTCTTAAGGTAGTCAGTGAGTTCTTCCTGTTTTAAGACTGGATCTCTGAATTAGTTCTCTTTTTTTTTTTTTGAGACGGAGTCTCGCTCTGTCGCCCGGGCTGGAGTGCAGTGGCTGGATCTCGGCTCACTGCAAGCTCCGCCTCCCGGGTTTACGCCATTCTCCTGCCTCAGCCTCCCAGGTAGCTGGGACTACAGGCGCCCGCCACCTCGCCCGGCTAGTTTTTTGTATTTTTTAGTAGAGACGGGGTTTCACCGTGTTAGCCAGGATGGTCTCGATCTCCTGACCTCGTGATCCGCCCGTCTCGGCCTCCCAAAGTGCTGGGATTACAGGCTTGAGCCACCGCGCCCGGCCTGGTCTGAATTAGTTCTCACAGGAGTTGATTAGTTTCTACAAGTGTGGTTGTTACAAGCCAGGTCACCCCTCAGGTTTCTCTTTCTTCACAAGTCTGCTTCCCCTTTGCCCTTCTCTGTCATGTTTTGACTCAGCACAGAAGCCCTTGCCAGAGCCAGGGTCATGCCATTGAGATCCTCAGCCTGCAGAACCATGAGCTCAATAAAACTCTTTTCTTTATAAATTACCTAGTCTCAGGTATCTTTTATAGCAACACAAAAGGGACTAAGACATGCACCAAACAATAGAATTCCAAAATGTATAAAGCCAAAAAAATGACAGACTTGAAGGGAGAAATAGACAGTTCTGCAATACAGTGGGTTGACATCTTGGGACTGCTGCTCCTAGTAGTAAGGGTTGACAGGACAAGTTCTCTGCCCACATGGTGCTCACGGACTAGCAGAGGAGGCAGTGACAACTGCTGCGAAATAGTAGTGAGTGTTAAGAAGAAAGATGGGGAGGGGTACATTAGGCAGCGTGAGGAAGTGAGACAGACAAGGCAGAGCAGGTGAGAGAGGGGTATCCTAAGCAGGTGGCATTGGCAGAGAAGGCTGGGGATGGTCTACACATCCCATGTTTGTTTCTGAGTGGTGGGATAATGAATTTTTTGTTTTATTCTTTTCATTTTTCTGTATGTGTGTGTTTGAGACAGGGTCTCTTTCTGTAACTCAGGCTGGAGTGCAGCAGCACAATCTCTACTCACTGCAGCCTCCACTTCCTGAGTTCAAGTGATTCTCGTGCCTCAGCCTCCTGAGTAGCTGGGATTACGGGTGTATACCACCAGGGCTGGCTAATCTTTAAATTTTTTGTACAGTCAGGGTCTCACTATGTTGCCCAGGATAACATTTTCAATTAAAAACATATGCTACTTTGATTTTCATTAAAAGGGAGTGCTTAAAAAGAGAGAGAAAGTTCAACTTCGTAAACTTGAAGAGAACTGCTGACTTCCTACGTGTGGCCACATAGTCCTAGCTGCATTTTACTTTGCTGGTGGCTTTCAGAAGAATGGCACTGCCCTGCCACCTTGTGGCCATGTGGCAAGTAAGCCTTCCAGCCAGTATTACAATAAAGGCAAAATCTGTTTTCTCACGTTTGAAAAAGACAACAAATATTCAGCATTCAAAGAAAGCTATGATTTGGATGGAACTTTATTGATACCACACAGAGATACGTTTTTCTGCTTTACAGTAATACCTCATCCTTTTGGCATCATGAAGAAACAGCCTGTCCACTCAAAGCTTAACTCTTAAGGACCTCTACAAAGATTAAGTGAACATTCTTATTCATTTCTTAGAGAGTGTATTGAACACAAAAACCTTTCCTTTAGAGCTCATGATTTTTAAAAACAATATCTCCTCAATGCAAAGATAAGTTCAATCCATCACCAGGAAGAGCCCAGGCTTAGTTCATTGGAAATACAAGTGAATCCAGGGATGGTGGAGCGTTTTTTCTTTCTTTTCTCTCTCTCTGTCTCTCTCTCTCTCTGTCTCTCTCTCTCTCTGTCTCTCTTTCTTTCTCAAGGTCTTTCTCTGTCAACCAGGCTGGAGTGCAGTGACATGATCATGGCTTACTGCAGCCTCATCCTCTTGGGCTCAAGCGATCCTCCCATCTCAGCCTCCCAAGTAGCTAGGACTACAGGTGCATGACACTACGCCTGACTAACGTTTGTATTTTTTGTAGAGACCTGGTTTCACCATGGTCCCCAGGCTGGTCTCGAACTCCTGAGCTCAAGCAATCCGCTGGTAGGGCTTTTTCTTATCGTTACCCTCTGTATTTATTTGTTCAGGTTGCCAAAACAAAGTACCACAAACTGAGTGGCTTCTTACACAACAGACATTTATTGTCCACAGTGCTGGGGGTGAGAAGTTTGAAATCAAAGTATTGGCAGGGTTTGTTTCCTCTGAGGGGAAGGTCTGCTCCAAGCCTCTCTCCTTGGCTTGTAGATGGCCATCTTCTCCCTGCTTCTTCACATCATCATCCTCTGTGCATGTCTTCGTGTCCAAATTTCCCCCTTTTTATAAAGACAATAGTCATATTGGTTTAGGGCCCAGCGAATCACCTCATTTTAACTTGATTACCTCTGTAAAAACCCTATCTCCAAAGAAGTCACTTTTTGAGGTATTGGGGGTTAGGACTTTGAAATATGAATGGGGGTGAGCACAGTTCAACTCCTGACACCCCTCTTGGTGTTGCATTTCAGTAGAAGACCAGTGAGCCTCAGGTAGGAACCTGGAAAGCCCCACCGTCTTGTTTCCTCCCATCTTCCTTTTCTTTTCCCTCAATGGCTTTCAACTCTGATTCATATTAGAATTATTCAAGGAGTTTTTAAAATTTCTGATTCTGAACCCCACCCCTAGACCAACTAAATCAGAAGAAAACTCGCAGGGAAATTTAATCCAAGAAGGGATGAAGGAAGGCTTCCAATGGGAGGGGATTCATTTGCTACATTTTGAAAAATGAATGGATGATTGAAATAGAGAATAATGAGAGGTGCAGAAAGAACATCATAACCAGAGACTTAGTGGTGTCAGACAACATGGGTGGGTTGGCAGGGCTTGTGTCCTGATGGCAGAGGGAGGGGTGGGGGTCACACACGCACAGGAGCAACCCTACAGGCAGCTGTTGCTGTGAGATAAAAGTCCAAGCAGGAGGTGCTGAAAGATGAAGCTGATGAGGCAGGCAGGGACCAAATCAAGAGGGGATGTGTGCCTCATGCAAAGGGGCCTGGGCTTCCACATCAGCATTTCAGAAAGGGAGATGCCATCATCGCCGAGCTCACTCCTGACCATCATGTCAGGTGTGGCTGCCCCCCTGTCAACTGCATCACATTGTGATTCTACTTTCACAAGCAATGACAAGTGTTGAGTTCACTGTTATGACAAAGGATGTCGTTGCCAATTCCAAAGCTGCTGTGGATGGCAGTGAGGCAGGACAGAGTGGAAGAGTCAAGACCAGGAGCGGGGCAAGACCAGTGAAGTATAATGGATGGTGGAAAGGTGTAGACCCTAGTCAGGAGGGCAGACAGTTAAGAAACACATTGTGCGGACCAGGCGCAGTGGCTCACGTTTGCAATCCCAGCACTTTGGGAGGCCGAGGCGGGCGGATCACCTGAAGTGGGGAGTTCGAGACCAGCCTGACCAACCTGCAGAAACCCTGTCTCTGCTAAAAATACAAAATTAGCTAAGTGTGGTGGTGCATGCCTGTAGTCCCAGCTACTCAGGAGGCTGAGGCAGGAGAATCACTTGAACCTGGGAAGAGGAGGTTGCAGTGAGCCAAGATTGTGCCATTACACTCCAGCCTGAGCAACAAGTGCAAAACTCTGTCTCAAAAAAAAAAAAAAAAAAGAAAAGAAAAAAAAGAAATGCATTGTGTGGAGTGGGGCTGGGGGGTGAGGTGACCAGTTGGATAATATGTTCCTGCCTAGACACTGAGGTGAAGTGAATGGTTTTGCAACAGGGTACAAGGGAAAAGATAGAGGTAAAAATCTGGGCCTTGGAAAAGCTTCAAGTCTGGTGAGGGAGACCCAATCCACTCAACTGCAGAATGTGCATGTGACCACTACATGGTGAACAGAGGACTGAGCTTTGCTGCTTCACCCTCCATCATGGTAGGGGCACACATGCTGTTCCCCTGAATGCAGCCAGGCTCGCCTGCAGTTTGGACTCCTTCTGGGCTGCCTCAGTTTTTCTCAAATGCCAATTGCATCTGGGAAGGTGAATCTGCTGTGCCTGGGTTTGTCCCCTCTGCTATAATAGTGTTGCAATGTCACATGAAAGATTCCTATCATAATTTAACCATTTTCTAAATTATCTGGGAAGTTTATTTGGAGGTTTGGGAGTGCTCTAATGATATATGATAAATCTTTGATGCAAAGGTCTACAATCTTGCAATTTATTATAAGCATCTTTGAAGTACGTGAGTTATTAATTTAACCTTACATAAAGGTTATATACAGAATGTGTACCTCAGCATCCACATAGACAGAAGACTTCTAAAACACCAAAACTGCCTCATTATACATTATATAGACTTGCACATCATAATGGCAGCTAATAAAATGAAAATCTGTGTTTTCCTTTTTATAGTTAAATTTTCCTTAAAGAAAATAACTTTCAGGAGATAAGCAAGAAAAATGCCTTGGCCTGAGAGATTAAAATATATCTGGCAAAATGAAAACATTGATGTAAATGACATAAACATGGTTCTTTCTGGCTTTCTTGTGGCCCATTATTAGAGATCAGATTGGCAGGTGCTTCCACAACTAATTGATTCTAGGAAATTTGGCAAGCCTTATACTTTTCTATTTCAGAAACTGGACAACTGCCCACTTTGTAAATACCAATGTAACAATATCCTTTAAAGCGCTTAAAATGCATTGAGAAAAATCCCTATCAAATAAAAGATATGCTTTTGTAACTTATTATAGTACTTGATTTCAAATATTTACTAATGCCTGTTCTGATAAATACTTTATCAAATTCACAAAGTATGCCAGTATGTGAACAGCATAATCTAAAGGCTTGTGCTGGTGTCTTCCATTTGCCCGCTAAGATCCACTCTCCATGGTGTTCCATCCAGTCCTGGACCCAGCCGGGGGATGTGGGTGCTGACCTAGGGTTTCTTTTGCCTTCTGGCTCCAGGTTGGGTTCAGCCAACCAGTGTGGGGTTATCAGCAAAAGATCCATAGGTGGGAGGAGAATGGAGGCAGGTATTTATTCTCCCCATGGGTGTTCTCTGAACTGATATTGAAGGCCACAGTTCCTGTCAGATGACCCCTCACCCCATGACCTTCAATCTTTGTGCTTAGAGATAATAATAACTGTTCCCTGAGATTGCAAGCCCCAGCGAACTCCATCATCATTTGCTATCTTCTGTAAACTACCCGTATATTTTAAATAGTTTATTAATTTCTCCTCCAGTGATCCAAATTGAATTTTCCACCTTGAATGGTAACAGCGCTTTTACTCTTTTCCTTTGTGTAAATGAAGCGTGGGGCAAAAGGTGCTGAAATACAATCTCTGTTTATAAAAACAAAACAAAAAAACAAACACACACACACACAAGAAATTCAGTACCACAAAGCTACTATGTCAATACATCTTTTTTTCCTTCTTTTTTTTTTTATGGAGACAGAATCTCCCTTTTTTGCCTGGGTTGGAGTGAAGTGGTGCAATTCAGCTCACTGCAACCTCCACTTCCCAGGTTCAAAGGATTTGCGTGCCTCAGCCTCCCAAGTAGCTGGGACTACAGGCATGTGCCACCAGGCCTGGCTAATTTTCTTTTTTGTTTTTTTGTATTTTTAGTAGAGATGGGGTTTTGCCATGTTGCCCAGGGTGGTCCTGAACCCCTGAGCTCAGGCAATCAGCCCACCTTGGCCTACTGAAGTGTTAGGATTACAGGCATGAGCCCTGTGCCCAGCCTCCTTTTCTTTAAATAGAAAACAGTGCTCCAATTTCCCGTCAGCTCTGAATCACTCTTTATTGTTGTTTTTTAAATACTTGTTTTAAATAAATAGAGATGGGGGTCTCGCTATGTTGACCAGGCTGGTCTCAAACTCCTGGCCTCAAGCAATCCACCCATCTCGGCCTCCCCAAGTGCTGGAATTACAGGCATGAGCCACCATGCCCGGTCTCTGAGTCACTCTTGAGGTCAGTGCACCTGCAGCCTGTGAGTGTTTGTGGGGTTGTTCAGATTGTTATTGCTTGGGTTGGACATTTTATACCCCCTTATGCAGCAGCCATCCTCTAGAACATGTGAAGTAGAAGGAGGAAAGTTTTTTCTATTTTTTTTTTTTTTTTTTGAGACAGAGTTTCACTCTTGTTGCCCAGGCTGGAGAGCAATGGCGCAATCTCGGCTCATTGCAACCTGAAGGACGAAAGATTTTCTTACTATTATTGGACATCGTTAAATAAATTTTGTTGTGTGTGTCTTTGTTCCTTCCCCCATTATTTTATCCTTTTATTCTCTAAACACATTCTGTCACATTAAAATGCTAGACACTAACAGCTGGAGACATAAAAGTTTAGCCTTTCATAGTGAAACAAAAAAATTGTATGTATGTACTCTAGACTGAATTGTGTTTCCCAAAAATTCACATGTTGAAGCTCTAACCTCCAACATGACTGACTTTGGAAATACAGCTTTTAGGAGGTAATTAAGGTTAATGAGGTCTCAAGGGTGGGGCTTATGGGATTAGTGTCCGTACATGAAGAGGAAGATCTCTCTCTCTCTGTTTACCACGTGAAGACACAATGAGAAGGCAGCTACCTGGAAGTCAGGAAGTGGGCCCACATCAGGAACTGAATCAGCTGGCACCTTGATCTTGGACTTCCCAGCCTCCAAGACAGTGAGAAATAAATGTTTGTGGTTTAAGTCACCTGGTCTATGATATTTTCTTATAGCAGCCTGAGCTAAGACAGTGTGTGCCTCACTTATGTCTATTGAAAATACAGGCCATGTGCAGTGGCTCATGCCTGTAATTTCAGCTCTTTGGGAGGCTGAGGTGGGAGGATCGCTTGAGTCCAGGAGTTTGACACCAGCTTGGGTAATATAGTGAGATCTCATCTCTATTTATAAAAAATAAAGTAATTAATTTTAAAAAAGGAAAATACAGAAAACATCCTATAATGCCATAGCAATGTATGTTACCTCCTTGGCATATTTGCTTCTCATCCAAACTCTCTTTTTTTTTGTTTGCTTTGTTTTTTTCTTTTTAGAGACAAGGTCTTGCTCTGTCACTTAGGCTGGAGTCCAGTGGCACAATCATAGTTCACTGTAACCTTGAACTCTTGGGCTCAAGCAATCCTCCCACCTCAGCCTTCTGAGCTGGGACTGCAGGTGCATGCCACCCAGGTAATTGCTTTTACATCCAGCTAATTTTTAAATTTTGTTTTTTGTAGAAATTGGGTCTCACTGGACTGACCAGGGTGGTCTTGAACTACTGGCCTCAAGTGATCCACTTGCCTCAGCCTCCCAAATTGCTGAGGTTACAGGTGTAAGCCACTGCACCCAGCCCAACCTTCCTTTTTTGAGAGGGAGTCTTGCTTTGTCACCCAGGCTGGGGTGCAGTGGCACAATCTCGGCTCACTGTAAGCTCCACCTCCTGGGTTCATGCCGTTCTCCTGCCTCAGCCTCCAGAGTAGATGGGATTACAGGTGCCCGCCACCAGGCCCGGCTAATTTTTTGTATTTTTTTTTAGTACAGACAGGGTTTCATCATGTTAGCCAGGATGGTCTTGATCTCCTGACCTCGTGATCCACCTGCCTCGGCCTCCCAAAGTGCTGGGATTACAGGCGTGAGCCATCATGTCCGGCCCCAACCTTCCTTTTTTATAAAAACTCATGCTGATTTTTTTATTAAAATGATAGATGCTTACAAATAAAAACTGAGTGTATAAAAATGCAAAAATGAAAATAAAAACTACACCACATCCCACTGCTCAGAATTAATAATAGTTATTAGTTGAGCACCACTTTTCAGAACATTTTTTAAAATCATGTATGTGATTAAAGAAATAGCTAGAGAGGAGGAAATACTTTTGTAAAAATGGGACCATATGATAACTGTTTCATTGTTTGCTATTTGCCCTGAGGACCATTTTCAGAGGCTTTAAGTCATTGCTTTTTAATACTTTTAATGCTTTTTAATAATTTCACTGTGGATAGAATCAGCAGACATCCTCATGCTGTCATGCCAGAAGTCAATCTGTCAGGCAGGGGTGGTTTTGAGGCAGTTTTTGAAGTTTGTTTTAATCCCAGGAGGACTATTCTTAACCATCTCTTCTGCTTGTCTCTGGTGAACCAGATGGCTTTGTTCTGATTAATTAAGAGCAGGTACCAAGTCCAACTTCCTCTTATTTGCTTTACACCAAAATCTCTATTGTTTTCAAGGCACTGTTAGGCTTGAACTTCCCTACACTCTGTCTCAAAGTCAGTTCCTTTCTGCAGAACTTCAGGACTCTCTGTTCTTAAAGGCTGTCTCTCTCCTCATGGGCAGAACATTTGAACCAGTACTGTGGTGCCGGATGATGAGGACAGTGGCTGCTGGTCTTTTTAGCTTGCCTGTCTTGGCATGGAACCTCTGCTCAATGAGTGAACTGCAGCAGGGGTGATTGGGACCCTGGTAGTCTTGTTCTGCCAAGCCCAGGGTAGAGCCTCTATCCTGGGAGTAGCAGCTAGGTAGAGGAAGGGAGCCCCCAACCTTTTGGCCTTACTCAGCAGAAATTTAGCTATCTAACTCCATTCAGGCTGCTGTAACAGAATCCCACAGACTGGGGGCATATATACCACAGAAATTTATTTCTCACAATTCTGAAGGCTGGGAAGTCAAAGATCAAGGTGCTAGCATATTCAGTGTCTGGTGAGAGCCTGATTCCTGGTTCATAGATGGCTGTACATGGCATAATGATCTCACATGGCAGAGGGGGTGAGGGGGTTCTTTGGGGTGTCTTTTATAAGAGCACTAATCCCATTCATAAGGTGTGCCCTCATGACCCAATAACCTCCCAAAGGGCTTGTGTTCTAATAACATCACCTTGGTGGTTAGGTTTCAAAATAAGAATTTGAGGAACATAAACATTCATTCTACAGCATAAGCCTTGACAACCAAAGTTGAGTATTCTAATATGAAGAGAGAAGCGTAAGCTGTACCATTTTCTATGAACTAGCCTTGGAATTCACAAAATATTGCTTTGGAAATAGTCTATTCATTGGCAATCAGTGACTAAGGCCAGCCTATTTTTAAAGGGAAGGGATTTAGACTCTACCTCTTGATAGAAGGTCATCAAAGAATTTGTGGACACATTTTTAAACTACGACTACATATGCATAGATATCTAGAGAGCACAATGTTACCATTTGAAAAATTTAAGTGGAAGGTGTATGAATATTTGGTATCCTACTCTTTTCATTTTCGTGTATGTTTGAAATTTTTCAAAATAAACAGTTGTGGGGGGAATGTTACTCTGCAGTTGTCCAGTCTGATTTTTCCCCCCTTTGTAGCCAATTTGTTTTTTGCCTGGATGCTTGAATAACTCTTTCTTTAAGTTGTATATTCTAGTTATAAAGTGTCTCTTAATAAATTTTCCTGGACTGCAATGTGTGCCTCCATCTAGAGGTTCATTTTTTTTCTTCTAGGTAATCACCTTTATTACATCTTCTGAATTCTTCTATTCCAAAGTTGGGTCACTTTGCATTTAGGACACCAATTATCCTCATGTTGGATCATTTCTACATTGTGATTCTGTGGGCTTCTTTGTATTTGCTTTAATTTCTTTTCAGCTGCATGTATTGTTATGATCTTAAGCTTTTCTTTTAACTTAGTTTTCAGTGGTGTCTTTTCTATTCCTTCCAATTTGTACTTCAATGTGTTGAATGGTGTTGCTTGGATCCTCACTTTGTATTTTTAAGTGTGATGATCTCCATTTATGTTTCTATTGCTGCTGTTTATATTCTTCTCTATGAGGTCTTATTTTAAATTAATGTATATATAATGTATATACATAAATACACAGTTTATTACTATTCCTTTAATTATGTATTCTCCCAGGTCAGTTTCTTTATCAATCTTTGCAGGGTTTCTTCCTTTCTTGCCTCCCTCTTCATTTACTTTCCTTGTTAGATGCCCTGAACCAGTGTTCTGCTTTTTCACAATTTCAAGGAGTGGTCCGTCCCTTTAGGGAATACAGCTAACCTTTCGGTAATTTTCCCAATGGGAAACTAGACTGAATTAGAGCCATGGCTACAAAGAGAGAAAAAAGAAAGGCTATTTTCCAGTTGTTTTCAATTTTCAGATATGTGGCTTTTCAAATGACTTCAGGGGTGCTGTGTGATTAGGAGCCAGGCTACTTACCCTCTCCACTCCAGAATCCTTCATTTTCCTCCTTGATACCAATTTTTAAAGTTTATTGCATTCCACTATCTCCCCTTTCTTGCTGGCAATTATTAGCGATTTTTGGGGAGAGGTTTTCTTTTTTTTAAAACTGATTTTGGGTGCATCTTGTTAAGAAGTAAGGGAAGCAAAACTGTGAGGCAGTCTCAATTCTTTTAAACTTAGAAGTCCATCTTTTCTACAGCACCATATTTATATTTTTTAAGCAGGCTACAGGAAGAAGGAAATACTTTTCACAAGAAAAAGAAACTAGTGCTTTGAGCTGGAAGTGATCTCAGAAGCCATCCACTTTTGGGCTGGGTGCAGTGCCTGTAATCCCAGCACTTTGGGAGGCTGAGGTGAGTGGATGACCTGAGGTCAGGAGTTCAAGACCAGCCTGGCCAACATGGCAAAACCTTGTTTCCACTAAAAATACAAAAAATCACTGGGTGTGGTGGCACATGCCTGTAATCCCAGCTACTCAGGAGGCTGAGGCAGCAGAATTGCTTGAAACTGGGTGGCAGAGGTTGCAGTAAGCCATGATTACACCACTGCACTCCAGTGTGGCTGACAAAACAAGAATCCATCTCAAAAAAAAAAAAAAAAAAGTCATCCACTTTCCAAGTTCACAGAGCCATTTAATAACTGAGGAGAAGGTCTCCACCTTTTTTTTTCCATCTTCCTGTCTCATGTGTGGGTGGCATTTTAGACATCAGAAAGACAGACAGAGAGAAAGAGAGGGAATGAGAAGTTTTGCATGTTGAGTATTTTCCTTTCCTGCCTTTATTCATATTACATAGCACCAGGCCTTTGTTAGGGGCAGCTCTGGTGGCACAGAAATTGGGGCTCTGACTATAATACTAAAAAAGTATATATTGGATAAAGACTCAATATGGTAAAGAAAGAACACTAGGAAAATTGTAAGACGTTTTTCTTCTTCCTCTCTCCTCTGGTTAAAAACAAATAAACCAACCAACACCACCAGGACTACATATCATTTGAGGGCATGAGACATTGAAAAAGATTTGATTTTCTGGAATGATTTGTCTCAGCTGTTATGACTGCTTGCGAGAATTAAGAAATTATCCCGGCCGGGCGCAGTGGCTCAAGCCTGTAATCCTAGCACTTTGGGAGGCCGAGAGGGGTGGATCACGAGGTCAGAAGATCGAGACCATCCTGGCTAACACGGTGAAACCCCGTCTCTACTAAAAAATACAAAAAACTAGCCGGGCGAGGTGGCGGGCGCGGCAGGAGAATGGCATAAACCCAGGAGACGGAGTTTGCAGTGAGCTGAGATCTGGCCACTGCACTCCAGCCTGGGCGACAGAGCGAGACTCCGTCTCAAAAATAAAATAAAATAAAATAAAAACAAGCCAAAGGACTGTAGATTAATAGGAAATGTAAAAATATAATCTGCCTTGGGTCAGATCTGATCAGTGAGGCATCTCGGAATGCACCCCATCTATTTCAATGGGCCCTCCCTCTTCTGAATGAAGACTTATCAGCACCGGAGATCTATGAAGCTGTCCCAAAACTTATTGGACCCATTGGTCACTTGTCATTGGTCAAAACATTAAAATAAATGTTTCCCAAGATGCCCAGAAATGCAATCCTGTTGCTTACAGAGATCCTCAATCCTAATTCTCCAATGAGGCTCTTAGTTAATTCTGACTTGGGGACATCCAGAAGTTAACCTTGACACTAGCTGTAAGAAAAAGGCAAAGTAGAAATACAAAAAATAAAAATAAAATCTTTTCTTTCAAAGTCAGCTGGGTATGAAAAATGTAGAATTCAAAAGTAATCTAGAATTGTTCATGTGATGTTGTAACATGAGGAAATTAAACAGTGATGGATAAAATTTTCTTCCATGCTCCTAAGGTCTCTGGCCAGAACTGACATAATACAGATGAACAACATAAAAGCATACAATATTAACAATTTTTTTACTTGCACATGGGAATCTTCACAAGAAAAATGAAGACCCAAAGATGCAGTTAGAGCTAAATGCTTACATACCATATTGGACAGAGTAGTAAATTGTGAAAATATGACAAGAAAAAGGGGCTTAGATTTTGGCAATGAATCATGGAGAAGTGACTAGGAAGATATCAGTTAGTGCAACAAGTTTTGTTTGTACAGATGTCTCTTGTCTTTGACTTCCATGTCTAGTGATCAGAATGTTTCTTTCCTCTTGGTGGACATCTCTCACATGGGACTTCCATCTTCCGCTTTCAGGAAGAAAAACGAAGGCCAGTGTGCCCTTCTTGCACCTGCTGTTTTTTAAGTGCTTTTCACTCAAAAGAGTCAATATGCTACAGTGGCATGTTTCGAGGTGGTGTGCTCTGAACTCCTTCCCTACCCAGTATCTATACTCTCATTCTCCCTTACAAATAGAATTCCTATAGTCTGTTAAAAGGAAAACTTTAGCCTAATTAAATGTAACAGTGTTTACTTGAGCAAAGAATGATTCCACCAATCAGGCAGCCCTCCCAGCCAGAGTAAGTTCAGAGACACTTCAGCACAGCCACGTGGTGGAAGATTTATAGACAGAAAAAGGAAGTGATGTACAGAAAAGGTAGTGAGGTACAGCTAAGGGAGGAGACCACCCCTCATATCGTCTTATGCCCAATTTCTGCCTCCAAAGAAAGAAGAAGTAAAAACTAAAAGGCAGAAATGAAATCCACAGGTAGACAGCCCGGCGCCGCAACCTGGGCCTGGTAGTTAAAGATGGACCCTGATCTAATCGGTTATGTTATCTATAAATTACAGACATTGTATAGAAAAGCACTGTGAAAATCCCTGTCCTGTTCTGTTCTGATCTAATTACCGGTGCATGCAGCCCCCAGTCACATACCCCCGCTTGCTCAATCGATCACGACCCTGTCCCACGCACCCCCTTAGAGTTGTGAACCCTTAAAAGGGACAGAAATTCCTCATGCAGGGAGCTCAGCTCTTGAGACAGGAGTTTTGCCGATGCCTCCGGCCGAATAAACCCCTTCCTTCTTTAACTTGGTGTCTGAGGAGTTTTGTTTGCTCGTCCTGCTACACAGCAACAGCCGGATTGGTTACAGTCAGCGTTTGCTTTATTTGAACAGGGTTTGAGCAGCTGGCCCCCTTTCATTGGCCATAACTCAGTGACTGGCACGAGAGTAGACTACAGTCTGTTTACACCTTCATTTAGGTTATATTTGTGACTTACAGAGAAACCTTTAGGCACAATTTAAAATATGTATGGAGGCAACTTTAGGCTAAACTTAAGTCTTGAGGATGCAATGCAACTGTCAGGCCTCTGAGCTCAAGCTAAGCCATCATATCCCCTGTGACCTGCACCTATATACATCCAGATGGCCTGAAGTAACTGAAAAATCACAAAAGAAGTGAAAATGGCCTGTTTCTGCCTTAACTGATGACATTACCTTGTGAAATTCCTTCTCCTGGCTCAACCTGGCTCAAAAGCTCCCCCACTGAGCACCTTGTGACCCCCACCCCTGCCTGCCAGAGAACAATCCCCCTCTCACTGTAATTTTCCTTTACCTACCCAAATCTTATAAAATGGCCCGCCCCATCTCCCTTCGATGACTCTCTTTTCAGACTCAGCCCGCCTGCACCCAGGTGAAATAAACAGCCTTGTTGCTCACACAGAGCCTGTTTGGTGTTCTCTTCACAGGGATGCAAGTGAAATTTGGTGCCAAGTGAAACTTGGTGCTGTGACTCGGATCGGGGGACCTCCCTTGGGAGATCAATCCCCTGTCCTCCTGCTGTTTGCTCTGTGAGAAAGATCCACCCACGACCTCTGGTCCTCAGACTAACCAGCCCAAGGAACATCTCACCAATTTTAAATCAGGTAAGCAGCCTCTTTTTTACTCTCTTTCTCCAACCTCTCTCACTATTCTTTAACCACTTTCTCCTTTCAATCTTGGTGCCACACTTCAATCTCTCCCTTCTCTTAATTTCAGTTCCTTTCCTTTTCTGGTAGAGACAAAGGAGATGCGTTTTATCTGTGAACCCAAAACTCCAAGCCGGTCACGGACTTGGGAAGACGGTCTTCCCTTGGTGTTTAATCACACGGGGATGCCTCCTTGATTATTCACCCACATTTCATTGGTGTCTGATCACCACAGGGATGCCTGCCTTGGTCATTCACCCACATTCCCTTTGTCAGGCCTCTGAACCCAAGCTCAGCCATCATATCCCCAGTAACCTGCACGTATACATCCAGATGGCCTGAAGCAACTGAAGATCCGCAGCAGTGAAAATAGCCTTAACTGATGACATTCCACCATTGTGATTTGTTTCTGCCCCACCCTAACTGATCAATGTACTTTGTAATCTCCTGCACCTTTAAGAAGATTCTTTATAATGCTCCCCACCCTTGAGAATGTACTTTGTGAGATGCACCCCCTGCCCCCAAAACATTGCTCTTAACTCCACCTCCCATCCCAAACCTGTAAGAACTAATGATAATCCACCACCCTTTGCTGACTCCTTTTTCAGACTCAGCCCACCTGCACCCAGGTGAAATAAACAGCCATGTTGCTCACACAAAGCCTGTTTGGTGGTCTCTTCACGTGGACACCTGAGACACCCTTGGTAGCAAGTCAATTGCCGAGATGCCTGCTTTGGCTGCTCACCCACATTGCAGCCCAGGGCTGCTCACCCACCCCTTCTCTCCATGTCTCTACCCTCTCTTTTCTCTCCACTTTCCTGGGGGGCAAGCACTCCCACCCCTTCTCTCCGTGTCTGTACTCTCTCTTTCCTCTGGACTTGCCTCCTTCACTATAGGCAATCTTCCACCCTCCATTCCTCTTTCTTCTCCCTGAGCCTGTGTTCTCAAAAACTTAAAATCTCTTCAACTCACACCTGACCTGAAACCTAAATGCCTTATTTTCTTCTGCAATGCCACTTAACCCCAATACAAACTCAACAGTGGTTCCAGATAGCCAGAAAATGGCACTTTCGATTTTTCCATCCTACAAGTTCTAAATAATTCTTGTTGCAAAATGGGCAAAAGGTCTGAGGTCCCTGAAGCCCAGGCATTCTTTTACACATCGGTCCCTCCCTAGTCTCTGTTCCCAATGCAACTCATCCCAAATCTTCCTTCTTTCCCTCTCGCCTGTCCCCTCAGTCCCAACCCCAAGTGTTGCTGAGTCTTTCCAATCTTCCTTTTTTGCGGACCCATCTGACCTCTCCCCTCCTCCCCAGGCTGCTCCTCACCAGGCCGAGCTAGGTCCTAATTCTGCCTCTGCTCCTCCACCCTGTAATCATTTTATTACCTCCCCTCCTCGCACCAGGTCCAGCTTACAGTTTGGTTCTGGTCCAGCTTACAGTTTCATTCCTAGACTAGCCCTCCCCCACCTGCCCAGCAATTTCCTCTTAAAAAGGTGGCTGGACCTAAAGGCATAGTCAAGGTTAATGTTCCGTTTTCTTTATCCAACCTCTCCCAAATCAGTTAGCGTTTAGATTCTTTTTCATCAAATATGAAAAACCCAGCCCAGTTCATGGCCTGTTTGGCAGCAACCCTGAGACGCTTTGCAGCCCTAGATCCTGAAAGGTCAGAAAGTTGTCTTATTCTCAATATACATTTTATTACCCAATCCACTCCCAACATTAAATAAAGCTCGAAAAATTAAAATCCAGCCCTCAAACCCCACAACAGGACTTAATTAACCTCGCCTTCAAGGTGTACAATAATACAGTAGAGGCAGCCAAGTAGCAATGTATTTCTGAGTTGCAATTCCTTGCGTCCACTGTGAGACAAACCCCAGCCACATCTCCAGCACACAAGAACTCCAAATGCCTGAACGCAGCTGCAAAGGGTTCCTCCAGAACCCCCTCCCCCAGGAGCTTGCTACAAGCGCTGGAAATCTGGCCACTGGGCCAAGGAATGCCCGCAGTCCAGGATTCCTCCTAAGCTGTGTCCCATCTGTGCAGGACCCAACTGAAAATTGGACTCTTCAAGTCACCTTGCAGCCACTCCCAGAGCCCCTGGAACTCTGGCCCAAGGCTCTCTGACTGACTCCTTCCCAGATCTTCTCAGCTTAAAGGCTGAAGACTGATGCTGCCCCATCGCCTCGGAAGCCCCCAGACATTCACGGACGCTGAGCTTCAGGTAACTTTCACAGTGGAGGGTAGGTCCGTCCCCTTCTTAATCAATACGGAGGCTACCAACTCCACATTACCTTCTTTTCAAGGGCCTATTTCCCTTGCCTCCATAACTGTTGTGGGTATTGATGGCCAGGCTTTTAAACCTCTTAAAACTCCCCAACTCTAGTGCCAACTTGGATACATTCTTTTTTTGTTGTTGAGACGGAGTTTCACTCTTGTTGCCCAGGCTGGAGTGCAATGGCGTGATCTCGGCTCGCCGCAACCTCTGCCTCCCAGGTTCAAGTGATTCTCCTGCCTCAGTCTCCCTAGTAGCTGGGACTACAGGCATGTGCCACCACGCCCGGCTAATTTTGTATTTTTAGCAGAGATGGGGTTTCTCCATGTTGGTCAGGCTGGTCTCGAACTCCTGACCTCAGGTGATCCGCCCACCTCAGCCTCCCAAAGTGCTGAGATTACAGGCATGAGCCACTGTGGATACATTCTTTTATGCACTCCTTTTTAGTTATCCCCACCTGCCCAACTCCTTTATTAGGTTGAGACATTTTAACTAAATTATCTGCTTCCCTGACTATTCCTGGGCTACAGCCACACCTCATTGCTGCCTTTTCCCCCAGTTCAAAGCCTCCTGCACATCCTCTCCTTGTATCTCCCCACCTTAAACCACAAGTATAATACACCTCCACTCCCTCCCTGGCAGCCGATTACATGCCCTTACCATCCCATTAAAACCTAATCACCCTTACCCCGCTCAACACCAATATTCCATCCCACAGCATGCTTTAAAAGGATTACAGCTTGTTATCACTTGCCTGTTACTGCACAGTCTTTTAAAGCCTATAAACTCTCCTTATAATTCCCCCATTTTACCTGTCCTAAAACCACACAAGGCTTATAGGCTCAGGATCCACCCTTATCAACCAAATTGTTTTGCCTATCCACCCTGTGGTACCAAAGCCATATACTCTCCTATCCTCAATACCCCCCTCCACAACCCAGTATTCTGTTCTGGATCTCAAACATGCTTTCTTTACTATTCCTTTGCACCCTTCATCCCAGCCTCTCTTCACTTTCACTTGGACTGACCCTGACACCCACCAGGCTCAGCAAATTACCTGTGCTGTACTGCCACAAGCTTCACAGACAGCCCCCATTACTTCAGTCAAGCCCAAATTTCTTCCTCATCTGTTACCTATCTCAGCATAATTCTCATGAAAACACATGTGCTCTCCTTGCCAATCATATCCAACTGATCTCTCAAACCCCAATCCCTTCTACAAAACAACAACTCCTTTTCCTTCCTAGGCATGGTTAGTGCAATCAGAATTCTTACACAAGAGCCAGGACCGCACCCTGTAGCCTTTCTGTCCAAACAACTTGACCTCACTGTTTTAGCCTAGCCCTCATGTCTATGTGCAGTAGCTGCCACTGCTTCAATACTTTTAGAGGATCTCAAAATCAAAACTGTGCTCAACTCATTCTCTACATTTCTCATAACTTCCAAAACCTATTTGCTTCCTCACACCTGACGCATATACTTTCTGCCCTGCTCCACTACCTCTCGGCAAGCCGAACTCATTGCCTTAATTCGAGCCCTCAACCTTGCAAAGGAATAATGCATCGATATTTATACTAACTCTAAATATGCCTTCCATATCCTGCACCACCATGCTGTTATATGGTCTGAAAGAGATTTCCTCACTATGCAAGGGTCCTCCATCATTAATGCCTCTTTAATAAAAACTCTTCTGAAGGCCGCTTTACTTCCAAAGGAAGCTGGAGTCATTCACTGCAAGGGCCATCAAAAGGCATCAGATCCCATCGCTCAGGTCAATGCTTATGCTGATAAGTTAGCTAAAAAAGCAGCTAGCATTCCAACTTCTATCCCTCATGGCAGTTTTTCTCCTTCTCATCTGGCCACCCCCACCTACTCCCCCGCTGAAACTTCCACCTATCAATCTCTTCCCACACAAGGCAAATAGTTCTTGGACCAAGGAAAATCTCTCCTTCCAGCCTCACAGGCCCATTCTATTCTGTTGTCATTTCATAACCTCTTCCATGTAGGTTACAAGCTGCTAGCCCATCTCTTAGAACCTCTCATTTCCTTTCCATTGCGGAAATCTATTCTTAAGGAAATTACTTCTCAGTGTTCCATCTGCTATTCTACTACACCTCGGGGATTGTTCAGGTCCCCGCCCTTTCCTACACATCAAGCTTGGGGATTTGTCCCTACTCAGGACTGGCAAATTGACTTTACTCACATGCCTCAAGTCAGGAAACTAAAATACCTCTTGGTCTGGGTAGACACTTTCACTGGATGGGTAGAGGCCTTTCCCACAGGGTCTGAGAAGGCCACCATGGTCATTTCTTCCCTTCTGTCAGACATAATTCCTTGGTTTAGCCTTCCCACCTCTATACAGTCCGATAATACACCGGCCTTTATTAGTCAAATCACCCATACAGTTTCTCAGGCTCTTGGTATTCAATGAACTAACGGTCTTTTAGAAACACACCTCTCCAAGCTCAGCCACCGACTTAAAAAGGACTGGACAATACTTTTACCACTTGCCCTTCTCAGAATTCGGGCCTGTCCTCAGAATGCTACAGGGTACAGCCCATTTAAGCCCTTGTATAGACACTCCTTTTTATTAGGCCCCAGTCTCATTCCAGACAGTAGACCAACTTGAACTGCACCCCAAAAAACTTGTCATCCCTACCATCTTCTGTATAGTCATACTCCTATTCACTGTTCTCAATTACTCATAAATGCCGTGCTCTTGTTTATACTGCCAGTTTACACTGTTTCTCCAAGCCATCACAGCTGATAACTCCTGGTGATATCCCCAAACCGCCACTCTTAACTCTATCTTAAAGTAAATAAATAATCTTTGCCAGCAGGGCTATGCTGAACCTCCTTGGGCACTCTCTAATTGGATGTCCTGGGTCCTCCCAATTCTTAGTCCTTTAATACCTGTTTTTCTCCTTGTCTTATTCCATTCTTTTTTCAGTTCATACAAAACCATATCCAGGTCATCACCAATAATTCTATACAACAAATGTTTCTTCTAACAACCCCACAATATCACTCTTTACCACAAAATCTTCCTTCAGCTTAATCTCGCCCACTGTATGTTCCCATGCTGCTCCTAATCCCGCTCAAAGCAGCCCTGAGAACCATCGCCCATTATCTTTCCATACCACCCTCAAAAATTTTTGCTGCCCCAACACTTTACCACTATTTCGTTTTATTTTTCTTATTAATATAGGAAGACAGGAATGTCAGGCCTCTGAGCCCAAGCCAAGCCATCATATCCCCTGTGACCTGCACATACATATCCAGATGGCCTGAAGCAACTGAAGAATCACAAAAGAAGTGAAAATGGCCTGTTCCTGCCTTAACTGATGACATTACCTTGTGAAATTCCTTCTCCTGGCTCATCCTGGCTCAAAAGCTCCCCCACTGAGCACCTTGTGACCCCCCACCCCTGCCTGCCAGAAAACAACCCCCTTTGACTGTAATTTTCCTTTACCTACCCAAATCTTATAAAATGGCCCCACCCCATCTCCCTTCGCTCTCTTTTCAGACTCAGCCCGCCTGCACCCAGGTGAAATAAACAGTCTTGTTGCTCACACAGATCCTGTTTGATGGTCTCTTCACACAGACGTGAGTGAAAGTAACTGTCCAGAATACATTTTTTACAAAAGATTTTTTTCAGTCACCTTTGCAGATGGGAGTGACCAGTGAGAAGCAGACTGAAGTCACTGGGTGTGGCTTCCAGTACAAGGCTCTCAAGGTGCTGGTTCCACTGGCAGTTAAGCCTATTACACATGCCTCTTGCTCATTCCTGCTGCCTGGGAGAAAGACCTGAGGACAGGGGCTGGCAGCCTGAAGGCCCGAGTGCATAATAATAGCGCAGTGGAGCCAAGGGATGGACAGAACCTGGCAGTGCCACCACTCCAGCCCTGGGTGCTTTTCCCTCTGAATTAAACTTTTGTTTTCTTATTTTAAATTTATATTTGCTCTTATGTGGCAGGCCAGGTCTCACTAACAGCTGCACAGGCCTCCGTAACCACTGTTTCAGCACTGGTTAAGTTAAATATTAAAAGCTGAAAGAGCCAGTGTCTTTATACAAAGGCTGGAATGTAACAAAAGCCCACCAAGAGTTTTGCCCAGGCCTTTTCTGGGCCTTGAAGCATGACAACATAAAGAAGGAATTCTTAACAGGACCTGTTCAAAATTAAACAAGTTTTTATTGGGGGTCTGAAGAAACTCCCCAGACTCCAACAAACAAGTTTATTGGGGGTCTGAAGGAACTGCCTAAACCTTCATGATTTAGCAGAAGACAAGGTAAGGGTAATCACCCCTGGCATCTGCACCCATCTAGATTAAGTAAACTTACTGGGGCTCCAGAGGAAGATCTTTAGGACTGATCTTAGTTATAGATTAAAAGAAGTTAACCATTTACATCTTTTCACACATGCACACTTACATGTAGACAGATAGTTTAGAAGGTATATAAGCTCTGGAAAACTTTGTAATTTTGAGTTGACCTGGCGATATTTTCCAGGTCTTTTCCCCATACCCGGTTACCAAAATAAACTCTTCTTTCCCAGTTCATCATGAGAATAAGCAGCCCCACCCCTGGTTTTGTCCGGGAACACTTACAGAGGCTGTAACACCCAGAAGACAGGGTCACTGTTTCTTCTACACAAACTTGGCTGCTCTTTTGAATTTTCTGGGGTGTTTTTATAAATACTAAGGCTTGTGCCTCATTTCCCCAGTGTCTGATATCACCGACTTGGGGTGTGCTCTAGGCACTGCGACTTGTAATAGCTGCCCCTGGTGACTCTAAGGTGCAGCAAATGTGGAAGACCACGTCTTGGCAACGCCAGGTCCCTGGCTGGACGGCTGTCAAGACTGCGCAGCCCACTGAAATCTCCCCAGACTGGTTAGCGCAGGCGGTGCACCTCCGGGGTATCCTTTCTTCCGGAAACTCCGCCTTCGCCCTCGCCCTCGCACCGCCTTTTCCCGGCTCGGCCACGCCTCCTTCCCCGCCCAGCTGTGGCCCCGGAAGACGCAAACCTTCAACACCCGCTGAGCCTGCGTTTCGGAAGTGTGGATGTGCGCCTGCGCTGCGCAGGGCCGGGCGGGCGTTTTGAATTTTGCTCCCGGAGTCGCGTCACACCATCCCGGGCTGAGACTGCGGTATTCGCGGCTGGAGACCCAGCGGCGAGTAGCCTTTTGCTGCCCGACCGACTCGAGGTTGGACTCTGTGTGTTGGGGACCCTGCCTTCGGAAGCGCCTGAGGCACTGCTTGGCGGCTGGGGGCCGCGGGCCGCGCCCGGCGTGGGGCAGGACGGGGCTGGATGCTTTAGACCCGCCCCTTCTCTCTCACCCGCGGAGTGGGTGGGAAACTGGTCCTTTCCTATTTCTCTGCCTCCTTACCGATCCCAAACTGTAAAGCCCTAACCCCTCACAGCGCAGGAAAAATGATTACCTGGGCCCATTTCTTTGACCGTGTAAGATATTTTAAAAAACTGTGTCCGTATTTTGCGTGTTTAAAGAAAATACCAATGTTGTCTTTATATATAAATAGTGCGTCTGTCCTCCTGAACCCTTAAAGGAAAGGACTCAGGCTTATCCCCTTTACCCTGGTTTGGGATCCATCGATGGCCGGAGGCTCTAAGACAAGTCAGTACTGTACCGTGGTTAGAAACTGAATGTTGTGGAATTGAAAGAAATTGCTCTTGAATATTTGTGCTTAACCTTCAAAGACTTGTGATTTACTTGATATTGACCATTCTTGGATTTCGAAAGTGAACAGAAATTTGTGTGGGTTTTCGTTACGAATATGTTTATATTTTTTTCTTCAGAGGCTTAAAGGATGGCCTCTTCAGATCTGGAACAGTTATGCTCTCATGTTAATGAAAAGATTGGCAATATTAAGAAAACCTTGTCATTAAGAAACTGTGGTAAGTAAAACAGATTCCACTGACTTCGTATGTACAAAATGCATTTTGATTATTCCACTCTGAATGACATCTTTGCTTGGTTGAGTGACTGCATCTTAGGTAATTTTAGATTTTGAACAACGATTTTTTAAATAGTCCAATGTCATTTTTAGTATTGCGGAGGATACTAAAAATGTAAGGTATGTTGAACAATGAACTGAATATTCATTAGATTATTTACTTATGTTTTTCTGAGACACATAGGCCAATGGTAAGATTTGAAGGTTATGTGGCATCCATGGTTCTACAGCTAAATGGAGATACAGTCATGCATTGCTTAGTGATGGAGATGTGTTCTGAAAAAGCATTACATGATTTTGTCGTTGTGCAAACATCACATCATAGAATGTACGTAAATGTACACAAACCTAGATGGTACAGCCTACTACATGTCTAGGCTGTATAGCCTATTGCTTCTGGGCAACACACCTGTATAGCAAGTGACTGTACTGAATACCTTAGGCAAGTGTAACACAATGGTGAGTATTTGTGTATCTAAACATAGAAAAGATACAGTAAAAGATTAACAGTGGAACACCTGAATAGGCCACTTAACCATGAATGGAGCTTGCAGAACTGGAAGTTGCTGTGGGTGTGACAGTGAGTGAATGTGAAGGCCTAGGACATCACTGTACACTACTGTAGACTTTATAAGTACTATACACTTAGGCTATACTAAATTTATATAAAAAAATCTTCAATAATACATTAACCTTAGCTTACTATAACTTTTTTACTTAATAAACTTTTTAGTTTGGCTTAGCTTTTTTATTCTTTTCTAATAACAGCTTAAAACAAATACATCGTACAGGTGTACAAAAATATTTTTATATCTTTATTAGGTTTTTTTACTTTTTTTTTAACTTTTTAAACTTTATCAAAAATGAATACACACACACACATTAGCCTAGGCCTACGCAGGGTCAGGATCATCAACATCTGTCTTCCACATTCACATCTTGTTCCACTAGAAGGTTGTCAGGGGCAGTACCACGTGTGGAGCAGTCATCTCCTATGGTAACAATGCCTTCTGGAATATCTCCGGAGGGACCTGCCTGAGGCTATTTTACAGTTAACTTTTTTTTTTTTAATAAGTAGAAGGAGTACACTCTAAAAAGTACCAAGTATCGTATAGTAAATAACATAAAGTAGTAACCATTTATTGTCAATTATTATGTACTATACATAATTGTATGTGCTGTATTTGTATAATACTGGCATTATAGTTTGTTTACACCAGCATCACCACAAACATGTGAATAATGCATTGCACCATGAGGTTATGATGGCTCCGATGTCACAAGGCAATAGGAATGTTTCCGCTCCATTATAATTTTATGGGGCCACTGCCATATTTGTGGTCCATTGTTGACTGAATCACTGTTATGTGGCACATCACTGTATTAAAAGACAAGTAAAAAAAAAAAAAAAACTGATGTAGAGATCCATAGAGGTAAAAGTAGTCCATAACCCATCTTAGAGCCTGCTTTGGAGGAAGCTTATTACTCTATATCACTGGGAAATAACTAATTGAAAATGAAATAAATTATTTCAGCATCCATGAAGTTGGAGATTGCAAGTATCTTTGAAAATATTTTGATGTGCTGAAATTGGATGATGCAATGAAACTTCGTAGAAACAGATGATCCTTGTCAAATCTAAAATATTGTTTAAGGAATTATATACACCCTAACCTTATCTGGGAGAGTAAAGGTTTGTTGGCAGACAGAATTCCATGTGCTGGGAAGGTTGTGTTGAACTTGTATTGTAGTTTGTATTATGAATTGGTAGTTTGAAAACTTTCTCAAATATGAAATTATAATGTTAGATAGGCCCTTTCGAATTATACCTCCCCTCCCAGGGACCTTGATATTCTCAGTCCTATATTGATAACTACTAATAAAGGAGCCTCATACATTTTACAGTTTATGGTTCACATACTCTGGAATTTAAAGCTAAAGGGACTGTGGGTTCATCTTAAGGAGCCCCCTTACTTCATACCTGAGGAAATTGAGACTGTCAGAAGTCAGGTGGCTAGCCCAGGTCCCTCAGCTCGTGAGTACTTGGTTGGGTGACAGTTTCTGTTTCTTGATTCCCATGTTAGTACTCTTTCTATTTGTTGCCATTTTGATTGAAGTAATTTGTAAAAGACTTTTAGATGTTTAATAATTTGTCTTGTTTACATTCACTTTCTGAGGTTATGATTACTCTTGGATAAACAAATATAATTTGGAGATCTATAAAACTATCAAGCCTTGAATTCAAATGACCCACCAAAGCATGAGGCCTGGCTGAAGCAGTCAGACCCATTAGATTCCTACACAGTTGTCAACTGTCATTTTGTATGGGGGGAGAATAATTTGTGTGCCTCTATAGCCTATCAAATAAAGCCTGCTCATTTGTTTGCTACTTTGGCTTCTGTAACTGACTAGATTACTACATGAAAAGCAGTGGACAGACACATGCCTGTAATGCCAGCACTTTGGGAGGCCGAGGCAGGCGGATCGCTTGAGCTTAGGAGTTTGAGACCAGCCTGGTAACATAATAAGACCCTGTCTCTACACAAAATAAAAAATTAGCCAGGCGTGGTGGCGCTTACCTGTAGTCCCAGCTATTCAGGAGGCTGAGGCAGGAGGATTGCTTGAGTCTGGTAGGTTGAGGCTACAGTGAGCTGTGATGGTGCCACTGAACTACAGCCTGGGTGACAGAGCAAGAAGACCCTGTCTCAAAAAAAAAAAAAAAAAAAAAAAAAGTGGTAAAAAAAACCCTAAAATTTAGGTGACTAAAAGTTGAGATACCAGTGTATGGGGAAGAAATACTATATTCAACTAATTCTACTGAAATTATTCTCAGTAGAGACATCAGTACTCTCATTTACTTGTTTTAGTTGTTATGAGCTGAGTGTCAAATGCAAGTAGCATTGCTCTATTAGATAGAATGATATACTCCTCATAATGATGATGAATGGCAGTTAGCATTTACTGAGTATTAGGTTTTAGACAGGGCTAAGCCCACCTTATGTGTACTTTCACCTATCTTCGCAGTAATGAGGTAGGTACTTTGTGTCTCTGACTTCAGGCCTTCGACCTGGTTCACTTTACTGCCTCCATAATCTACAGATACTGCCAAAGTCTGCTTTTACTTATGTGTATGTCATTGTTGTGATTGCTGGAAATGCAGATGGGAAACTTCAATTATGAAGGTAGTTTTTCTTTTGTGCTTTTAATCTGCCCTTAAATTTTTTTAAAAACTACTTCTTTTATTTCTAGGGAGGAAGGGACTCTGATTTTCTCATCCATCTCAAATCTCTGACAGTTGCTAGAGAGAGGTGCTAGGAGGTGGGATTGGGACTATGAGAATATACTACTTTATGAATGTCTTACATTTGTTTTTGCCGGGTACCCAGGGTTATTACCAGCTTGTGACTTTTTACGTTACTTTGTTTGCTTAGGGGTGGTTTTGCATAGTGTGAATAGTGTTAATATGAATTCCAAATCCGTATTACAAATTCTGAAAGAGAATTTCACCTCAACCTCACTCCTGCCCCTTCCACACACACACCGAAGGGCCTGTCTAAAACGTAAGCTTATTTCTGTGGTGAGTGATTACAACTTTCACTGAAAATCTATTCATGAAGAAGGGTCCCAGCCTCATTTGAGATTCTCACTTCCAACACCCTGTGTTTTAAAGCCCCAAAACCTTGGATCTTATCCCTATTAAAATCAAATATATTCTGGTGCTGAGATTGACAACCTCCTGTCCAGCATTGCTGTACACTCCTCAGATTACGGCTGCTGCAGCCTCAGCTCACACATACTGCCTGGTGTGAGGGGGAACTGTGGTTCCCCCTTCATATTGGAACCCTTGGAGATTAGCCTTTTTCTCATGAAAGCTTAGCTGTGGATGTAGAAGGATGCTTGTTTTACCTAACATTTCTACATGTTTTAATAAGTGGAGGAATTTGCCAGAAACAAAAGATGCAGGGGAGACATTGTCCTTGCCTCTCCTCTCCGTCTCTTCCATACTACTTAGAAATGGGCCGGGCGTGGTGGCTCAAGCCTGTAATCCCAGCACTTTGGGAGGCCGAGACGGGTGGATCACGAGGTCAGGAGATCGAGACCATCCTGGCCTACACGGTGAAACCCCGTCTCTACTAAAAAAAATACAAAAAACTAGCTGGGCGAGATGGCAGGCACCTGTAGTCCCAGCTACTGGGGAGGCTGAGGCAGGAGAATGGCGTAAACCCGGGAGGCGGAGCTTGCAGTGAGCTGAGATCCGGTCACTGCACTCCAACCTGGGCGACAGAGTGAGACTCCGTCTCAAAAAAAAAAGAGAAATGAGGTCTTAAGATTATCCATGGAGTCAGTTTCTAGGGGCTAAAGCAATAGTCCTTTTTCCACCCATCTCTAAGGTACAGCTATCTGTTCCAAGAGTTTGCATGAGTACTTGCAGCTACTGCTCTTCTATACACTTTGTTTTCTATTTTATTTTTGTTTATAACAGGCCAGGAACCTACCTTGAAGACAGTATTAAATAAAATAGGAGATGAGATCATTGTAGTAAATGAACTTCTAAATAAATTGGAATTGGAAATTCAGTATCAAGAACAAACCAACAATTCACTCAAGGTAATGTTTCTCTAATGAGGAAGCAGTAAAAAGGCAATACATACAAACTCCCTAATCATCAAGTAATTCTTAAGGATGCTTTGTTTATAATGTTTTCGGTTTATGAATTATTAATGGTACAGTATGCCATTTATGTTTTATTTTCCTAGTATAATGGAATTCAGAGCTCCACAGCTACTTCTTTCTGCTGATGGCCAGTGGAATTGAACTTTACTAGAAAGGAGAGTTTGCTAATCATTCTTGGTAGCTTTAATTTAAACAATGATGTTCTAGTAGAGTGGTATGTAAAGAACACCTGCTTTGGGTGAGGAGATATGGATTCTTACCTTGGTGGTCCTTGGTATTCTCTGCCACCCTGAGAAAGCTATTTTACCTCTTGGGGTTTCAAGATCCTCATTTGAAAAAATAATGGATCATATTGAACTGTTTCTTAGCTCCCTTATATGTCTACATTTCTATATTTTTATAAAAGGTAATATAAGGGCTCTCAGGTAAAGAAAAACTTGAGCCTCATTCACAGGCACATTTTGTTCTAAATAAGCCTTCAAATTGACTTCAGCTAATAAAAGTGCTTGTGCACTTCCCGACGGGGAAATAGTCTGTACCATAATTATCTCACGTTGTTAGAGCCGGGGAATTGCTCAGTGGGATTGAACAAGGGACCTCCCCGACTGCATTCAGCCTATAATCCTTAAGGTCTGTAAAGATTTTTCAGCTATAGGAATGGGCATGATTATGCCTATCACTCTATTAGTCAAAATGGAATTGGTATCCATGAATGTCATTCACCTCTTAAAGGAAAAGACATTATATAAATTCAAAACAGAAACCAATACTGGTATTTCACTTCTAACCTGCTCAAGAATATCCGGGGTTAGGTGTGGGCCTAGAGAATGCCCAACTCAGAACTGAAGGCTATTTGGAATTTCTGTTCACATTGTGATTGGGAGCCAGATGGCGGGAATCCAAAGGCACAGAATAGTTTCCTCATTAAAATTTGTATGAGTTCATAGCCTGAAGTTCTAGTAAACGTTGGAGACCAAAAAAATCCCAGCTATCAAGTAGAAATTTTCATTAAGCTGGGATGTAGGTAGCCCACAGTGGAAGTCATCCTAAAGCAGCATCTTGTGCTTGCCAGCTGGGTATATTACCATGCTGTGATAATACAGTTGCTGTTACACAGATAACACTTGGGAGCATTTGCTAAGCCAACAAAAGCAATTGATGATAATGAAAAACATAAGTTCTTTATATATTTCTTAGTTATCTCCCAAGATTAAAGTATTTGAGAAAGACTTTGCTTTAGTCCTGCTTTGTAATTGCAATGTGATTATAGTGATTGTTCTCTGAAAAAAATCCAGTAGAGAAAAATACTACCACCATCCAAAAACAGCTCTAGAAACCAATTTTTTATTGCTGGATTCCTTGCTTTTTCACTTCATTCTGCATTATTGGTACTCACAGTCAGTGTGATTTTTTTTTTATTTTTTTATTTTTTGAGACGAAGTCTCACTCTGTCACCCAGGCTGGAGTGCAGTGGTGCAATCTCGGCTCACTGCAACCTCCGCCTCCCAGCTTCAAGCAGTTCTCCCACCTCAGCCTCCTGAGTAGCTGGGACTACAGGCGTGTGCCACCATGCCCGGCTAATTTTTTGTATTTTTAGTAGAGACGGGGTTTCACTGTGTTAGCCAGGATGGTCTTGATCTCCTGACCTCATGATCCACCCGCCTCAGCCTCCCCAAGTGCTGGATTTACAGGCGTGAGCACCGCGACCGGCCATAGTCACTGTGATTATGGTTCACCATTTTCCCTGCTCTTTAGAATATCTTAAAACATACGTGGGGAGGACAGAGACTTATTGTGAGCATTTTAAATTTTAGGAACTCTGTGAATCTCTTGAAGAAGATTACAAAGACGTAGAACATCTTAAAGAAAACATTCCTTCCCATTTGCCTCAAGTAACAGTAGCCCAGAGCTGGTAAGTGTATTTATAATTATTCTTGCTATCTGGATTTATAAACCCATGAAAACAAATACTTCAAAGCCTTTTGCTCTTCATGTACTTGCAGTTTTGTCAGCAATGATCTAGTTTTTTGTCACCTATACTAAAAACATTATTTCCTACTATGTTCACCAGTGTTCTTATCTTGCTATCTCTGAGGAAAATCTAACACCTCTTTCCCAGTTTGCTAAGGGCAAGTCTCTCTAGCCTCTCTCTTTCCACTCATTTCTTTTCCTTAGAGCAGTTTGTCAACCTCAGCTTCCTTGACATTTTAGGCAGGTTAATTTTTTGTTATGAGAATAGACATTGAGCAGTGTTCTTGATCTCTGCCCACTAGATTCTGGTAGCATTCCTCCTATCCCACCCATTCATGACAATGAAAAAGGTCTCCAGACGTTGCCAAATGCCACTGAGGGCAAAATCTTCCTTGACCCTTGAGAACCACTGCCTTTGGGTAAAAATAACCGTAAGGAAGTTACCATTTTAAAAATAGCCAAAGAGGCTGGGCACAGTGGCTCACGCCTATAATCCTAGCATTTTGGGAAGCCGAGGCAGGCAGATTGCTTGAGCCCAAGAGTTTGAGACTAGCCTGGGCAACATGGCGAAACCCCGTCTCTGCTAAAAATATAAAAAATTAGCCAGACACAGTGGCACACCCCTGTAGTCCCAGCTACTCAGGGAGCTAAGGCAGGAGGATTGCTTGAGCCTGGCATGTCAAGGCTGTGGTGAGACCTGATGGTGCCACTATACTCCAGTCTGGGTGACAGAGTAAGATCCTGCCTCAAAATAAATAAATACATAAATAAATAAAAGCCAAATGAACAATAAGCTTAGCTCTTTTTTCCCCTCAAATGTCTATCCTCTCTCCGCACTTACAAGGTATGTCTGTGGTGGTTTTTTCCCCAAGGCCTTAACACCTGGCTTTTGGCTGTCATTGCCACCATACCTAGGGTGGTTGAAGGTCACAAAGAGGTCAAAAATCCCTTGTCAGCCCTGGTTCTACTTCTAAGATTTCATTTTGCATACCGCCTTTTTGTTTTTGAAATTCTGTTTTCTGCACTGCCACTATGTTTTCTTAGTTGTCAGCCCACATCTCTGACTTGGCTGCCTCCTTTTTCTCTCCCCTGCTTTAGATTATAGATCTCTCCTACCTGCTTTACTCATTCTTACCTAACTCCACTGTTAATGCTCTCAAATGTCCAGCTCTAGCCTTGATAGGACATCTAGTTCCCGTGATTCAGTGGCCTGCTTTGTATCTCGAAGACCTGGCTCTCTTGTTACCCATATATCCTACCATCACCTCGGTGAGGAATTGGCATCTTTATCCTGTCTCGCTCTTTCTCACATTACCTGTCATTGTACATCCAGCAAGAATTTGATCAGGGGAATAGGAGGAATTTTCTTCTAAGCTCACTATGGCCTAGCTTCAACTCTCAGGGGTAGGTCAGAGCAGAACCTTTCTGTAGGTCAAAATGGTTATTTTCAGCTGATAAACACAGCAGGGCATAAAGGGAGCACTCAGGTGCTTCCTCAACACATGGTCAAGACAAACAAGTACAGATACGATTCATCCAGTCTCACAGTGGAATCTCATATGTTAGGATTCACAGAAGGATTATGGTGCATTGGGCATCTTTATCTTGACAGCGTGCAGCATGGCCGAGTCACACCACCTCAGTAAGGCTGGTTGCCATCTGTGTCTGGCATTCGACTGTCATCTTGGGCTCTCGCTTCCTGCCTTTCTGGGGATTCCCTTGGTTTGCTCCTGTGGCCATCCTCCCACTCATAATTCTAGGGCTTTGCTTAACTTCTAAGCTTTATATTATATTACATTTCTTGTTACCTTTTTATTATACAAATAATACATGTTGCTAGAAAGTGTTTGTTGTCAGAAAATAAAACTCATCTGTAATTCTACCATTCAGATAAGATAGGGTATAGCTTTCCAGATTTTACGTAACTACACATATATAACAGGCATTTCTTCTACCTGTTATGATGTGTAGTTATAGCAGCCCCTACTGTTTCTTATATCTGGTGTCATCTTTCCTGTATCTTGACTTACTGCTGGCCACATCCCTGGCAGTTAAGGAACCGAGGAGCTATAGTGTGTTTCTAGACTTTGTTTGCTAGTGGGGCAGGAGATATATTAGTAGGCTTCTCACTCTAAAAATTGGGCAGATTGAATCTGGGGTGACCCATGATCATGCTGGCAACTAAAATGACTCTGCAATCCACAGGGACTGACACGAGTAACCATCAGGATAAATTAGAATAAACAGAAGTCTAAGGTAACTGATGTTTCCAGATTCAGAGTTAGGGATGTCAGGAAGGGGTTAAGAGAAGCCATGAAGCCGCAAAGCTGTTAACTTACTGACTTTGAGGAGCCAGTGGGAGAACTGATGAAGATATCGTATTACATGTAAATAAATATAGCTATATTACTGAAGATTTGGGAACTTAATTTTTCAACATTTCCTTCACTGTTTAGATTTTCATGAACAATAGACATAGGAATACAAAAAAAAGTTGGCAGTGAGATTATAACAGGATGAGTTATGTATTTATTATTATTTTCAGTTGGGAAAACTTTGCAGTATGCTGCTTATTTCTGACAGTTGCCTGTATGTATGTACATCTCTGTTCTGTAGTGTTAAGGGATCAGATCTTGATCCTGAAGAACCATTCAAAGTTGAGGAACCTGAACCCATAAAGAAGCCTCCCAAAGAACAAAGAAGTATTAAGGAAATGCCATTTATAACTTGTGATGAGTTCAATGGTGTTCCTTCGTAAGTATTTAAGATAAATAATGTTCAACCGCTTAATAACATAGATGATTGTTTAAATCATAAAGCTTAATTATATTAATTGTAATATGCTGTGTTCAAATATTGATCTTTTTAAAACGTTTCACATTATACTGTGAAAATGCAGTAAAATTTTGAAGATTTTTGTTGTAAAACCCCTTCATAGAGAGGTCTAGAGATGGATCAATTCTTTGCTTAAGTCCTCTCAGACCTTTCTGTGTTACAGATTTACCAATTATATTATAGAAGTAGACTCAGTTTTGTGGTAATTTTAAGGAAATTGAATGAGTTGTATAGACTTGAGAATGAGAATGGAGTATGTTGTGTTTGGTTTCCATTTGTGCATTGCACCCCACGCTTGTTTGAGCCTGTGTTATATTCCAGGCCCTGGGTCGCTCTGAATAGAAGAATGAATAAGACAAAAGGCTTCCCCTAGAGGGTGGTCTCCTTTGCCTCTTACATATGGCAATAATGGGGAACCAATTATGAAAATCCATGTTTTTAAACTCATAATTCCAGGGCTTTGCTTAACCTCTAAGCTTTATATTATGTTACATTTCTTGTTACCTTTTTATTATACGAATAATACATGTTGCTAGGAAGTGTTTGTTGTCAAAAAGTAAAACTCATCTGTAATTCTACCATTCAGATAAGGTAGGGTATAGCTTTCCAGATTTTATTTAACTATACATGTATAACAGGTATTTCTTATACCTGTTATTTTAGCAATGTAGTTATACTGTAAATGCAACTTACTATCCTTTTATTATGATAATTTTTCTATCTTAATAGTCATATAATATGTAGCTATCCAATAATTTATTGAAGCATTTCCTCATTACATATTTGGGTTGACTTTATTGTTATAAATAAGGGTACAATGAAATATCTTTTAGACAAAGCTGTTTTGCAATTTTTTTATTTCCTTGGGATAGAGTCTTAGGAGGAGAGTCCCTGAGGCAAAGATCATGATTATTTTGCTTTCTAGAGAGTTATTCATACTAGTTTGTTTTGGTTGTTGTTTTATTTAATAAAGTGTATTTCTTAGAACCTTTGTTAGGTTTACAGAAAAATTGAGCAGATACTAGTGGTCTCATACCGCTTCTTCCCTGCACACAGTTTTCCTCAGTAACAGAGCATTGGTATGACATATCTGTTACAGTTGTCAAACCAATATCGATACATTACTATTAACTAACATCCTTAGTTTGTGTTAGGATTTATTCTGTGTTGTACATTCTGTGGGTTTTGACAAAAGCATGATATCATGTGTCTACCATTACTGTATCATACAGAAGAATTTCACTATCCTAAAATGTTTCACTATACTAAAAGTGCCTTGTATCCCACCTCTTTCTATCTCCCACTGAACCCCAGAATGTTACATGGTTAAGAGTCATACAGTATGTAGTGTTCTCTGACCGGCTTCTTTTACTTAGAAATAAGGATTTATGATCCCTTGTATCTTTTTGTGGTTTGATAGCTCATTTCTTTTTAACACTAAATAGTACTCCATTGTATGGATGTACTGGTTTCTTTATTCATTCACCTATTGAAGCAATCTTAGTTCCTTCCATTTTGGTGCAATTATGAATAAAGCTGCTAAAAACATTCATGTGCAGGTTTTGTGTGGACATGTTTTCAACTCATTTGGGTAAATACTTAGGAGTGTAATTGCTGGATCATGTGAGAGTATGTTCAGTTTTGTAAAAACCTGCCAATGGCTATACCATTTTGCATTCCCATCAGCAATGACAGAACATTCCTCTTGCTTCACATCCTCTTTATCATTTGGTATTGCCAGTGTTCTGGATTTTAGTCACTCTGATAGGTGTGTAGTGGTATCTAATTATTGTACTTTACAATTCCCTAGTGACATTTGACATTGAGCATCTTTTCAGCAAGTATTACAGTCCCCTGCTCTACCAGCTGAGCTATCAAAGGGAATGCTGAGCATCTTTTCATATTGATATACTTATTTTCCATTTGCATATCTTCTTTGATGAGATATCTGTTCAGGTCTTGAGCCCGTTTTTAAAGTGGGTTGTTTGTTTTCTTCTCATTGAATTTTAAGAATTCTTTGCATATCTTCCTTCCTCTCCTCTGGTATTCCCATTACCTGTATGTTATACTTTTTTGTGATTACCTCACAGTTCTTGGGTTTTCTGTTCTTTTTTGTATTTCTCTTTGCATTTTAGTTTGGGAAGTATCTATTGACGTATCTTCTTTTTTTTTTTTGAGACGGAGTCTCGCTCTGTCGCCCAGGCTGGAGTGCAGTGGCCCGATCTCAGCTCACTGCAAGCTCCGCCTCCTGGGTTCACGCCATTCTCCTGCCTCAGCCTCCAGAGTAGCTGGGACTACAGGCACCCGCCGCCACCATGCTGGTCTAATTTTTTGTATTTTTAGTAGAGACGGGGTTTCACCGTGTTAGCCAGGATGGTCTCAATCTCCTGACCTTGTGATCCGCCCACCTTGGCCTCCCAAAGTGCTGGAATTACAGGCGTGAGCCAGGGCGCCCGGCCCTAGTTCCCATTTCTTTTGTCTCCTCTGTCGTCTTTGAGTTTCCTTAGAAATTTTTTCTTAATAGATTCTGTGTCATGTAGCTTGCTCAGTGTTAGTTCACTAATGCATTCCTGTAACCTTGTTGTAGTGGTGGTAAGGTGTTGGAGAGGAGAAGCATTCTACAATCTTATGATTAAATCTCAGGCTTTTTAGGGGTTCTGCATCTCTGGCCTGTGACCTTCTAAAGTGTTTCTTAGCTAGACGGGGCTGAAATTGTCTAATTACCCTTCCCCTAGGTCAGATAAGGTTCTTAGTCAAGTAGTTTTCCTTGAGGGCAGGTCTTTGTTTTGAATAACAGAACTGCTCTACTTTTACCTGCCCTATTTCAAAATAATTACTTTTTCCCTCCTCTTGCTGATGCTCAGAAGAATTTTTCTCTGATCCTCATTTTGAAAACCTGGGGGGAAGGCAGGGGTGGTTCCTGGAAGTAAAACTCGTGAAAGTATGGGGGTTTCCTAAACTGGATCACCAGTTTTTAACTCTCAAGCCAGTTCAAACTGAGCCTTAGCAGTTTGTCAGTTACTATTTGAATGTTCCTGCAGTTACTCACTCCAGTGGCTTCTGTTCCTAGGAAACTATGATTCTCTGTATTTGCTTGTCTCTCCTGTTTTGGAGGCAGTGTTTGGCCCCGTGACCTCGATTCTCTGAGAAGAGTTACCAGCTTTGTTTGCTCTTGCTGTGAGGATGGCAGTGACAGTTTCCAAGCTCTTGACACGTCAGAGTGCTGCATACCAGTTTTTACCCCTGTTGGTAGTGTGTGAGAATGCCCAACCTAATCTCACACCTGCTAGTGTTACCTACTACTTAAAAATTGCTACCAGTTAGCCACTTGAAAAATACCTGGCTCTTTTACAAGTCCAAGACTAGTGAGGACGTTGACATTGCTCTTTAGTCTTTTTTTTTTTTTGGCAAGGGGGGGTCATTTTGTCATTTCCTTTGACTTTGTTTTGTTTTGTTTACTACTTCTGTTTCTGAGACAGTCTCACTCTGTCCCCCAGGCTGGAGTGCAGTGGCATGATCTTGGCTCACTGCAACCTCTGCCTCCTGGGCTCAAGCAATTGTCATGGTTCGGTCTCCCAAGTAGCTGGGACCACAGGTGTGTGCCACCACACCCAGCTAATTTTTCTATTTTTAGTAGAGATGGGGTTTCACCATGTTGGTCAGGCTGGTCTCAAACTCCTGATCTCAAGTGATCCACCTGCCTTGGCCTCCCAAAGTGCTGAGATTACAGGTGTGAGCCACCACACTGGTGGTCATTTCCTTTATTGACAGCTTTATTTTCATGAAAACTGTTCAATGCTCTGATGCTATTCAGCTTTAGTCTTTGTTGTTGTTGCTCATTGGCTGAGCTAATGTGACGAGCAGATGACTGTGAGGGACAGTGGAGTAAAGGATTTTTGGAAAATGCTTCCATGAAGAGCTATTGGAAGGAAATTAGAATGGTCATGGTGGAGTATTCATTTTTCAACCTGGGGTTATTTAATCAATGAGAAATGAAGATAGAAGATTAGGGTAACAAGTCATGTTTTCCAAGCATAGAGTTTTTATTTACTTTAAAACAAATGGTGCTGAGAGTAGAGTTAAAGTGGAAAACATTGGCAGAGATTAGGGATGACTATTGAGCAAATCAAGGTGGTAGTTGAGAGGATTTGAAGGAATTTATAAGTGCATTGTGGAGAGCTGAGGTATTAGAGTTTGTAGAAACTGTGGTTAGAAAAAACAGGACAGCAAAAATGAATTTAGAAAAGAGAGGAATAATGAAAATGAGTGCTTTTTGGAAATACGAACATTTTCTTTCTTCTTTTTCTTTTTTTTTTTTTTTGAGACAGAGTCTCGTTCTGTCACTCAGGCTGGAGTGCAGTGGCACAATCTTGGCTCACTGCAAGCTCCGCCTCCCGGGTTCACGCCATTCTCCTGCCTCAGCCTCCCGAGTAGCTGGGACTACAGGTGCCTGCCACCACACCCGGCTAGTTTTTGTATTTTTAGTAGAGACGGGTTTCACCGTGTTAGCCAGGATGGTCTCGATCTGCTGACCCCGTGATCCGCCCGCCTCGGCCTCTCAAAGTGCTGGGATTACAGGCGTGAGCCATCGTGCCTGGCCTAACATTTTCTTTTAAATAAACTTCTATATCATTTTATCAAGGAAGTTTTGACTAGAAAGCTGCTACTTTGAATGGAAGTGAAGGACAGAGCTTAACTTACTGAACTTATCATTTGTTGAAGAGACAAATTGAAGCAGATCATCAAGTTTTGTTTTTGGTGTGTTCAAAACATTCAAAATTGAGAGTCTCCTATTTTTATATTCTAAGACTCCATGGTGACTGGGAGGACGGACAGGAGGGAGCTTAAAGAGTAGAATTCAGAGTGAAATAGACAGTGCTCTAAGGGAATTTGAGCTAGGGCATAAAAAACATCATGGCTACTCTTTGATTCTCCTCTGCCCGGGCAGCTTCCAGTCACTCACTCCTGTACATCGCCTACCCTATTAATTCCTCTTTGTCTTAATTTTCATTGTCATCCTTGTTGTGGTCTTCTTTGTTGTCCTTCATCTTCCCTTCCTCCTCCTCCTTTTTTTCTCTTTCTTTCTCTGAACAAGTAATGGTTTTTACATAGCACCAGAGTGCTATGAGTTGTATAATTTATTAATATTTAAATTTTTCCTTTGTCACATTTAAAAATTAATGTTTAAATAAACTTATATGTTGCAGTTAATCAGTCCATTTGAATCAGAATTTGAGAGCTTATATCCATAGGTAAACAGTAGAGGTTAATAGTTAGAGAAGGTAAGCCCTGGTATGTTGTCACCTCTATTTAATTATTCAGCTGTCCGGTTTATTTGGAAGTTGATATAAAATTGTTCTTATAAAGGGTACTATAGTTTTACTATCATACAAAGTCACCATACTTATGTTTTTCAAGGAAAGTAATTTTGTATGATGATTCTTTAAAACAATAATTAACCATATACCTCTTTATAGGTACATGAAATCCCGCTTAACCTATGGTCAAATTAATGATGTTATTAAAGAAATCAACAAGGCAGTAATTAGTAAATATAAAATCCTACATCAGCCAAAAAAGTCTATGAATTCTGTGGCCAGAAATCTCTATCACAGATTTATTGATGAAGAAACAAAGGATACCAAAGGTAAAATGGCAGCATATATATGTGTACATGTGAACTGTTCTGAGTATAACTAGATCATGGGAAATGAATTCCCAACCAGGAGCAGTTATCCTACCAGGGGACATTTTACCATGTCTGGAGACATTTTTGGTTGTTGGAGCTGGGTGCTCCTGGCATCTAGTAGGTAGAGGCCAGGGATGCTGCTGTAACAGCCGGCAGTGCACAGGATAGCACCCACAAAATGAATTATCGGGCTCACAGTGTCTGTAGTGCTGAGCCTGAGAAACACTGCTAGATAGAGTCTATTGTGGAACTAGGCCCAATGTTTTGAGAAATTGAATAGTAATGATAACAGCTAGTCCTGTTGATATAGCTACTTTCTGTACGGCAGAGAGTGTGCCAAGAGCTTCAATCCTTATAACACCCGTGTCACTTACTATTATTACTCCCAATTTGCAGACTAGGCAAAGAGAGCTTAACTTGCTTGTCCAAGGCCATCCAGTTAAGTGATAGCACTGTTACGGGTATTATTCTGGTAACCAGTACATCATATTGCTTCTTGAAAAGTGAATTGTTCAAGCGATACCAACAGATAGCTAGTGACCTAATAAATATAATGCATGCAACTTCTATTGATAGAATAATTATTATTTTAGCAAGAATACTAGTTACTCGTTTTATTGGATACTAACAGTAAAAACGATTAATACCATTCATATTCACAATTTAATGTATTAAAGACTCTTTTGCAAGTTGGCCTTATAAAAGTTATCACTAATATCTTTATTTTTAGGTCGTTATTTTATAGTGGAAGCTGACATAAAGGAGTTCACGACTTTGAAAGTTGACAAGAAGTTTCACGTGTTACTGAATATTTTACGACACTGCCGGAGGCTGTCAGAGGTCCGAGGGGGAGGACTTACTCGTTACGTTATAACCTGAGTCCCTTGTGAACTTTTGAATGGACCAATAGGGTATAGAAGCTATTTCTATAATTTTCTTATATATAATTTTTTTAACTTTTAGTCTTTTTTGTTTCCTTTTTTTTCTTTGAGACAGGATCTTGCTTTGTCATGCAGGCTAGAGTGCAGTGGCGCAAACATGGCTTACTGCAGCCTCAACCTCCCAGGCTCAAGTGATCCTCCCACCTCAGCCCCCTGAATAGCTGGGACTACAAGTGTGCACCACTATGCCTGTCTAATGTATTTTGTGTAGAGATTGGGTTTCATCATGTTGCCTGGGCTGGTCTTGAACTCCTGAGCTCAAACAATCCACCCTCCTCCGCCTCCCAAAGTGCTGGGGATACAGGCGTGAGCCACCACACCTGACCTATTCTTGTTTCTTACAAAAATAAAACTTTTTTGGATAATGCTTATATATTTTCAAGATTTACCTCCTTTCACCAAATATTTAACTACCTGCTGAATAAGCCTCTGTACTAGGCACATAATAGAACTAAAAAATGCTCATGTCCAGTTTCTGTGTTGAGTGGACAATGCTGCAGACCCCAAAAAGATTGGGTACAGATTGGCGTGCACCTACTGTAGTCCCAGCTACTCAGGAGAATTGCTTGAACCCGGGAGGTGGAGGTTGCAGTGAGCCGAAATCGCGCCACTGCACTCCAGCCTGGGCAACAGAGCAAGACTCCGTCTCAAAAAAAAAAAAAGATTGAGTACAGATGTGATATTGGAAGAAAAAGATCAAGATGATGAGGTTAGGATACCCAGGCCCTTTGTACTTAAAGATCACTAGTGTCTAAATTCCATTGATGGTGTTTCAATCTATAGGTAAACTTCCTGGAAGCTGGATTTGGAGACAGTTTATCATCTGATTATTGTGCTTTCCTATAGGTTGTTAGGCAGCAGCTTACCTGAAATGCATTTAGTGTACATCCGTCTGTAAACTTCAACCTGTAATGAAAGTGTAATAAAGTTGATGTGATAATGTGATATAATAAGAAATATATATTTAATCTTCCTATCCAGTTCCTTTTTCAGAGCTCCTAAAACCCTTGTAATTTCCAAAGTGATGGAGTGCATCTTTTGTTCTAATATTTGGTCTTTGACCCCAGTTCCTGACACAAAGCTCCTAAATTCCTTTGAATTTCCTAGTGATAGAATTTTTTGTTCTAATGAGGTAACTCTTGATGGGCACGTGGATGTCAGGATGGGGGCTGCTCACAAAGACCACATCATGATTGGAAGTTTCAAACTTTCAGTCTCCCACCTCCAGAGAGGGGAGAGGGGCTGGAGATTGAGTGAATAATCCATCAGGCCTATGTCAACAAGACATAAAAATCTCTAAACTGTGGAGTTCAGGGAGCTTCAGCGTTGGCAAACGTTTTGATGTGCCAGGAAGGTGACGGACTCCAGCTTTATGAAATCAGCAAGTCCTGTGCTCATGACCCTTCTGGACCTTGCCCCAGGTACCCCTCCATCGGGTTGTGGTTCATCTGTATCCTTTGTAGTAATCTTAAACTGGTAAACACAAGTAAAGCATTTTCCTGAGTTCTGCATTGCCGTATCAAATTATCAACCCTGAGGACGGGGTTGTGGGAGCCCCCATGTGTAGCCATGTTGGACAGAAGTATGGGCAACCTGGGGACCCGCTAGTTGTGATTGGTGTTTGAAGTTGGGGACAGTTTTATGGGACTGAGCCCTTAATCTGTGGAGTCTGCGTTAACTCCAGGTATTTGGTGTCAGAATTGAATTAAATGTGGCGTACCCTGTTGGTGTCTAGAGAGCTGGAAAATTGGTTGGGATGGGGAAAAACCCCCCACACATTTGGTGTCAGAAATAATATGTGAATGTAGTATAGAAGAAAACAGGCTTTTCCCTTTTAGATGAAAAAGATGATAAAATAATGTGTGGGTAGGTTGATAGTAGTCAAGAAAAATGGGTAATGGGATTGTAAGAACTTAGTCATGCTTCTTTCATGCACTTGGGGAGACTGGTCTATCTATGTCTGTGCCATCTGCTTGGCAGGACTTGTCCCTGTAGCAGAGAAAAAATGTGTCTCACCAAGCCTGTGGTCTGGTTAACACCATCACTGTGATGAACACAGAGACACTGCATATTTACTGTTATCCTTTTGTTTTCCTTAATTTAAATATAGGCATGTTTAATTTTTCATGCCTCAACTTAAATGAAAATAATGGCATTATTCTTTAAGTCTTGATTTTTGATATGGTTTGGCTGTGCCCCTACCCAAATCTCACCTTGAATTGTAATAATCCCTATGGGTCAAGGGCAGGGCCAGGTGGAGAGAATTGAATGATGGGGGTGGTTTTCCCCATGCTATTCTCATAGTGTAGTTAATGAGTCTCACACAATCTGATGGTTTTATAAATGGGAGTTCCCCTGCACAAGCTCTCTTGCTTGCTGCCATGGAAGACATGACTTAGCTCCTCATTGGCCTTCTGCCATGATGGTGAGGTCTCCCCAGCCATGAGGAACTGTGAGTCCATTAAACTTCTTTCCTTTATAAATTACCTATTATTAGGTATGTCCTTATTAGCAGTGTGAGAACAGACTAATACAATTTTTCTCTGAGTCATTTTTCCCCATGAAAAAACGTTTTCTCTATTTAAGATGTTTCTTCCTGAAACTAATGTCAAACGACTGTCTAAGTTTGTTTTATTTTGAAAGAATGGCCGCTGAGGTGCCTCTGGGGAGCTTGAGCTTAGGTAAAGCTTACAAACCTTTAGCTTTGGCATTTCCCAAACTGCATGTCTTGAGTGCTAGTCTCAATATAGTAGATGGGGTTTTTCTTCTGTTGTTTTTCTTTTTCTCTTCTTTTCTCTTTTCCTTCTCCTTTGCTTCCTTCTCCTCCTCCTCCTCCTTTTCTTCCTTCTCTTCTTCTTCTCCTTCTCTTCCTCCTTCTTCCTGTTCTCCTCCTCCTCCTCCTTCGTCTTCTTTGTCTTCATCTTCTTCTTCGTCTTCTTTTTTGTCTTTGTCGTCTTCTTCATCTTCTTCTTGTCTTCCTACTCTTCTTCATCTTCGTCATCGTCATCTTCTTGCCAGAATCTCACTCTGATGTCCAGGCTGGAGTACAGTGGTGTGATATTGGTTCACTACCTCCACCTCCCAGGTTGAAGCCATCCTCCCACCTCAGCCTCCCAAACAGGTGCATGCCACCGTGCCTGGCTATTTTTTTGTATGTTTTGTAGAGCTGGAGTCTTGCTATGTTGCCCAGGCTAGTCTTGAATTCCTGGGCTAAAGCACTCACCCTCCTTGGCCTCCCAAAGTGTTGGGATAGTAGGCGTGAACCACCACACCCAGCCCATAGATGGTTTTTACAAGGATTCTGTGGTTATAAGAGTGTGGGATATGCTTAGTTAAGTAAAGATAAGCAGATTTTATTATTGCATGACTTCTGAAGTCCTTCATTGTACCCATTTATTTTCTAAATCTCCAACAGAGACAGGCTGTGGAGTGGAGCACACATTCTACTTGTGGAGAGTTACTTCCATTACCTATTTCACTGTTTTTGAGGAATACATATTAATATCTCTGGGCATACTAATGCCCCATAAAATACATTTTGGGGACATAAAGGAGTCTGTTTTGCTTTATGACATAAAGCAATCTGTTCTGAAATCCCACTCATTTTTATTAATGAAATTTCATTACACAATCTTATTAGTAAATATATGTATGTAAAAGACATTTATTGAGGCAACGTAATGGACTTTGGGGTGAGAAGGCTAACCAGAGTTCAAATCCTGGATATGCTACTGACATGCAGCACAAACTTCAATTAATCTCTTAGAACCACAGTCGTCTTATCTTCTGTAACAAGATAATCACGGCAGTCACTGGTTGCCCTTGCTGACTCCACTTGGGGGTAGGAGGTGAAAGAAGTACTGGTGAAGCTTGAGAGTGCAATTAAAGGGAGATGGATATCCTAAAAACCAGCCCAATTGAGGCAGGAAAATAGAGTCTGGAGGCAAGGAACATAAGGCTGATTCACACTTCAGCTATCACAGGAAATATCCTCTCCATAGGATGTAGGCCAAGTAAATGACTTGATCACTTCATCCTCTTCATTTATATAGGGCATACCCCAAGTCGAGGGTATGTAAACTCCCTAAATTCTGTTACGGGGCCTTTGAGTCCCTATGCTTAGGCCCACTCCCACACCGTGGAGTATACTTTCATTTTCAATGAAACCATTCATTCCTTCCTTGCTTTTTGCATTTTGTCCAATTCTTTGTTCAAGACGCCAAGAACCCTCCACCATTAACACGATGTCTGTTCAGCCACCAAGCTTGATAAAGTGCCCAGTGACAGTGATACTACAGTGTGATATAGAGAAGAGGAGAGAGGGGAGCTAGTACAAGGACAGCCTGCATCCCATCTTTGGCAGGGCAAGATCCTGGCAGATGTCTGAACAGCACATGGACTCCTCCACTTAAAGCATCTTGCTGTGGATCCTGTGGACTGTGGTTTAAACATACCAGCCTCCTCCAGGAAGACTACCTGTTGGGCAAGGGTCCCCTGGGTGTAAGCTGCTATGGAAGGGATAAGATGGGGTTTCTTGCCTTAGGGGTTGTGCATGGAAGGCCGCTGCTTAGAGGGAAGGAGAGGGCTCAAACCTGCTGTTGAGGTAGAGATTTCTTGAAAGAAAAGATGGTAGCAATCACTTCATGAATAGTCACTATGTTCCCAGAAGGTCTGAGTCCTGAAGACCTTCCTCTGGAGCCTCAGTAAATTTACTTCATCTAAGTGGGTCCAGGTGCTGGGTAATTACCCTTGTCTCCTGCTAAATCACGGAGGTTTGGGGGGTTCCTTCACACCCCCAATAAACTTGTTTGTGGAAGCCTAGGGCGTTTCTTCAGACCCAAGGTAAAACTTGTTTAATTCTAAATGGGTCCTGTTAAGAATTGCTTCGTTATTTTGTCATGCTTTAAGGCCCAGGAAAGGCCAAGGCAAAACTCTTGGTGGGCTTTTGTTACATCCCAGCCTTTGTATAAGGGCACTAGCTCTTAATATTCAACTTAACCACTCAATACTGAAACAGTTGTTATGGAGGCCTGCGTTAGTGAGACCTGGCCTGCCACAACTTAGGGAGACAAGATTTTTTGTCTTTCAACATTTCGATTATGATATATTTGGATGTTGATGGTCTTGTGTTTGTCCTACTTGGAGTTCTTTGAGCTTCTTGATATGTGAATTAATGGGTTTTAATTAAATTCCGGAAGTTTTCAGCTATTTCTTTTAATGTGTGTGTGTGCGCATGCTCCTTTTGAGAGGCGGTGGCAGCTGGGCTTCCTGGGTCGGGTAGGGGCTCAGAAAGCTGTGAAACTCATTCATTTCCTGCATCACGACTTACTTTGGTCCTGGATGAATAATATTGAAGATACATGCTTAAAATATTCCTAACATTAGAATTTGTACATGTGTTTTCTTCCCCAAGAAAGCTATAAACAGCGAAAAGTTTGCTATAAGCTTCCCTGTGTCCTCTCTCCCTCTCTCCTTTCCCCGTCCCCTGAAACTAAAAGGAATGTTAAAAGCCTGCTTTTCTGTGACCAGCAGACCTTATCTATGCTCCCAATTCTAATTCCTTGTAAACACAATTTGTAAAACCCTGTGAGATCCTGTCTCCTTTGCCATGCTACTGCAAGGTCATAAAGTAGATAAAACTTAAGTTACAATTCCGGTTTTCCTCAAGATCTGAGACATGTTAATTGTCTTTCTCACTCTGGTAACATCTTCCCGCCACGCGTATTTCCCGCCTTAAAGAGTTTAAAAGGGGATCGAAAAATCTTACACTGGCTACCCGTTCGGGACCCCGTCCACGCTGTGGAAGCTTTGTACTGTCACTGCTCAATAAAGCCTACCGCTTTTTTTCTCTTGGTCTGATTCGTGTCCCTCTCTTGCCGCAGACTGCTGCCACACCAATTCTTTGGCATGGCTAAGGCAAGAACCCTTTGCCATTGCACTTTCTCTCCACTCCTGTACTTGCATTACAAATATGTTGGTGCCCTTAATGGTGCCCCACTTTTCTCTGAAGCTCTGCTCATTTGTCTTTTATTTTCCCTCCTGTTATTTCTATTCTTTCTCTGTATTCTTCAAATATATGATCTCTATTGATCTACCTTCAGATTTGCCATTCTTTCTTTGGTTCCTGTTTTTGTGCTTTTAAACTCCAGAATTTTCATTTGGTTCTTTCTTACAATTTCTTTCTTTGTATTGATATTCTGTATTTGATGAGACATTGTCACTAGGCTTCCTTTAAACATGGTTCCCTTTAGATCTTTGAACACATATATAACAGCTGCAGTGACTTGGCTGAGCTTGTTTAGTGATTTGACTATCTTCTTTCCTGATCTTCCCATTAAGCTTCTGGCAGGTCTGCCTCAGTTGGTATCACACCCAGCTGTTAGCCTCCACTAATTGCTAGGTGATTGGTCTATTGTTCTTGACAGTGCCTTGGGGGCAGAAATTGCTCTACAATCTGATTCAGTTGAAGTCAAGCCCCTTGGCAGGGGCAGGATATTGCCAGTCTTTGAGACCTGCTTCTACCCCCTGTGGACCGAACCTCTGTACTATAGGAGGAGCTGGGGGAAAAGGAGGAACAGTTTTTCACCAACTGCCCCATCCAGATCCTGTCTATGGAGCAGGAGCCATGGATGTGGGGTAGGGGGTAGCATCAGGAACTGGTATCATCAGCCACCTATTTCTCTGCTGTGATTTGCAAGGAACTAGTTTTCCAGTCTCCCTTACCAAATGACTTCTGGCTGGGTTTAGCCAATAGGAAGTGCTAGTGGAAGACTGGCATGTTGGAGACGGGGAGAAGCCAGAAATTTCATCTTCTCTCACTTTGCTTTGGGTTGGTATCCTTGGCAGGCTGTGTCTCCTCTGTGGCACTGACTACTCCAACCAGCCCTCTTTTTGTGGTTCCATTTGCCATTGGGCAATGGGAAATCATGCAGTGTAATTCTCCACTCTAGTTGTAGCTTTATCTGGATGGCCTGGGAAATAGCCTCTAGTAATACCACTTTCTCCCATAATCCTTCTGTCTTAGTGTTCCCAGACCACACTGAGGGCCAGGCTGCTGTTTCTCGTGGCCCAATAACGAGATGCAGGTGGACTGGGGAGGAAGAGAGTTTTTGTTTCTGCAACCAGTTACAGGGAGAAGGCCTGGAAATTATCACCAAACTCAAAATTACGAAGTTTTCTAGAGCTTACATACTTTAGAAGGTATATGTCTATATGTAAGTGTGCATTCGTCTAAAGACTTAAGTGATTAACTTATTTTAATCTATACCTAAGGTCTAAGTCTTGAAGACCTTCCTCTGGAGCCTCAGTAAATTTACTTAATCTAAATGGCTCCAGGTGCTGGGATGATTACCCTTATCTTGTCTCCTGCTAAATCATGGAGGTTTGGGGAGTTTCTTCAGACCCCCAGTAAACTTGTTTGTGGAGGCCTGGAGAGTTTCTTTAGACTCATAATAAAACCTTTTTAGTCATGCTTTAAGGTACAGGAAAGGCCTGGGCAAAACTCTTGGTGGGCTTTTGTTACATTCTAGCCTTTGTGTAAGGGTACTGGCTCTTTCAGCTTTTAATATTTAATGTAGCCACTCAGTCGGTGCTAAAACAGTTGTTATGGAGGCCTGTGTTAGTGAGACCCGGCCTGCTACATTAGTATAGTAGTAGTGTCTTGCTGTAGCAAACCTCTTAGGCACTTCACTATGTGATATCTTACCTTGTTTTAATATGAATAGACTCTCCCTTAGCTTAGAAAGCTGGACAGAAGGACACCATTTGGCTCCTTCATTTGCAGGACATCAAAGGGCTCCTTAACCCACCCCCTTTCTCAAGGACTTAACTTGTGCAAGCTGACTCCCAGCACATCAAAGAGTACAATTAACTGATCAGGTATGGTGGCAAGCTATGTCCCCAGTTCCCAGAAATTCGCCAGGGTGATAGTCCCCTCCTAAGCCCCTGCGTTTGTGTCCGGTACATAGCACCCAAAGCCTTCGCACCTATCACCTTGTGATGGATTTAAAGCCCCTACACCTGGAACTATTTGTTTTCCTGTAACCATTTGTCTTTTTAACTTTTTTGTGTGTGCCTGTTTTGCTTCTGTAAGATTGCTACAGCTAGGCTCCCCCTCCCCTCTCTAAACCAAAGTATAAAAGAAAATCTAGCCCCTTCTTTGGGGCCGAGAGAATTTTGAGTGCTAGCCATCTCTCGGCCACCGGCTAATAAAAGACTCCTGAATTAATCTCAAAGTGTGGCGTTTCTCTGTAACTCGCTTGGTTACATCATTTGGAGGCCCCAGCGAGAGTTTCACCACCGGGTGAGAGCCGGACTCGTTCCAGGCTCCCCCAGACAGATGGCGGACTTACAAGGGAGGTGCCAGGTGAAGATGTTCCAGGGCCCCATAAGACCCCGTCTTCCGGAGGGGAATGGATCGACCACCGGTGTGTGCCCACAAAAATTCAACTCCTGAGTCCTCAGTTTCTGGTCCCAGGAAGGTAAGTCAGATCTGACTGTTTCTCTGGGAGGGGAAGCGGCTCTGACGAGGGCCCTTCCTTTTGACTCTGCCCGCATTCCAGGACGCTGGAGGACAGAGTTCTGGTTTTCTGTTAGGCACCTCTGTGTCTCTCTGGGAGGGCAGCGGCCCTGACGAGGGCCCTTCCTTTTAACTCTGCCCGCGTTCCAGGACGCTGGAGGACAGAGTCCTGGTTTCTGGCAGGCCGGCCTCTCTGTTAAGACTAGTCTCTCTCACTCTTTCTCTCCCTCCCTCTTTATCTCTTCTCCTTCTCTCGTTCAGGTCTCCCGGCGACCTGTCTTAGAACAGGAATAAGAAAACTGTTATAAACTCTGTGTGAATGAGTGCGTGAATGTGGAGTTCAAGGGCTTGGCACTTGAATTTCCAGTTTGTAGCTCCACCGCAAAAGCTACGGAGTTCGAGAGGGCCCTCACCTGCGGTTCCGTGGTGACCTCATAAGGCTCAGGGCAGCATGGGGCATAGCTCCATCTGAGGTGGAGGTTCATACCGGCCTGCTAATGCTAAGAGGAGCCTAAGTCCCCTCAGAGGGAGCGGCCAGGAGGGCATCTGACTGATCCCATCACAAGACCCCCTCCCCTTGTCTGCCTATAAAAATTGTCGTAATTGTTTATATACCCCAGTATGTATTATCCTGTTTAATGTCTATTGCCCTGTCTGGTGTCTAAGTATAGTATGTCAGGTCATCGATGTTGCCCAAGACAACTGGGCAAGGACTTCTTCTAAGTCCTGAGTGCAGATTTTCTAACACAGGAGGTCTCAGGCGTGTCTCTTCCTGTTGCCGGGCCCTGAGGCCAGGTGTGCCTCTGCCAGTTTACAAAACAACCTCCCTACAGCGGCAGGGGCTCCCCGACCCGACCCGCAGTCAAGGAGTGGGAGAGGACGGCGCCGGACCCCCTCCCCCAGGGACCCCCTTGGGCGCCCAGCTACTGCGCCTTCAGGCGTCAAAGCCACCGACTTCCCCCAGCACCAGCACCTCCACACTCAGCTCGGAACTCAGGAGCCCAGTCTGCTGCAGTGACCTTGGCCCCGGGCCAGGCTTCTGAGCTGGGCTTGCAGCGCCTGACTGGGCCTGGAGGCGGGGTAGGGGACCTTGGAGTTGACCTGGCAACCCACTGCTGCCCAGCACCACTCCTCCCAGCCTTGAGAAAGGGGGTGGGTTAAGGAGCCCTTTGATGTCCTGCAAATGAAGGAGCCAAATGGTGTCCTTCTGTCCAGCTTTCTAAGCTAAGGGAGAGTCTATTCATATTAAAACAAGGTAAGGTATCACATAGTGAAGTGCCTAAGAGGTTTGCTACAGCAAGACACTACTACTATACTAATGTGGCAGGCCGGGTCTCACTAACACAGGCCTCCGTAACAACTGTTTTAGCACCGACTGAGTGGCTACATTAAATATTAAAAGCTGAAAGAGCCAGTACCCTTACACAAAGGCTAGAATGTAACAAAAGCCCACCAAGAGTTTTGCCCAGGCCTTTCCTGTACCTTAAAGCAAAGATCCAAGTGGCCCCTTTCCTCCTCATCCCCATACCTTACCCCGCACATCCTGTTTTCCTGTGTTACAGCAAGTCCAGCGCCTCCAAGACTGCTATGCTCTCCCTCCTAAAACCCTTAAAAGGCCAAGTTTGAACTTTGTGCCTTCGAGTTGTAGAGACACAAAAATATTTAGGCTATAAGTCAGGAGAAGGGGGATCACATAGGTCCCACTAGCCTCGGACCTGCCTCTTGTCCTCTCCCTAAATCTCAGAGCTTAAGGAAGCAGACCTTATGTGGCAAGAAGCACTGGCTATAGCTGTTTTCCTACTTCTTTTGGTTGTGATACTTCTGTTCTTCCAATACCCCAGCCCCCCAGGTCGTGAATTTCTCTGTCCATGCTGGGTTTAATATCTCTGCTCAAACCTTGTTAAACTGTCTCCAGAATGGGAAACTCTTCTTCCCGGCCTCATAAAGATTGGAGCCCTCTCCAATGTATGTTACAAAATTTCTCTCTAGGCTTCTCAGAGGATTATGGGGTCCGCCTTAAAAAGGCAAACTCCAACACTCTGTGAAGTAGAATGGCCTAAGTTTGGAGCCGGGTGGTCCCCAGAGGGTCACTGAACCTCACAATTGTTCAGGCTGTGTGGCTGGCGGGTTGTGGCTGGAACTCCCGGTCACGCCAATCAGTTTCTCTACATTGATCAATGGCTGAGTTTGGTCCAGAGCCTTCCTCCATGGCTCCACCCATGCGCCCTTCATAATCCTACCTCCAAGGTCCTTTTGAGCCAGATCTCACTTTCTCCTGGACCCTCAGCCGGCTCGGCTCAGCTCCTCCTGTATTGCCTCTTTCTGAAGAAGAGGAAAGTCTCCCTCACCCAGTTCCGCTGCCTTATAACCCTCCTGCTCCCTTAGAATCTTCCCTTGTCTCCTCCACTAAGTCTCCTGTGGGCTCTCCGCCTACTGCTTCCAGATTGGGGCGGTGGCAGGAGGAGGTAGCCCCCTCCTCCCACTGAGAGAGGCACAAATCCCTCTGGGGGATGAGTGCTCAGCTCCATACTTAGTTTATGTCCCCTTCTTCTGACCTGTACAACTGGAAAGCTCATAATCCCCCCTTTTCTGAAAAGCCTCAGGTCTTGACCTCACTGATGTAGTCTATGCTCTGGACCCACCTGGGATGACTGTCAACAACTCCTTTTAACCCTCTGAAGAGTGGGAACGTATTCCAAGAGAAGCCAGAAAGTATTTCCTTACATCAGCCGGTAGACCGGAGAGGGGAGCCAAAAACCTCCAGGAGGAGGATTTTCCCTCTACCTGGCCTGATTGAGATCCAAACTCCTCGGGTGGGAAGAGAGCTTTGGATAATTTTCACTGGTCTCTCCTTGCGGGTATCAAGGGAGCCGCTCAAAAACCATGAATCTGTCTAAGACAACTGAAGTTGTCCAGGGGCCTGAAGAGCCACCTGGAGCATTTTTACAAGGCCTCCAGGGGGCCTATCGGACTTACACCCCTTTTGACCCCGCGAGAATAGCCGTGCTATTAATTTGGCATTTGTGGCTTAGGCAGCCCCTGATATCGGAAAAAAAATTACAAAACCTGGAAGGATTTGCTGGCATGAGCATTAGCCAGCTTTTAGAAGTAGCCCAGAGAGTTTTTGACAATCGAGAGTTAGAGAAACAAAAACAAGCAGCTCAGGCAGCTGAAAAGGCTGCTGCTGAAGTATCCAAAAGACAAGCGGAAATCTTAGTGGTGGCCATCCAGGAAGCCGGAAAGGAAGGGCCCCCATCACAGAACACTAGCCAGGGGACCCCGGGTCCATGCCAGAAAGGCCAGAAAAGACAGCAGGCTCCCCTGCAAAAACAAACAAACAAACAAAAAAACCCCAATGTGCTTATTGCAAGCAGATAGGACACTGGAAAAGAGAATGCCCATTAAAGCCAGAGGAGAAACCAGGAAAGAAAAAGGCCCTCACCCTCCCCGCAGCAGAGAAATCTGATGATTTAAAGGGCCGGGGCTCCCTCTCACTTGGCCCCCCAGAGCCCATGGTGACCGCCACAGTGGAGGGCCATGGCGACGCCCTGTCGCCTGTCTAAAAGACTGGACCCAGTGACCTCCAGGTGGCCAAGTTGTCAGCGGGCTGTTGCCCGCACAGCAAGCCTCGTTCAGGAGGCTGATAAACTGACTCTAGGTCAAAATTTAACCCTTACAGCTCCTCATGCCATACTTTGCTGCAAAGTGCTTCTGGCAAATGGTTGTCAAATGCATCCTGCAGTATCAGAGTTTACTGTTAGATCAGCCTCGTTTAACTTTCTCTCCCACAAGGTGTTTAAATCCAGCTACTTTGCTCCCTGATCCAGACTTCACCACACCTGTCCATGACTGCCAGAAACTGTTAGAGACTGTGGAAACTGACCGATCTGATCTCCAAGATATGCCTTTAAAGGAGACGGACACCACAGTGTTTACAGACAGCAGCAGCTTTCTTAAGCAAGGAGTAGAAAGGCTGGTGCAGCTGTTACTATGGAGATGGATAAACTGTAGACTCAGGCTTGCTGGCTGGTACCTCAGCACAAAAAGCTGAATTGGTCACTCGCACTCAGGCCCTCCAATGGGTAAGGACAAACGTATTAACATTTACGCTGACAGCAGGTATGCTTTTGCTAATGTGCATGTACACGAAGCCATCTACCAAGAGTGGGGGCTACTCACCTCAGCAGGAAAGGCTATCAAAAACAAAGAAGAAATTTTGGCCCTGCTTGAAGCTGTTTGGCTCCCTCAACAGGTGGCTGTAATTCACTGCAAAGGACATCAAAAAGAAGACACGGCCATTGCCCGTGGTAATCAAAGAGCAGACTCTGCAGCCTGGGAGGCAGCTGGACTCCCAGTTGCGCCTCTGACCCTGCTGCCTGCAGTGTCCTTTCTGCAACCTGACTTGCCAGATCACCCAGAATATTCCCCAGAGGAGGAAAAACAGGCTTTGGATCTTCAGGCCAGTACAAATCAGGAAGGAGAAGTAAAACTGGCCCTAGCTTCTAAGGAGCTGTTTCAAGATCCCCCCACCGTCAGGACTTAAGCCTACCAAGCAGCTCTCCGGTGTATGGCTTGTGCCCAGGTCAACGCCAAGCAAGGTCCTAAACCTAGCTCAGGCCACTGCCTCCAGGGATACTCGCCAGGAGAAAGGTGGGAAATTGACTTTACAGAAATAAAACCACACCAGGCAGGGTACAAATACCTTCTGGTACTAGTAGACACCTTTTCCAGATAGACTGAGGCATTTGCCACCACGGTAGTTAGGTTTTCACCCAATGAAACCATCCCTGGACATGGGCTGCCTGCTGCCACAGGGTCTGATAATGGACTGGCCTTCACTTTGTCCGTAGCTCAGTCAGTCAGTAAGGCATTAAACATTCAATGGAAGCTTCACTGTGCCTATCGACCCCAGAGCTCTGGGCAGGTAGAACACATGAATCGCACTCTAAAATGAACTCTTACAAAATTGATCTTAGAGACTGGTAAAAAAATTAGCTAAGACTCCTTTCTTTAACCCTTCTTCAAGTAAGATGCACTCCACTCCTTAAAGGATATCCATTTAGCAGAAATCTCACAAGTGAATTTATTACAGTACCTACAGTCTCTCCAACAGGTGCAAAATATCATCCAGCCACTTGTCTGGGGAGCTCATCCCAATCCAGTTCCTGACCAGATGGGGCCCTGCCACTCATTCCAGCCAGGTGATGTGGTGTTTGTTAAAAAGTTCCAGAAAGAAGGACTCACTTCTGCTTAGAAAGGACCTCATACTGTCATCCTCCCCACACCAACAACTCTGAAAGTGGACAGCATTCCTGCTTAGATTCATCACTCTCACATCAAAAAGGCCAACAGAGCCCAACAAGAAACATAGGTCCCCAAGCCTACGCCAGGCCCCTTAAAACTGCGTCTAAGTCAAGTGAAGCCATTACATTCATTCTTTTTATTTACCTCTCTTGTTTGTTTCCACCTGTTATGCCCTCTGCGCCTTCCTATTATTTTCTCCTCTCTTCTTTCACGACAGGACTTGTATTTGTAAACACTACTTGGAAGGCAGGAACCTCCAAGAAAGTCTCTTCTGCAGTCGATTTATGTGCTTTGTTGCGCCTACCCATGAAGAACCATGCAACCTGCCGGTCATAGGAGCAGGGAACGTCAACCTTGCTGCAGGGTTCGGACACACAGGAAGCCAGACTGGATTTTAAAACTCTAAAAGTGAAGAAAAAAAAAAAAAAAGGACTCCAGAGCGTTGACTTTTACCTCTGTCCTAAAAATCACCCTGACTCTAGTTGTTAAGATTCTTATCAGTTTTTCTGCCCTCACTGGTCATGTGTGACCCTAGCTACTTACGCTAGAAGATCAACCCAGTCCTCAACCCTCTCCATAACTCACACTTCCCGTCCTAGACCATGTACTGTGAAAAATTGTAACCCTCTTACTGTAACTGTCTATAACCCTGGTTCAGCTCAATGGTATTATGACATGTCATAGAGATTAAGGCTTTATATCTCGAGATTTAAAGTTAAAACTATGTTCATCATCCAGAAAATCTAGATAAACAATAGGAAAATACCACCCCCTGGTACCAAAGTATATTTAACTAGAATCCATGGCTGACTACTTTAATCACTAGGTCAGCTAGCCCCCTTCTCTTACTGTTAGGCTTAGTCTTCAGGCCGTGTATATTAAATTGGTTTCTTAACTTTGTAAAGCAACGCATAGCTTATGTATCTTAAAACCCAGAATAACTCCCTTGTTATAACTGAGGAATCGATGATTTGATTCCCCAAAACCACAAGTGGGCAATGTGATACCTTACCTTGTTTTAATATGAATAGACTCTCCCTTAGCTGAAAAGCCGGACGGACTCCATTTGGCTCCTTCATTTGCAAGACATCAAGGGCTCCTTAACCCACCCCCTTCCTCAAGGACTTAACTTGTGCAAGCTGACTCCCAGCACATCAAAGAGTGCAATTAACTGATAAGGTATGGTGGCAAGCTATGTCCCCAGTTCCCAGAAATTCGCCAGGGTGATAGTATCCTAAGCCCCTGCATTTGTGTCCAGTACATAGCACCCAAAGCCCTCGCACCTATCACCTTGTGATGGATTTAAAGCCCCTACACCTGGAACTGTTTGCTTTCCTGTAACCTTTTGTCTTTTTAACTTTTTTTTTTTTTTTTTTTTTTTTGCCTGTTTTACTTCTGTAAGATTGCTACACCTAGGCTCCCCCTCCCCTCTCTAAACCAAAGTATAAAAGAAAATCTAGCCCCTTTGGGGCCGAGAGAATTTTGAGCACTAGCCATTTCCCGATTGCCAGCTAATAAAATACTCCTAAATTAGTCTCAAAGTGCGGCGTTTCTCTATAACTCACTTGTTACAACAACTATCCTTTGACTGGCTTCTTTGCTCTTCCATCACTTGTGTATCTAATATCCGGTTTTAAATTCCAACCCCCCTCCATTGAAATATCTAGAGTGGTTTCTGTTTTCCTGACTAGAACCTGATTCCCACTAGCCAAATTAGGAGCATTTAAGCTTAAACATAAAATAATACTAATTGACTCAAACACATATAAAAATGCATTCCTTATGATTCCCCCAAAAAAGAGAAAGCCCAAATTGCTAGTATTGGTGGACTCTTCTACACCAACTTTTCTTTGAACATTGGTAACTAGTAAAAAATAAAGTAAAAGTTATCCCGCTTTTTCAGGCAGAATCATATTTCAGGATAACCTAATAGTCCAAGTAGAAAGGGACACTGTTCTTTACAGAAGGAGGCCAGCTAAATATGTCCAATGAATGTTAAAAGTAGAAAATCACTTTTTTCTAACTCCTAATAATTGATTTGCACAAGGGTCATCAATGCATGCTAAAATCATAAGGTAAAACACTGGTAGGAAACCATGCCTTTACTTGGTAGTCAGAAGAGGGGAGCGGTAACTTTAAATGGAGAGAGTTGGCTTTCACTACTTGAGGCAGATTGCATGTTCCAAAGATGGATGGGAGGATTCTATATTCCCGTTCCCATATGCTCTTTCAGTGTGATGTCAACACTCCTCCATCAAGAGGTGGGATCTTTGTTCCCTCTGTCTGAATCTGGGCTATCTTTGTAACTGCTTCAACCTACAGAGTGGAGAAGGACACTGCATGATTTCTAAGGCTAGCTCTTAAAAGACAATACGGCTTTTGTCTGGTTCGCTTTCTCTCTCGGGATGCTTGCCCTTAGAACCCTGTCACTACGTTGTGAGAAAGCCAAGGCCACATGAAGAGTTCACATAACTGCTATTACTATCTGCCAGTCATGTGAGCAAATGAACCTTCAGATGATTTTAGCTCCCAACCTTCATTTAAGTTATTTTGCTGAGGTTCCAGACATCAAGAAGCAAAGACAAGCTGTTCCAGCTATGCTTTGTCCAAATTCAGGAGTTGCAGAAATCATGAAAAATACTCAATAATTATGGTGGTTTAAAGACATGTTTTTGCATAATTTGTTATATAAGAGATAATGAATACACTACTCAAACTTTGCATCACCAGTAGTGGAACATTCTGACATTAGGCACCTCCTAAATGTGATACAATATGAAGTAGACATTCCTCTGTGTACTGCCTCTGAAGTATTGTTACAGAATTTTGTTCCTTAGTTCTTGGCACATGACCAAGAAAATTTAGGCACACGGACACATTGAAGGGTGAGTAGGGCAGGATTTTATTGGGTGAAAAGGGAAAAAAAATCTCAGCAAAGCGAGATGGAGTCCTGCTAACAGGCCCCCCACCTCACAGATTGAATCCCAGGCCACCACACAGGGTCTGAAGAGGCCAGGCTCCTCCCACCTGCCCATGGCTCCACCCCGTTCCCCCAGTGCACATGTGGGCATGTGCAGAAAAGGCCCAGGTCGGGTTCCCTCATCTGCACAAAAGCATCTGATATAAACACTTATGGGGCATGTCGGAGATTCTGCAGGGACCCCTTTTTATCTGCCTAGGCATTTGGCTGTCTCTGTATTACTGCCAAAAACATTAAACCTGAATCTAATTAAGGCTTTAGATCGATCATCTAGTTTATAGGAAACAGGGGAAAGAGAAACAAGCTAAATGTTACCATGAAGAAATGATCAGGCAAATCTGTATATAACATAAATAACCTGGTCTCTTAAATGCAAGTCAATGTCATTGAATAAAAAGATTTAAGAGCATAGCCAAATATAAACAATGAACTTTGACTGGATTCAGTTTTGAGGGGAAAAAGAAGATATAGGGACAACTGTTGAAATTTTAAGAAGGATTGTATATTAGGTGTCAAAGGGGAATTGTGTTGTTATGATAATGGCATTGTGGTTATGCAGGAGAATATCCTTATTTTCTGCAGATGCATACTGAGACATTTAGTGGTAAAGTGATATGCGATATCATTAATATGCTTTAAAATGGGTCCAGCAGTATAATTGGAAAGTTACATACATATATAGAACATATAAGAGAAAGTGTTAATTGTTCAACCTAGCTGAAGGGTATCTTTTTTTGTTTTTTTTTTTTTATTATTATACTTTAAGTTCTAGGGTACATGTGCACAACGTGCAGGTTTGTTACATAACTGAAGGGTATCTTAGTATTCATTGTATTATTCTTTCTAACTTTCTGAATGTTTTAAAAAGTATTTCCTAATAAAATTAAAGCCTGTGTGAAACAAATGTACTGATTGGATATTTACATTTTATGAAACATTCATTGATAAGAACCTGTGGGCTGGTGAATTTGGGAAAGAAGGGAGAAGTGTTAGTGATCAATGATGAGCTCATATGCTATTTCCAGTACTCTGGTGAAATTCACTGGCCATGCTTCCCATCTGCATGCATTCTTCCCAACACTACTCACTGAACCTAGGCTGAGTGTTTGAACTTTTGTATTAGATGAAGGAGGTGAAGATATGAATTTCTTGAGTTATACTGTATATAAATATTATGTCCATACACAAAGCAATGTATTTGGCTTCTGATTTATCCATGGAGAAATGATATGCAGTGTATAAAGCTTGGTATCTGAAAAATCTGTCATTTTTAAAGTACTACATTTTCTTTTTTTTTTTTTTGAGATGGAGTCTCACTGTGTCACCCAGGCTGGAGTGCAGTGGCGCAATCTTGGCTCACTGTAGCCTCTGCCTCCCGGGTTCAAGTGATTCTCCTGCCTCAGCCTCCTGAGTAGCTGGGGTTACATGTACACGCCACCATGCCTGGCTAATTTTTGTATTTTTAGTAGAGACAGGGTTTTGCCATGTTGGCCAGGCTGGGCTCGAACTCCTGACCTCAGGTGATCTGCCTGCCTCAGTCTCCCAAAGTGTTGGGATTACAGGCGTGAGCCACCGTGCCCAGCTAAAGTACTACATTTTCTTTTTTTTTTTTTTTTTTTTTTTTTGAGACGGAGTCTAGCTCTGTCGCCCAGGCTGAAGTGCAGTGGCCAGATCTCAGCTCACTGCAAGCTCCGCCTCCCGGGTTTACGCCATTCTCCTGCCTCAGCCTCCCGAGTAGCTGGGACTACAGGCGCCCGCCATCTTGCCCAGCTAGCTTTTTGTATTTTTTAGTAGAGACGGTGTTTCACCGTGTTAGCCAGGATGGTCTCGAACTCCTGACCTCGTGGTCCGCCCGTCTCGGCCTCCCAAAGTGCTGGGATTACAGGCTTGAGCCACCGCGCCCGGCCTAAGTACTACATTTTTAAATAAGCTTAGGCCTGCAGGCGATTAACATAGACAGATTTTCTTTACCAATGCAGGTTTATCTTTATCATCATGAGACTATTATTCTTTGCAAAAACTGTAATGCAATTTCAGACTGATATTTTAAATCTAGGATCAGTGAGGCAACTCAAAAAGCTCAGGTAATTAAAATTTTATTTCATCAGATGGTTCAACTTGATAAATGTGGGCTGTTCTAATTACAGATATTTTCTTGGTATAGTGATTGTGAGCTGTGCCTCATTTTCATACAAAAAATTGCAACTCTGATCCTTAATTGTGACTCAAATTCTCAGGAATACTGTTTAACTTTAAAAAATTATCCAACAACATGTTGTACCAAAAAGAACGCATGAAAAAACCTGTGAGCATCAGAAAACCTGGGTCTAGGCCTAGCTCTGCCGTTTACTAACTCTTGGTTCTACCTTCAAAATATAATCCAAATTTGGCTCCTTCTTACAAATTTAGTGTCTACCACCCTGGTCCCAAACAATATCATCTCTCCCCTGGATTATTACAAAACTGGTCCCTCTCATTTTGTTCTTGCCCCTACTGTAGAGTCTTCACATGCAGCAGAGTTGGATTAGGTCACTCCACTACTGGGGAACCTCCAGTAGGCTCCTATTTCTCTCAGAGTAGAAGCCTAGTTCTTACAAAGGCCTACAAGGCCCTTCATGGGTCGCACCTCAACGCAGGGGCACCGTCTTCTAAGCCTCCATATGCTGACTGCTCCAAACCCTTTTGGCCTCCATTCTGTTTCTGGAACAGGCTAAGTATGAGCCTACGTCACACCATTGTGCTGGCTGTTGCTTCGGCCCAGGAAGCTCTCCACCCCTGCCAGTGACCTCCTCCTTACCTCCTTACATCTCTGTTCAATGTCATTTGATCCTTTAGGCCAATGTCCCCAACCTTTTTGGCATCAGGGACCAGTTTCATGGAAGACAATTTTTCCATGGACCGGGGTTGGGGGATGGTTTGGCAATGATTCAAGCACATTGCATTTATGGTGTACTTCATTTCTATTATTATTGTATTATAATATAAAATGAAATAAGTATACAACTCACCATAATGTGGAATCAGTGGGAGCCCTGAGCTTGTTTTCCTGCAGCTAGACGGTCCCCTCTGGGAGACAGTGACAGATCATAAGATCATCATGGATTAGATTCTCATAAGGAGTGTGCAACCTAGATTCCTTGCATGTGGAGTTCACAGTAGGGCTTGTGCTCCTATGAGAATCTAATGCCACTGCTGATCTGACAGGAGGTGAAGCTCAGATGGTAATGCGAGCAATGGGGAGCAGCTATAAATACAGGTGAAACTTTGCCCACTTGCCCGCCACTCACCTCCTGCTGTGTGGCCCGTACCAGTCACCTCCTGCTGTGTGGACCAGTACCAGTCCATGGCCGCGAGGTTGGGGACCCCTGCTTTAGATCTTTTTGGACCACCCTATGTTAAAAATTACAGTTCCATTCTGCAACAATTTTTCCACACTTACATCCATCTGATGGGTTATACATTGTATTTGTCTTTCTCTCCCCACTAGAATTCTAATAAATGAAAGCAGGAGTTTTTGTCCCTTCTGTTCACTGCTGTGTCTGAAAGCTGTTCCAATAGGGCTTTACAGGAGAGGGCACTAAATCAGTATTTGTTGAATGCATACTAACTGAAAGTTGGTGGCCTTGGGCAGATGACTTCTTTCCATGCCTCAGCTTCCTCCTGTGTGTATTAAGATGGTTGCACAAATATCTCTCTAAGGACCTTCTAGTTTTAATATTCTATGATTCTAATATTTCTAGTTCTGGGCAACACATTTATGGTGAAATTAAAGGATATTCTCTCTGACTTCTCAAAAGAAGACATACAGGCACCCAACAAGCATATGGAAAAATGTTCAACATCACAAATCGTTAGAGAAATGCAAATCAAAACCACAATGAGATACCATTTCACACACCCATCAGAATGGCTATTATTAAAAAGTCAAAAAACAGCAGATGGTGGCAAGGTTATGAAGAAAAGGGAACACTTATATGCTGCTGGTAAGATTGCAAATTAGTTTAGCTACTATGGAAAGCAGTTTGGACATTTCTCAAGGGACTTAGAACTAGCATTCAACCCAGCAATCCCATTACCGGGCATATACTCAAAAGATGATAAATTGTTCTACCATAAAGACACATGTACATGTATGTTCATAGTGCCTATCAATGGTAGTCTGAATAAATAAAATGTACATGTACATCATAGAATACTATGCAGCCATTAAAAAGAATGAGATCATGTCCTTTGCAACAACATGGATGGAGCTGGAGGCCATTATCCTAAGCAAATTAACACAGGGGCAGAAAACCAAATAGCAAATGTTCTCACAAGTGGGAGCTAAACAATGAGTACGCATGGGCACAAAGAAAGGAACAACAGACATTAGGGCCTACTTGAGGGTGGAAGTTGGGAGGAGGGTGAGGATCAAAAAACTACTTATCGGGTACTATGCTTATTACCTGAGTGACAAAATAATCTGTACATCAAACCCTGCAATATGAAAGTTACCCATGTAACAAACCTGCACATGCACCCCTAAACCTAAAATAAAAATTGGAAAGAGAAAAAAAGGATATTCCGTCTGGATGGGTCATACAAAATGTAAAAAAATTCTGATAGTTACATGGAAGTCTCATCTTTTAAGAAAAGAGTCTATAAATTAGGCTTCAAGAAATACTGAAATTCTGTTACTAATTACATAATAAAAACTAAGAAGCTTTCATTGACTAAGGATCTTGATAAAAATGTGACCTTTTTTTCCAGCCAGTATTTTTAGTTTTCTAATTTATTTTTCTTATTAAGTATGGTTTTAATATTTTATAATTTATAAGTAAATTATATGTAATCATAAATGAGTGTAGTGCTTTGAGTAGAATTATATTTGATAGTATGCAGTTTTGTTTCATAATGTTAAATGATTGCTTTTATGAAATATCCCATCTCTTAATAAACCATTGTCATTGTTCTATAAATATACTTACTAATACAAGTGGCAAAAGGAAAGAATTATGCAAGATACTGAGGGATCTTCCTGACACATTGTTTTTTGTTTTTGTTTTTGTTTTTTTTTTTGAGATGGAGTCTTGCTCTGTCATCCGGGCTGGAGTGCTGTGGCCAGATCTCAGCTCACTGCAAGCCCCGCCTCCCGGGTTTATGCCATTCTCCTGCCTCAGCCTCCGGAGTAGCTGGGACTACAGGGGCCCGCCACCTCGCCCGGCTAGTTTTTTGTATTTTTTTTTTAGTAGAGACGGGGTTTCACCGTGTTAGCCAGGATGGTCTTGATCTCCTGACCTCGTGATCCGCCCGTCTCGGCCTCCCAAAGTGCTGGGATTACAGGCTTGAGCCACCGCGCCCGGCCCTTCCTGACACATTGTAAAGAATGTGACTCAAACTGGAGCTAAGACTACATATGATTAGAGAGTTTAATATAATTTAATATAATATCAATTTAGCTCTGTTAAACTTGGGTTGACTCAAGTCTCTAAGGAATACACAAAAGTATTTATGAGAAATTATAATGTGTCTAGCAAGCTGTGCCTCATATTCTTTATTATGAGTACTCTTTTGCCTTGGTGTATTGAAAAGCAATAAGTTAAGCAGCTTGGAAGCAAAATCTTGTTTAAAAAACCGAGATAAAATTTACATAAAGTGAAATGTACAGATCTTAAGGATATGGCTCAGTGAGTGTTGACTGGTCCATATAGCCATGTAACCCACACCCCTATCCTTTTTTCAATTATTTCACAAAATTCTTTTTTATTTTGAAATAATTATAGATTCACATGCAGTTGTAAGAAATAACAGAGGGATCCCTTGTACCCTTTACCACAATGGTAACATCTTGCATATCTGTCTAGTACAGTATCACAACCAGGATATTGACATTGATACAGTCAAGATACAGCACATTTCCATCACCACAAGGATCCTTTTGGTTGCTCTTTCATAGACACACACACATTTCCCTCCCACCACCACATCCTTCTTAGCCCCTGGCAACCACTCATCTGTTCTGCATTTCTATAATTTTGTCATTTTAAGAATGTTATATAACTGGAATTGTACAGTCTGAAACCTCGGGATTGGCTTTTTTCGCTCAGGATAATTCTCTTGAGATTCATCCAGGTTTTTGCACATATCAACAGATTGTTCCTTTTTATTGTTGAGTAGTATTCCATGGTGTAGATGTATCCCGGTTTGTTTAATCATTTTACCTTTTGAAGTACATCTGGGTTGTTGCTAGTTTGTGGTTGTCAGGAATTGAGCTGCTCAATAAACTTTTGAATACAAGTTTTTGTGTGAACTTGTCTTCACTTATCTAGCAGTGCAGTTCCCCAGAGTGTTCTTGCTGGATCCTGTGGTAGTTATTTGTTTAGTTTTCTTTTTTCAATTGTCAAATTGGTCTCCAGAGTGGCTGTACCCTTTTAAATTTCCCACTAAGCACTGCTTTCGCTGTATCCCACGGAAGTTGATAAGTTGTATCACCATTTTCCTTCTTTCAAAATATTCTAAAATTTCTCAAGACTCTTTTTTTAAAACCCATGTGTATTTACAAGTGTGTGGTTTTATTTCCGAATATTTTGGGATTTTTCTAGCTATCTTTGTGTTGATTTTTTGTTCAATTCCATGTTGCTCTGAGAACATACTTTGTATGATTTCTATTTTACGTTGAGTTGTGATTTCTGAATTGGGATTTGGTCTACCTTAGTGAATATTCCATGTGAGCTTGAGAAGAATGTGTATTCCACTGTTGTTGGAGGAAGTATGCTATAAATGTCAATTAAATCCAGTTGACCAATGGTTTATTGTTCAATTCAACCACATCTATACTGATTTTCTGCCTGCTGCATCTATCAATTACTGACAGAGGGGTATTGAAGTCTCCAACTATAATAGTGATTCTTTTCTATTTCTCTTGTAGTTCCACCAGTTTTTGCCTTACATATTTTGATGCTCTGTTGTTAGGTGCACACACATTAAGGATTATTATGTCTTTTTGGAGAATTTACCCCTTTATCATTAATGTCTGTCTCTTCCTGATCATTTGCTTTGTTCTAAAGTTGGCTTTGTCTAAAACGTATATTTAGATATACACCAGCTTTCTTTCAATTAGTGTTAGCAAGGTGTATATATCTTTTTCCGTTCATTTTTAAGCTGTTTATTTATATTTAAAATGATTTTCTTTTAGACAGCCTCTACTTGAGTCTTGGTTTTTTAAATCTACTCTGACAGTGTTTGTCCTTTAATTGATATATTTAGACAAGTCACCTCTAAAGTGATTATTAATATATTTAGGTTAATATCTACCATATCTGCTACTGTTTTCTATTTGTGGTACTTGTTTTTTGTTTTTTTCAAAAAACGTTCCCTTCTTTTTCTGACTTCTCTGGTTTTAAGTATTTTACATCATTCCATTTTCTCTCTTCTCTTAGCATATATATTATCTTCTTTTAAAACATTTTCCTATGGTTTGTCCTAGAGTTTGCAATATATATTTACAATTAATATAAGTGCAATTTCAAATAACAGCATACCAGTTCATGGGTAGTATATGTGCCTTGTACAAGAATATGTGCAATTTCTTCTACTGTGCCTTATAAGATCAATCATTTCACTTACCCACAAATTATAATCACCTAAAACATTGTTGCTATTGCTATTTTAAACCAACAGTAATCTATTGGATCAATTAAGAACATAAAAAATAAAAAGATTTTATTTTATCTTCATTTATTCCTTCTCCAAATGCCCTTCCTTTCTGACAATATATGTCAGATCAAGTTTCTGATATATATCATTTTCCTTCTGCCTGAAGAAATTCTTTTAACACTTCCTACAAAGCAGGTTAACTGGCAACAAACTCCCTCAGATTTATTTGTCTGAAAAGTCTTCATTTTTCTTTCAATCTTGTAGGATAATTTTTTTTTCCTTTCAACATCTTAAGTATATCACTTTATTGTCTTCTTATTTGCACAGTTTTTGATGAGAAGTCTGATGTGATTCTTATTCTTGTTGCTCTTATAGGTGAAGTGGGGTTCTTTATTTTGCCCTGACTTCTTCCAAGATTTTCTCATTTTTCTTTGGCTTTCTGTAGTTTTAATATAATATGCTCTGATATAGGTTTTTTAGTATTTATCTTTGGTGTTCTCTAAGATTCTAATATCTGTGGTTTGTATCTGTCATTAATTTTGGGCAATTCTCAGGCACTATTGCTTCAAATATTTCTTTCTATCTATCTACTCTTTTCACTACTTCGAGTATTTCTATTACATGTATGTTTCCCAGCTGTTCATTCATTAGTCCTGGGACACAGGTTATTTACTCCTAAGGCCCTTCTGTTGTTTCCATAGAAAACCAAAGCTGTTAGGTAAGCCCCTCTAACTTTACTCCCAAACTTTGTCTCCCTTTTTGTAGGTAGCCACTGATATCATTACTCAACTTTTTTTCCTTCCAGCTGTTGCTGTCAAATGTACTCCTTGGAGACCCCTCTTCTGAATGGAATGTGTAAGTAGGTCTGGGGGCTTCTCGCTCTGTGGCTCCTTCTCTAGAATTTTACCCTCTATTATCAGTCATTCTGGCACTTCCCAACACTCCCATTGACACCTCAAACCAGTAAGACTGCTTTCTATTTGAGTTTTAGTTGTAGGGCTACTGACTGAGAAATACCCTCAGGGAAAAACCTGTCTAAATGTAGATCTTACCCAGTTTAATTCCTTTCTTTCTGGAGACATATTCTTTTTAATTTTTTTAACTTTTATTTTAGGTTTGGGGGTGCACGTGAAGTTTTGTTACATAGGTAAATTCATGTCATGGCGGTTTGTTCTACAGATTATTTCAACACCCAGGTATTAAGCCCAGTATCCAACAGTTATCTTTTCTGCTTCTCTCCTTCCTCCCACCCTCCCCACTCAAGTAGACCCCAGTGTCTGTTGTTTGCTTCTTTGTGTTCATGAGTTCTCATCATTTAGCTCCCATTTATAAGTGAGAACATGCGGTAGTTGGTTTTCTGTTTCTGCATTAGTTTGCTAAGGATAATAGCCTCCAGCTCCATCCATGTTCCCACAAAAGACATGATCTCATTCTGTTTTCTGGCTATAGAGTATTCCACAGTGTATATGTACCACATTTTCTTTACCTCATCTTCATTGATAGCCAATTAGGGTGATTCCATATCTCTGCTATTATGAATAGTGCTGCAACAAACATTCGTGTGCATGTGTCTTAAATGGCAGAATAATCTGTATTACTCTGGGTATATGCCCAGTAATGGGATTGCTGGGTCAAACGGAAGTTCTGCATTTAGCTCTTTGAGGAATTGCCATACAGCTTTCCCAAATTATTAAAACTAATGTACACTCACCCAAACAGCAAAGTTGGCAGCCCGCCCCCCGTCTCTGGGAGCTCCCACACAGGAAGGTTTCAGATCTGTCGGCTGGAGAACACCAGCAAGGGTGGGCGGAGACCCCGGTTGGGAGGTCCCATCCAGTGAGGAGGAATGGGATCGGGCACCTGCTTTAAGAAAAGCAGTTTGGCCATATTTTCATAGAGCAGCTGTGCTGTCCTGGGGAACCACTTCTACTCCCAATTGGCTCGGAATGGCTAAGTCATCCAATCAGCAAAAATGGGAACCCATCCCTTCCTCTGGGAGCTGTGTCCCAGAGAGGTTTCAAATTTCTGTTGGCCAGAAAACACCGGCAGGGGTGGGTGGAGATGCCGGACGGGAGGTCCTGCCCGTGAGGAGAAATGGCAGTCTGGCCACGTTTTGTAGACCAGCTATGCTGTGCGGAAGGATCCCTTCCACCTCTGGTCGCCTTGGATTCTCCAAAGCCCCAAGGCTGAAATGGCTAAGTTGCCCAGACTGCCAAGATAGCGGCCTGCCTTTCACCCTGGAAGCTTCGTCTCAGGGAGGTGCAAAGCTGCTGCCACTGACTGGTTGGAATTCCAAGCCAGTGGGTCTTATCCTGTTAGATGCTGTGGAAGTGGGGCCTGCAGATTGTCACTTCTCAGCCTCCTGGATTCAGCCTCATTCCTAGGGGTATACACGAGGGTCTAACCTCCTGCTTTGTCAGAGTTGCAGCTACTTTTGCCAGGAAGCCCAGAAAGCCTGGGTATTGAAGGCTCCCAGATTTCCACACATGTCTGAGTGGCTGCTCTGCCCAGACCCCAGGTAGCTCTGTGCATCGGACTGAAGGCCCTGGTGGAGTGGGTTCACGAGGGGATCTCCTGACCTGAAATCCGTGGTAGAAGCGTGGGTTCCCAGGGTCGTACATTCACTCATGGCTTCCCTGCGCAGGGGAGGTTCCCCTGGCTCCATGTTGCTTCTGGGTGGGCTATCATCCTGCCTTGCTTTTCTCCATTCTCCGTGGGTCGAGTTGTTTCCTTGATTAGTCCCAATGCAAGTACCTGAATGTTTCCGTTTTAGGTTCTGTATTACTCGCTCCTTTTATTCCTCTCTATGAGAGTCATGCACAGTAGCTGCTTCTAGTCAGCCATCTTGGCCACCTCCCTCAGAGACATACTCTCATTTCTAGTTCTGCCTGCTTTGGTCATTTTCAAAAGCCTCAGATAGTTGGATTTTAAATATTTCGAATAGAATTTACAATTGTTATCTCTGGGAGGGTTAGTACATTTTAAGCTACTCTGTTACTGGAACCAGAACCTAGGAAGCTTTCTCTTTACCTTTTTGATGAGAGCAGCACAGTATCCTTTTTAATATCTATCCTTGTAGATATTACCCCTCATCTCCTTTGGTTACTGGTAATCCAAACGGTTATATGCCTGCTGTATTTTCTGTAGGGTCCGTTAATATTGAGAGTAGAGGGTAAGGAGAGCCACATTTTTCTGTTTTGAACATTTGTATTTTGGATTTAAGATTTTCTTCAGGAAAGGCACATGTATAGTGGGCCCTCCATATCTGCAGGTTCTACATCCAGGAGGGGATTCAACCAACCATGGATGGGAAATATTTTTTTAAATGATAAAAAATAACAACACAACACATTTAAAAGTCAAAAATACAACATAACTATTTACATAGCATTTACATTGTTTTAGGTCTTTTAAGTAATCTAGAGATGATTTACCGTATACAGGAGGATGTACATAGGTTAAATGTAATACTATGTCATTTTGTGTATAAGAAACTTGAGCATCATTGGATTTTGGGTATCTTCAGTGGGTCCTGGAACCAATCTCCCACAGATATTGAGGGACAACTGTATAGCTACACTTAATTCTGGCCTGTTTTCCACAGCTTGGATGAATGTTGAGAGAATTGTGCCTCTATTAAATTTGTATTATCAAAGCTAATAATTAAGGTAAATACCTTTGCCAGTGTCTTTTCTCATGTCCTTCATGTTATCAGAAGCAGCTTTTGGTATTCATAATCTAGAAATAAATGATTCACTTCTGGTAAGCATTTACAGGTTAGAGAGCACAATAAATCATACCAATCATTTTTGTTTCCCTGAATTGAACACCCAAACCTCTGCTGTTCCCTATGCAGGGCATGGAGGTAAGTGTTCTCTTCTATTCTGAGGATCTCCTTGGAGGTGGGATTGGATTCAGAGATGTATATTCACAAACACCAATGCCATTATGAGTGTGAGCTGGCTTCTACCTTGGAGAGAGCAGCTCTTGCTGCTTCCTTAACTTGCTCTGAGATGAGACTCAGATTTGCAGCAACCCTATCATGTAAATTGCCAGGTTTCCTGTTCTGGAGCCCAGTTTGTCCTTTCAAGATTAGAAAGCAGCAGTGTTCTAACCCTGCAGGCTAGGAGTTCATGTGGCAGATGTGATTTGCTGCTTGTGTATGCCATCAGGGCAAAGACAGAATGATTTTTAAAAATCATGTTTTTATAAGAATCATTTGCAACATTAAGAGATTGGACCCCAAGAGTCTAATAGCTAACTTTAAAAGGGGTTAAATCTCATGTGATGTTGACAGTCCTCCTCTGGATGGCTATAATCTCAAATGGTGAGAATCTGCTCCTTGCCTCGAAAGATCACATGGATTACTTATAAGTATGAAAAGCAACTATCCCAGTCTCCTTAGCCTTTAATTTATCTTCCATACCTGATTCGACCTCCTATGTTGGCCATTTCTCAACCATCTTTTCTGTCTACTCTTTGGTTCATCCTGTATTTATTCCTAAACCCAGCCCTATCCTCAGCCTCTCCTGGCTGCATGTGGTCTGAACATTTGGTACCCTGAAATATACTCCTTCTTGCCCTTTTTGGGCAGTGGCTTCTGGGGAAGATCTTGAGAGAAACTTTCTCATAGTGGTTTTTCATCTTTTTTCCCTACTTTAATAGACAAGATAGATCTGTTTATCCACTTGACAAATATCTCTTGAGCATCTGCTTTGATTCAGGCACTGTCTTAGGGACTGAGGATCAGTGATATCAAGAAAGATAGAAGTTTTTGCTTCCACAAAACTCACATTCTAGCAAGGATTACAGCTAAGTAAATGAAAAATAGTGATGTGATAAATGCTTTGATATGGGCATATAGGATATTACGGGACTTATGAAAGCACCTAATATAAATGTATAGGGATGATATGGTTTGGATATTTGTACTCTCCAAATTTCATGCTGAAATTGTAATCCCCAGTGTTGGAGGTGGGGCCTGAGGGGAGGTATTTGGGTCATGGGGGTGGATCCTCATGGTTTTGTGCTGTCCCCTTGATAGTGAGTTCTCATGAGATGTGGTTGTTTGAAAGTGTGTGGCACCTCCGCCTGTCTCTCTTGCTCTGGCTATCCCTGTGTGACACGCCTGCTCCCCCTGCTCCCTCTTTACCTTCTGCCTTGGTTGGAAGGTTCCTGAGACCCTCACCAGAAGCAGATGCTGGAGCCATGCTGATACAGCCTGCGGAACCATGAGCCAATTAAACCTCTTTTCTTTTTACACTACCCAGCCTCAGGTGTTTCTTTATAGCAATACAAGAATAGCCTAACACAAGGGATCAAGGAAAATTTCCTGGGGGAAGTTGCACTTATGCTTAGACCTGAGAGTGATTAGGAAGAGATGGGTTCCAAGTAGGAGGAACAGTATCTAACATAGCCATAAATGACACATATCCAGGTGAGAATCCAGGATTATGCCCAACCTTCAACTGTATCTTGTACTTACCCTTTTCTTCCCTGCTTAAGAGAGCATATAGAATATAAAGTGAGCAATAAGTCATTGTAGGGATAAATATGAATCTGCTCTAACTTTTTAAAAAGATAAATCATAAATTATTTACAAATTGTCTGTTAACTAAGAGTCCGGATATGATCCATAGACATGCACTTTCAAAATGATTTAACATTCCAGACAGCGTCTTAAGCATAGACATTCATAAGAAAACAAAAAAGTCATAAGGGGCCAGGCATGGTGACTCATGCCTGCAATGCCAGCACTTTGGGAAGCCGAGGCAGGCAGATCACCTAAGGTAAGGAGTTCGAGACCAGCCTGGCCAACATGGTGAAACCCCATCTCTACTAAAAATACAAAAAATTGACTGGGTGTGGTGGTGGGTGCCTATAATCCCAGCTACTTGGGAGGCTGAGGCAAGAGAATTGCTTGAACCCAGGAGGCAGAGGTTGCAGTGAGCTGAGATCACACCACTACACTCCAGCCGGGGGGGAAGAAAAAAACACCAAATAAAAAAAAAAAAAAAAAAAAAAAAAAAAATAGAAAAAGAAAAAGTCATTAGAAAATATACTGAAGCAGGAAATGTGAAAAACAAATTTTCCTCTCTCCTTTGATATGAGTAAACATCCCCCTTGAAATTCCTCCCCCCTCCATGTGGTTGTACTCTGCTCTGCAGGTTTTATGAGTTTATAGATACCTATTTTCTGTAACTAGTGACTGTAACTTTCTGTTTTTCATTTGAGTAGCACAGTGAAGCTCATGAGACATGCCTAAGCAGGACTGGATTGCAGCCGTCAAGGCGCCGTAGTGAAGTATATGAGATAAGCTTTTGCAAGGCTCTTGAGCAAGCTGAGAGAATAGCAATCTGGGCTGCATAGCAAGAGTCACATGAAAGCCTGAGTTATGAACCTGTCACAGTTTGATTAACTGCCTTTGTTCTGCTTCCATACACTTGCTTTTGCGCCACTACGCTTTGTGCCACTGTAAGCTTGTTCCAAACTAGCCAACCCCCTTTCAGAAGTGTGTATAAAAGTCAAGCCTTGTCTTTGTTCAGGGCCCAGTCTTTGGCTGTTAATCTGCTGGGCCTGAGTACACTCAATAAAATCCTCCTGTTCCATCCAGAGGTCTCTCCAGCCTCCTGATTCCAGCAACAGCACCATCTCCCCAAAGGTAATCACCATTAAGAGTGAAGACACATTCTTCTAGTGTTTTTCCTTTCCAAAAAGATATACACTATTACATTTACAAAAACAGCCTTATGTAATACATGTATGACTGGCTTTTAAAATGTGATAGATTATAAACATTTTCACATTAGTAAATACTGTTCTATAATATAGTTTAAATACCTATGGGCTGGGCACAGTTGCTCACACCTGTAATCCCAGACCTTTAGGAGGCCAAGGCAAGCAAATCACCCGAGGTCAGGCATTTGAGACCAGCCTGACCAACTTGGTGAAACTCCATCTCTACAAAAATTCAACAATTAGCCAGGTGTGGTAGCACACTCCTGTAGTCCCAGCTACTCTGGAGGCTGAGGCAGGAGAATTGCTTGAACCCAGGAGGTGGAGTTTGCAATGAGCTGAGATCATGCCACTGCACTCCAGCCTCCTGGTTTGATCCCAGGGGTCAAAGCCTGGGCAATAAAGTGAGACTCTGTCTCAAAAAATAAAATAAAATAAAATAAAAATACATACTTTCTCATGTGATATATTTAATTAGTTCCGTATTGTTAGGCATTTTGGGTGCTTCCAAATTTTTTGTTTATAAAAAACGTCTGTAAGTTGTGTAGATAAATCTTTCTAGCTTTAGAACTTCTATAAGCATTTCTTCCTTTTCTTAAGTTGAATCTGAGACCCACTCATCATTTCTTGAATAGGTGATACAACAAAAGAAAAATTTGGTTGTGAAAGCAGCAAGAGTAGAAAAAGCATTATGACTTTATAAATGAGGCTTTCAATTTATATTTCCATGATAACTTTATCATTTGTTGATATTTATTAACCAAAGTGCTACAGAACTCTTAGAAATATGAAAAGCCATGGGATTTAACCATACAATGAAAATTATAATATTTTAAAATGATGTGTACCATTATATCAGAATGAAATGATTTTAGGTCTGAAAAAAATGTTTACCATTACAAAACAAAGGAGGGTAATTTTAAAACTTGCTTTCATAATTTGTAATCAAATTTGGTAGAAAACTAATACTTCATGTAAATTCGGGGGGAGGTTGATTCATTCCAAGTTCAGGTTATTTAAAGCATTTAAAACTACACAAATGGCAAATCATTAATCATAATTAAAATAAATATAAATGGGATTGTTTATGGTCTTATGATACCAGTTTTAGTTTGGAGCATCATAAACAATCAGTCTAAATTTATTGTGTCCAAATAGACTTGACTTGTTGGATTAGAATGCGTAAACTGCTTAAAAACATAATATATTGTCCTCAGGGATTTCAATATTTTTGATGCGTATTTAAAATTGAAATAACTTGTCAGTCTTCTATTTACTATTGAAGAATATTTTAATCTTTTTTCTATTATCTTCCAAATTGAAATCAACCATCATTTAGTTTTTCTCCTCAGTGTTTCTGCTGCCCTTACCTTATTCAGTAATAAACTTATTACTGCTGTCCTTATTATAATATTATCACTGATAAGATGAATTTATGGGTGTTGGGGAATTCTCAGTTGGTTTCATAAACGTTTATGACTCCTTTAAAATTTTAGTGAAAAATCCCAAAATATTATTGTCTTGTTGATGTCCATCTGATTTAGAATTTCTTAATCTCTAGTGCTTTAAGAACTCATGTTTGTGCTACTTTGGAATCGTTAGTAGTTAGCTCAAAGATGATTTCTTGCACTAGAGATTCTTGATCATCTAGAAGCATCCTTCAAGAAGGATGTTTTAGAAACATACTTAGTCTTGAGGGAAGTGCTAAACCTTTCTTCATTCCATCTGGGTCCGTTCTTGCTGTAGTTGATAGTACTGTTTGGGCAGTTGCTGTTGGCTTAGAGCAAATTGGTGCCCATCGTTCTCCCGCTTACCTCTCTGGCCTCATTTCCCAGGACTCCTTACTCTCTCCACCTGCAGTAAGGTTGAGTCTAGAATTCAGCTTGAAGGCTGCCCTCAATTTCCCAAAAGCTGGACAAATTTGTCAGTGACCTGTGTTCCCAAAGGACACTTTCCTGGTGCTTAGCTCACTGTGGCTATTGCCGCAGGGGGGCAGGGAGCAGGTGACAGAGTATTCATCCTGGGGATGCAGTGGGAAGCAGGACCATGTCTGAGTTGAGGCTCCAATTCCCTGGCATGTGCCTCATTGTCTCATCAGACATCACTTATAAAACACAGATTCCAAGAGGAAATTGGGAAAAATTTTAAGAGAGCAACCAGAGAGCATTGCTCCAAGAAAGAGGCCCTCTGAGGAGGAGCCAGGGGCTGAGAGACTGCACTGGCCACTATCCCAGGAAACTGGCCCCATGCACATTAATTCATTTCATCCTGCCAACAACCCCCTTGTACAGATGTGGAAAATGTCACACTGAAAGTAACCAACCAAACATCCTGTTAACCAATAAATCAGTGACTGAGGCAAATGTCCCAATCAATAGAGGTTTATTGAGCCAAAGTTTGAGGACGTGCCCAGGAAAAACACAAGCCACAGAAGCATCTGTGACCTGTGCTGTTTCCAAAGAGGGTTTTGGGAACTCAGTATTTAAGGGAACGGAGCAAGCAGGAGGGGAAAAGGGAGGGAAGGGTAGGCAGTGAGGCAAATGGTTGTATCCTGGTAAGGCTCTCCTTCATGCTCAGTAAGTCAATGTTTTATGTAAGATAAGGTGAATATCTGAAAAGAGGGAGTAGAGGCAAGAATAAATTACACACACATCTCAGGGGAGGCAGAGGAATGATTGATCTCAGCTTGTCCTTGTTCTATACCTGGGAAGATAAGTTTGTAATCGACATTGTCAGAGTGAGATTTAACAGAACTTGGTTTTAGGAGTTAAACTTAGATTGCAGACCCAAAGTTACCATTGGCATGTGCTTGTTTTATAGGGGGGATATGTCACCTGAAATATTTAGGGGCTAGCAAGGAATTTCCTTGTAATTTGGGAAGGAGACCATCCAGAGAGTTATATGGCCTTTTGTCATTGTGGGAACCTGGCTTATTTCACAACGCAGGGTTGTGAAATTACAGCTATCTGTTCAGGGAAAAAGAATGGCTCTGTTGTATGACTCAGTTCCCAGGCTTAATTGTCCCTTGGGTATAACAAGTTTAGGGGTCCTGAGGTTTTATTTTCTTTTACAATCCCATATCTTCTAAGTGGCATAGCCAGGATTTGAACTTGTGTACTAGTACACCCCTATGGTCTCTGCTCTTAAACTTTCTGCTAGCTCACTCCTCCTGTGCTACGTAAGTGAATGCTAGAATGCATAGCTCTAGGGGGCTGGAAGTGTAGGGAAGAAAACCATCTCTTTGTGCTTCTCCTCTGTGTATAACTACCTGGTGGAGTCTAAGTTACTCAGGTCTCAGGTCTCTGCTGAGGACTGATGGTGTCTCCTGTTTACATCTGACAGTGTTAACAATCAGTATGGCCTGGCACGTAGCATTGTTCTCATCATCATCAAAAAGAAAAAGCCTTCCCTGTATATATGTGTACATAAAAACATATAATATTCATTTATATAAATTACTCACATATTTAAGAACATGTGTAACATTTTTTTAAAAACTTTGCTGTATTTAAAAAAATAGATCCGTATTGCCCTCTAGTGGCCACGAAAATTTAAAAGTGGGTAACCCTAAAAGAGAATAATAGCAGCTGTTCAAGTGCCAACCATAAAAACATCAACCCTACTACTTCCATATATTGCTGGGGTGCAAACAGACATGCTCACAGTGACCAGGTAGGTGATGTCACAGGGAAGTGGGCTGGGACAACATGGAAATGGTCCGACACTTCCCTTTCCAAAGGGGGAACCTCCTCTGAGTTCCAGCTTATGGCTGCCCTGAAGATGGGCCAGTTGCTAAAGAGAAGCTCCAGAACCAGACATTTATGTAAGAGTGCCCAATGTTTAAATGTAGGAAATCGACTAACTTTTATTCCTAATCTCTGGGTGTGTCATTCACATTTCTGTGGGCTGGATTTAGGCTGCAAGTCTAGCCACTTGCTCATATGTGTTGGACAAAACTTACAGGAGGCCTTTGGTTTGGATTAGGCCCCGACAGACCAAACCAAAATGGAGTCATTCGTGCTAAGGTTACATATCACCAAGCTGAAAATAAGTTGTTTATCTGATCTTCTGAGAAATCAGGAGAGAGAGAGATAATGGCCAAATCCCCAAACAGGCCAGTCCCAGCCAACGTAAGGAAGTCCCCTCTGCTTTAACATTTTTACAAACTTTTACACAGTGACAAAGGAAAGTCACTTTGAAATGACCAATTTACTTTTTGTTTTGTTTCTGCTTTCCTCAGCCTTTCTTTGTCTATAAAACCAATCTCCTCTGCTCAGCTTAGCAGAACACTTATTCTATTTTATGGAATGAAGTGTTGCCTGATTCTAAAGTTGCAAATAAAGTCAATTAAAATCTTAAAACATGTGTTGTAATTTTGTTTTTTGACACTTCTGACCTTTGGTTGATTGCCACTTACTGTCTAATGGGCACTGTACTAAGGGATTTATGTACAGTGTCCCCTTTAGCCTGCAAAACAACCCTATTACAGTTTAGCCCCCTTTCATAGATTAGGCTGAGAGAAGTTATTTGAATTGCCTAAGGTCGTGTGGTCTGAAAACCAGAGCTGGGATTTGAACACAGCTCTTCCTAACTCCAAAACCCATGATTTTAGCTCCTGCACTTGCTGCCCACCATGTGGTGTATAAGGTCTATTCAGTTGAGAAATATATATGGAGTTCTTGACATATGCCAGAGACTATTCTAGGTGACAGAGATACCTAGTCACAGTGAAGAACACAGCGGCTGCCCTTGTGCTAGTGTGGTTTTTGTGTGCTGGTTGGGGGAGAGGGCCAGTTGTGATACAGGGAGTAAGAGATGATAAATAAATACACGCCAATGCTGGATAGTGGAAACTGCCGTGGAAACATCAAGTGGTGTGAGAAGATTCAGAATGATGGTGGCTTGTGGTGACAGGGTGGTCAGGGAAGGCCTCCTTGGTGAGGTGTCACTGGACCAGAGTGAAGTGAAGAGCAGAGTCATTGATCCTGGATGGCATGTGGTGGGTGGGGGTGGGCATAGAGACCAAAGGGAACAGCAGCTGCCCAGGTCTCTGGGGGATGTGTGCTTGGCGGGTTCCAGCAGCAGCTGAGAGGCCAGTGTGGCTGGAGTGAACATATGAGTGATGGGGAAGGCAGGCAGGGCCAGAGGGTGCAGGTAGGCCATGGCATGGAGGATGAATTTCCTTCTGAGTATGATGGAAAGCCTTTGAGAGTTTTTGTCAAAGAAGCTGACACAATAAAAAGGAGACAAGAATAAAATACCCTCCCCAATGTGACACTCTCCTTATGGCCTTACCTTACGACATATTCTCTGCACATGCATGCTCCCAGGCGCAGCCCCTCTTTCCGCTGTGATAAACACCTTGTGGTTTGTTAAAAATGACATCTTCTCTTGTCCCTCTGCTTCTGGGTATGTATGTGTATGCCCAACCAGGCCTCATTAGTTCACCTATAGAATTATTTATGCATCCTTCTAAGCTCAATCCAAATGCCAGAGGTCAATTTTAGCTTAGTTTCCTGGCCAGGGTTAGTAAATTCCTTCCTCTGAGCTTTTGTGCAATAACTATCATGCTAAAATTGAAATACTTGCTGTTTTCTACAATTATACAAATAGTTCATAATACTAAACTTTGAGAAATGCATCAATTATTTAAAAAAAACAAGATGCCCATAATTGTCTCATAGCACTATCATCCAGAGGCAGTCACATATTGCTCTGTTGTCTTCTTATCTTTTTTACTATATGCATATTATATATGTTATTCTGATTATTTTTTCTTCTTTAACCTTAGGCCATAAACATTTTCCTGCTGTTGAAAAACATTAATTGTGGAAAATTTCAAAGACATAAAAAGTATAGAGTACTGTAGTGAATCCTTATGTATCCATCACTAAGTTTCAACAACTAACAACCCATGGCCAACCTTGTTTTCTTTATATCCCCAGCTACTTCTTCACTTGGGATTATTTTGAAGCAAATTTCTGACACATCATTTCAATTGTGAACTTTTCAATATGTGTGTTTAAAACAATGGCTCTGAACTAATGGTGATTTGCCACCCAGGGGATATATGGCAATAGATAGAGACGTTTTTGGTTTTTACAACTGCGAATGAGGTGGGGGGTTGCTCCTGGCATCTAGTGGGCAGAGGCCAGGTATGCTGCTAAACCTTCTATAATAAACAGCAGGGATCCCCAACCTGTCCATTGCCTGTTAGGAACTAGGCTGCACAGCAGGAAGTGAACGGTGGTCAGCAATTGAATCTTCATCTGTATCTACAGCCCCTCCCGATGGCTGGCATTACTGCCTGAGCTCCACCTCCTGTCAGATCAGCAGCAGTGGCATTAGATTCTCATAGGAATGCAAACCCTATTATGCAAACCCTATCAAACTGCACACGTGAGGGATCTAGGTTGCATATGCCTTATAAGAATCTAATGCCTGATGATCTGTCACTATCTTCCATCACCTCCAGATGGGCCCATCTAGTTGTAGGAAAACAAGCTCAGGGCTCCCACTGATTCTACATTATGGTGAGTTGTATAATTATTTCATTTTATATTACAATGTAATGATGATAAAGTACGTAATAAATGTAATGTTCTTGAGTCATCCCCAAACTATCTCCATCCTGGTCTGTAGAAAAATTGCCTTCCATGAAACTGGTGCCAAAAAGGTTAGGGACCACTGGTGCACAGGACAGCTCCACAACAAGGAATTATCTAGCCCAAAATGTCGTAAGTGCCAGGGTTGAGAAGTAACTACTCTAAAAGGATTTAAAAACTTTTTAAAAACTTTGATTGTAGTATTATATGCATACAGAAAATTCGCAGATCAGAAGTGAGCAGCTCAATTCATGTCCATGAACTGCACACATCCAGATCAAGATACAGAACACGGTCAGCATCCCAGAAGCCACAGTGACGTCTCATTCCAGTCACTGCCTGCCCCGAGGGTGGCTGTTATTCTGATTTCCAATAGCATATTGCCCAGCAAGGGATTCACTCAGCAGGTCTGTGTGGTCTAAACCCTGCACGTTCCAAGGAAAGGTTTGTCTCTTACCCATTTTCTAGGAGATAACCTGTAAACCTTTGGAATATTGGGCCTAATAAGAGTGTCTTTTTATATTGGGGGCTTTGGGCCACACTAGATGGGCTTATGCTAACAATGTGATTTACAGTGGGGCCTTGGGCCACACAGTATCAACTTGACCTCTGGAAGGGCTAGAAACTGAAGACTGGCTAAGTGGAGAATTCAGCCATATCTATGTGATTAACTTCCAATAAAAGTCTTGGACACCAAGGCTTGGATGAGTTTCCCTGGATGACAGTACTACATCCTTGCTGGAGGAGTAAGCACTCTCTCTGCTACCGCACTGATAAAGACAATGGAAGCTTGTGCCTGGTCTCTCCTGGACTCCTCCCTTTGCACCTTTTTCCTTTGCTGATTGTATTATTATTATTATTTTAGTAGAGACAGGGTCTTGCCGTGTTGCTCAGGCTGGTCTCAAACTCCTGGGTTTAAGTGATCCTCCTGCCTAAGCCTCCCAAAGTGCTGGGATTACAGGTGTGAGCCCCCATGCCCGGTTCCTGATTTTAATCTATATATTTCGACTGCAATAAACTGTAACCCTGAGTAAACAGCTTTCCTGAGTTGTGAGTCCTTCTAGTGAAACTTTGAATCTGAAGGTATCTTTGGGGACCCTCAAATGCACACATTAATTTTGAAGGCCTTTATTTTGAAGCTTATGCATAGTACCATTATTACACCTAAAATCGTAATAATTTCTTAATATTATCAGATATCCAGTCAGCATTCTTCAGTCAGATTTCTCTAACTTGCGATTTTTTAGGAAAAGTTTGTTTGAGTCACGATTCAAATAAGACCCCTACATTATATTTAATTTACATATTTTTAAGACTGCTTTAATCTATAGGTTACCCTTCTATCTAATTTTTCCTTTTTGCAATTTGCTTGTTGAAGACTTTTTTTTTGTAGCTCTCTCAGACTAGATTTTGTAGAAGATTGCATCCCCATGGTGATGTTGACATATCCTGTTTTTTTGTTGTTTTTTTGTTTTGTTTTGTTTTTTTGAGACAGGGTCTTACTCTGTTGCCTAGGCTGGAGTGCAATAGTATGATCTCAACTCATTGCAATCTCTGCTTCCCAGGCTCAAGTGATTCTCCTGCCTCCCTAGTAGCTGGGATTACAGGCACACGCCACCACGCCTGGCTAACTTTTGTATTTTTTGGTAGAGACAGGGTTTCACAATGTTTGCCAGGCTGGTCTCAAACTCCTGACCTCAAGTGATCTGCCCACCTCAGCCTCCCTAAGTGCTGGGATTACAGGCATGAGCCACTGTGCTTGGCTGACATATCCTGTTTTCTGTATTTTCTGTTAGATCTAGAGGCATAATCAAATTCAGATTCAACTTTTTTGGCAAATCCTTAGTCATTTTCGGCTACCCTTCCTATTTTGGGGGACACATTTCCAGTTTTGTCCCCACCTTTCATTCCAGAACCTGTAAAGGGAGCAGATGTTCCAGGGAAGCCAATCCCTGGGTGTACGTCCTCGGCTGGGCAAATCCGACATTCTCTCCAGTCTCTGAATCTGAAGTGAGTGGCACAAAGAAACAGGCAAGAGCTGAGGACTCATTCCTGGGTGGCAGCAGTGGCCAGACAAGCAACAGTATCCTGACCTACTCTTCTTGTGATGTGATTTTTGACCTTTTGACTGTGATTCCAGCTGCCCAGACTCCCCTGACCCTGCCCATGCCCCAGTCCTATCTATCCAGTCAGAGGTGGATTCTGACCCCTGATGTGGTCAATGTGATGGTTCTGAAGAGAGCTGTTCTGTTTTGATGTATAACTTCTGGTATGTTTTGTCCAAAGATCTGTCTCTCTACCTTATGGCCACAACTCCAAGATTTCCATATTTTTCTTGACGGATGATGACCTGTTTATTTTGCATATAGTAGAATCTCACTGCTGTAACTCAAAATGCTGGTGGCAGAGGCAGTCTGGCCCAATGAGATGACAGGAAAATCAAATACACTGGAAAGTATATATATGATAATAAATTCTCTCTATATATAGAGAGTATACATATGTTTGTGCATACATATACTTTATATAGACTTGTATGTGTGTGTCCAGGCATGTATTTATATATAGTAATAAGAGGATACATTCTAGTATATATCAGAGTATCTATTATAAATGCCAATAAAAGGGCATATTGATAAAGGAAGTTGGCAAAGAATGAGGATTCAAAATAGGCTTACGTTTTATATTAAGATGTCATGCATTGTATTTAAAGTACTTTTCTAAATTAAAACAAC
>NC_045451.1:31720526-31819275 GCF_002776525.5 Piliocolobus tephrosceles | reverse complement strand
AAAAAAAAAAAAATAACAGAAGAAGGTGGCTGGCAAGATGGCCGAATAGGAGCAACTCCAGTCTGCAGCTCCCAGAAAGATCAATGCAGCAGGTGGGTGATTTCTGCATTTCCACCTAAGGTACCTGGCTCATCTCATTGGGACTGGTTAGACAGTGGGTGCAGCTCCCTGAGGGTGAGGTGAAGCAGGGTGGGACATCACCTTAGAAAACCCCATTGTCTCATCCCAAAATCTCCTTAAACTGATAAGCAACTTCAGCAAAGTCTTATGATACAAAATCAATGTGCAAAAATCACAAGCATTCTTATACACCAATAATAGGCAAATCATGAATGAACTCCCATTCACAGTTGCTACAAAAAGAATAAAATACCTAGGGATACAACATACAAGGGATGTGAAGGACATCTTCAAGGAGAACTACAAACCACTGCTCAAGGAAGTAAGAGGTGACACAAATGGAAAAACATTCCATGCTCATGGATAGGAAGAATCATTGACTTTCTTCACAGAATTAGAAAAAAATACTTTAAATTTCATATGGAAACAAAAGAGAGCCTGTATAGTCAAGAGAATCCTAAGCAAAAAGAACAAAGCTGGAGGCATCACGCTACCTGACTTCAAACTGTACTACAAGGCTATAGTAACCAAAACAGCATACTACTGGTACCAAAACAGAGACATAGACCAATGGAACTGAACAGAGGCCTTAGAAATAACACCACACATCTACAACCATCTGATCTTTGACAAACCTGACAAAAATAAGCAATGGGGAAAGGATTCCATATTTAATAAATAGTGTTGGGAAAACTGGTTAGCCATATGCAGAAAACTGAAACTGGACCCCTTCCTTATACCTTATACAAAAATTAACTCAAGATGGATTAAAGACTTAAACAGAAGACCTAAAACCATAAAAACCCTAGAAGAAAACCTAGGTAATACCATTCAGGATATAGGCATGGGCAAAGACCTCATGACTAAAAACACCAAAAGCAATGGCAACAAAAGCCAAAATTGACAAATGGGATCTAATTAAACTAAAGAGCTTCTGCACAGCAAAAGAAACTATCATCAGAGTGAACAGGCAACCTACAGAATGGGAGAAAATTTTTGCCATCTATCCATCTGACAAAGGGCTAATATCCAGAATCTACAAGAAACTTAAACAAATTTACAAGAAAAAAAAAATCCCATCAAAAAGTGAGCAAAGGATATGAACAGACACTTTTCAAAAGAAGACATTTATGTGGCCAAGAAACATATGAAGAAAAGCTCATCATCACTGGTCATTACAGAAACGCAAATCAAAACCACAATGAGATATCATCTCATGCGAGTTAGAATGGCAATCATTAAAAAGTCAGGAAACAACAGATGCTGGAGAGGATATGGAGAAACAGGAATGCTTTTACACTGTTGCTGGGAGTGTAAATTAGTTCAACCATGTGGACGACAGTGTGGTGATTCCTCCAGGATCTAGAAGCAGAAATACCATTTGACACAGCAATCCCATTACTGGGTATATACTGAAAGGATTCTAAATTATTCTGCTATAAAGACACATGCACACGTAGGTTTATTGCAATGTTATTCACAATAGCAAAGACTTGGAACCAACCCAAATGCCCATCAATGATAGACTGCATTAAGAGAATGTGGTACACAGATACCATGGAATACTATGTAGCCATAAAAAAGCATGAGTTGATGTCCTTGGCAGGGACATAGATGAAGCTGGAAACCATCATTCCTAGAAAACTAACACAGGAACAGAAAACCAAACACTGCATGTTCTCACTCATAAATGGGAGTCAAACACATGGACACAGGGAGGGGAATGCCACACACCAGGGCCTGTCAGGGGCTTGGGGGTCTAGGGGACAGATAGCATTAGGAGAAATACCTAATGTAGATGATGGGTTGATGGGTGCAGCAAACCACCATGGCATGTGTATACCTATGTAACAAACCTGCACGTTCTGCACATGTATCCCAGAACTTAAAGTATAATAAAAATTACAAAAGAAAAAAGGTATAATTTTTTAGGCAATAAGAAACAAATACCCAAAAGCTGAATTGTTAAAAATTCCAAATTTAGTGGTATTTTAATTAATGTGCTACACTCCCCATCTATTCATGTTATCCTTGTATGGGAAGAGTCACGTTAAAGATATTTGAATGGAATTACGTTAAAGATATTTGAATGGAATTAAGTAGAGACTTAATGGTGCAGAGATTTGTTTTGAGTGACGAGATTCCTTGGTTTCTACACCTTTAGAGCACAGGTCCATGTGTGGCCTCTCAGTGTATTCTGCCAGTTTTCTTTCCTTCTGCCCATCTCCATCTTAGCATCCACATTTCTCTGTGTTTCTGTTCAGTCTCCTAGCCCACTACTTTCCTTCCCACTATCCAGCTCAGAATTTATCTCTACCTTTCTGTCCCGCACATTTGGCCTGACACAAAGTGGTGTGGCCTTTGACTTGGCCTGGAGACATGCACATCATTCCGTTTCCACCCATTCCCAGATACTGCCCTGGCAAGGGGATGTCATGCAAGATGTCTTTCTTATTAATCTTAGGGACACTTATGCCATTAAAAAAAATGGGTGATTTCATCACACCCAACAATTGTTCTATCTAGAAAGTCATGAAATAGCCTTAAATGCTAAGTTTTGGAGTTTTATTATTTCACCTTTAATTGTACTTTTTCTGTTTTTGTGTTGTTTTGTTTTTTGTTTTTTTGGTAATTCAGGTTTATAGAGTTATAATTTAAATACAGTAAAATTATTTTAAGGTGTTACTTTTTTGCATTTTGACACACACATACAATCATGTAACCTCCACCATAATCAAAATATAAAATATTTTTATCACCCTAAAGTTTCTTCCTACCTGAAAAATAAAAATAAAATTCTAAGCCCCATCTGACTGAATGGAGCCCCTATTGGGAAAGGGGATTGCAGAGAAATCTTGGAAGCTGAGTTCCCAGCAATGACAGGGTGGGGAGGTTGGGGAGGTCTCATTATACCTGCTCCCAGCCTAACCACCATTAGGCTTTCTTCCTTAAGGGCTACACAGAAACCAGCCCTTTCAGAACCCTCCACACTGATAATGTCCATTACCAGCTTACCTTCCCATGTACAGAACAAAGACAAGATGAGATTAATCATTCCTTCACCCCTCCCTGAGACGTTCACATCCTCTGTTCCCTTTTTCTTCCAATGTTCAGCTTGTCTTATGTAAAATGTAGATTTAGCGGCACTAACTAAAGTCTCACAAGTATGTAACCATTTGTCTCACTGCCACCTCCACTTTTTTTTTTTTTTTTTTTTAAAAGGAAAATGTATAAAATACTAAACCTCCTGAGAATCTCTTTGGGAAAAAGCAGACACAGATGCATCTGTGACTCTCGTTCTTCTCTGGGCCTACCCTCAAGCTGGCTCGATAAACCTCAATGCCTGAGACTCCTGCCTCAGTCTCTCTTTTGGTTTTGTCATACCCTTTGCAGTCAATCCCTTTCCCCTATCCCCAGTCACCAATGATCTGTTTTCTGTCCCTATGGTTTTGTCATATATATGGAGTCATACAATTTATGACCTTTTTATTGCTGAATAGTATTCTTTTATTTTTTATTTTATTTTTATTTATTTATTTGAGACAGAGTCTCATTCTGTAACCCAGGCTGGAGTGCAGTGGCACTCTCTGCTCACTGCAACCTCCGCTCACTGCAACCTCTGCCAACCAGGTTAAAGTGGTTTTCCCATCTCAGCCTCCTGAGTAACTAGGACTATAGGCACCTGCCAGTATGCCCAGCTAATTTTTATATTTTTTGGTGAAGACAGGATTGCACCATATTGGCCAGGTTGGTCTCAAACTCCTGACCTCAAGTGATCCACCCGCCTTGGCTTCCCAAAGTGCTGGGATTACAGGCATGAGCCGCAGTGCCCAGCCTGATGAGTATTCTTACTTGTCTGTAAGACAAGTGTTTTCTCAGTGGCAACATTAGCTTTGAAATGCTAATGAAAACCAGTGGGAAATGTTGATTCTGGCTAGAAACATTTGCCTTAGAGACCACTTTCAAGAACATATCAATTTTATTATGTGAAAGCATACCTGAAATCAATATTATCTATTGGTCTATATATATTATTCATCAATGTGAGAGACCAGGCCTAGCCAAACTAATAACATCCCTTGGGAATTTTTGCCAGACTACTCCCCTCATTCTCAGCCCAGGTGGAGAACTACAGATATAAATGTTTCAATGCTATGCTTACTGCTAGTATTTAATCAGTGCTGCTGCTTGCAGTTGGGGATAAGACCAAGGACAATTGGATCTGCATAGAAAATTAGTGTTTCTAGGGCACTTGTAGCATAGGTTGATTGGATTCACCTCACCCAAATGAATCAGTAGCCATTAGTTTGGTGAAGAGAGGAAAGTAATCATTCCAGGCAGGCATGTGCAAAGGTCCTGTGGCATTATGCTGCACCAGATTAGAGTGATCTCAGGGCTGACATTCAACTGTTTGCACTGGTCAGACCATCAGGATGTCCAGTATTTACTCTGATAGAACATGTGCCTTATCAATTGTTAAATATTTTCAAATATCTCTGCTGAAGGCACTCTATGGCCAGCTAGCCTCAGGCAGTTAGGCTGTTGCATACTTGAGCCCTGCTGGAAGCAAGGGTCAGAGGGAAGGCACTCGAACTCAGAGCCTCCTGTCCCTCAAGTGCATACTGGACTGAGCTATACAGTAAGACTTCCCAGAGAGGCTAGGCTTTCACAGCTTAGCAGTAATAAGTGCTATGGGCAAAATTTGAGTCCCCAGAGTCCTTTCCCTGGAACCACCAAGAAAACAAGCTGAACCCAGACCACTTCTGAAAGTGCCTGGCGTAAAGCAGGTGGTCATTACATATTCATTGACCTGCTGACTGGCAGAGGACACTCAGACATCCCTTTTATTTACTTTTCTTCTGAAGTTGTATCTCTAGTTAATGCCTGTTTCACTTAACAGTCTAGGTTTGGCTCAACAGAATTCCATTTGAATTTAGAGACTATCTAATCCAATGCTAATTTTACCAATGAGAAAGAAAGTAATTTGGCTAAAATAGACAACTAGTCTGTGGGCATATGATATGGTTTGGCTCTGTGTCCCCACCCAAATCTCATCTCGAATTGTAATACCCCTGTCGAGGGAGGGACCTGGTGGGAGGTGATTGGATCATGGGGCGATTCCCCCATGCTGTTCTCATGATAGTGAGTTCTCATAAGATCTGACGATTTTAAAGTGTTTGGCAGTTCCCCGCCACTGCCCCTACCACCCTGCCCCTGCCGTCTTGTGAAGAAGGTACTTCCTTCACCTCTCCAATGATTGTAAGTTTCCTGAGGCCTCCCCAGTCATGTAGAACTGTGAGTCAATTAAACCTCTTTCCTGTATAAATTACCCAGTTTCAAGTTGTACTTCATAGCAGTGTGAAAATGGACTAATACAGCATACCTGACTAGAACTCAGGTTTACCAATTCAAAGTGAATGCACTCTCCTGTTTTAATAAAAACGAACACTCCTTCTCCCCACCCCCCATAGAGAAAAACGTGTTTGTGTTCTTGGAAGCAAGACTGATTAAATTGCTGGGTTTGGATCTCGGTTCAGTAAGGTCATGGTTTGGCCTATAGCAGCAAGTAAATATTTCAGATAAAGCACATATAAAATGTAAAAGCCCACACACCTCAGGAAACTTCAGTACAACTTCGCAGAGCAGGCTGATGTCCAATAATTTTATGATGCCACTGTTGGGGCAGACCCTTGGTCTATTGCCAGGAGCTCCGCTGGATCTGGAAGGATGTGCAGAAGGGTCCTGATGCAGCTCACTGATTTTCTAGGACAAAGAAATTGAAATAGGATTAGGCTGGGAGAGGCTTATCTCAGTGCTGCTAGAATGTTGTTTCCTACATAAATGACTTCCTTCTATTATATTTTCCTCCTACACTGGTAGAATAATTTACAGAATGTTATGTGTCTGGTTTTTGTGACAGAAACATGGGTGACAGCTCTAATTTCAGCGGGTGCGGGAGAAAGGCTTCAGAGTGCTTCCTGGATTCCTTGCTGAGCATTTTTGCAGTCTAATTAGGGTAAATTACATAAAATGCAATTTGGACTGGGCTGCCTTCTCACAAAGGTAACTTAGACTTTCAAAATGGAGAACTAGAAATGAACAGATTTTTTAAAAAGCTTTTACCATTTTTGAATTAACAAAAGATTAAGTGAATGAGGATCGGCCCTTAAAATCCTCTGAATGGAAACTGCCTCCCTCTGATGTCTTTGATGAACCCATCCTCTTAACTGTTGGCTTTGTGTTCAGTTCGACCAAAAGTGAATAATAAAATACTTAGGGGCCTTGTTTTGTCATCTGACATTTAAACAGAATTTGCAGGTGCTGGAGAATCTCCAGAAGAACAATAGCATTCAGGCAGGGAGTCTTGCTCATTGTTGAAGAAATGCCATGGCAACATCTCTGTGAAGTTGCTTGTGGGTGGATGGGACTGTGCCAACCTCCAAGTTCACACTGTGTGTGTGCGTGTGTTTCACATGGATCACACTGTCTTGTAAATCCTCATGTAAGGATATACATTTAGTCATATATCCTTATATCAGTCACCCAAAGCAGCTTCTAATTGGTACTTCAAGCTAAGAACAAAAAGTGAAATCGAATAAATTAATCAGTGAGGGGGACAGAAAAGAGTCTGCACACAAGCCTACGCCATACAAATGAAGCTAAAAACGAAAAAGCACTTCATAGCTTGGAGAACTCTACAGGCGTGTAATTTAGGTGGAGGTATTAAGAACAGCAAGAGCTCTAACAAGCCAGAATTTTGAGAGAGATTTGGATTATTTCTGCAGGTAGAACAAAATTTAAGTCTTTTCTCAATTTGGTAATTTAGTTTTGATTACCGAAGAGTCAAAGTAACTAAAATGTTCATAATGTAGTGGCTCCAGTATGTGCCACTGACTGTGTTCTGAGAATTTATAAAATAACCTTTACCTGTTTCGCTGAAGACCAAGAAAGGGTTGAAGATGAGCTGGGGATGGTGGGTGAACAAAACTAGGCAGAATGGAATAAACAATTACTAGTCTGCTTCTCTATGCCCAAAATTCTGATGTCTGCTTTACATATATACTTATTTTATTCTTCACTATCAGTCCTTGGATAGTTGGAGAAAAAACTTCTTTTCTTCCACACAGTCATTAGACAAATGCTTATTATGTGCTTATAATGCCCCAGGCACAGGAGTAGTCTCTGAAAATAAAATGTTGACCCAAACTGATACAGCTCTTGTACTCAGGGAGCTTATATGCTAGAGGGGATATCTACATTGATAAAATAGTCACACAAACATTATTAGTAATGGAAAAGGGAGGTAATTGGCACTATGAGAATACTTAGAGGTGGATCAGGGAAGACTTCCTTAAGAAGCACAATTGAGCTGAGATTGTAAGAATGAAAAGAAAATAAGTAAATAAAGTGAGAAGAAAGTATGTTTTAGGCAGATGGAGGAAAGAATATGTGTAAAGGCATGTGGCAGAAAGAAGTGTGGCTGATATGAGAGAATAAATGATAACTAATTTGTTACTCTGGGTTCCTAACTGAAAAAAAAAAAAACCAGAAAAAATTCTGGCCAATTTTTGCTGAACAGGAATTTATTAAAAGATTGGATGGCATACAGATATCTTGGAGTACCGAAGAAGCAAGTCCAGTAACCATGTCTGAAATAATTTCATGGAGCATGTGCCATGAAGGTATCATTAAAACCGGCATCATTGGTATCAATTTAGGCCTACTTCTAGCCCCAAGTGGAAGATTTTAGCCACAGCCCTGAAGAGTCTTGAAGTAAAATCATACCCTCCTTAGAAAGTAACTATTCTCCTTTTGGAAAATAGTTTCTGGATTGCTACTTGATGCCAATAGAGATTGAGTTCCTAGTCACCAAGTGACATAGCATGTGAGTTTCTCTTCACTGACTGGGTGTTTCTGATATTCCAAGAAATAAGGCAGATGTATCCAATAGCACTCCCTCAGCAAGAAGAAACAATATGTGATAGTAAGTCTCCAAGACAGCTCCCAATGATCTTTGCCTCCCAGTATCCATGCCTCGTGTAGTCCCCATCATTGTATCAGGACTGGTCTGGGTGACCAATAGAATACAGCAGCAGTGATGGTATATAGCTCCAGAAACTAGGTTATAAAAAACACTATGGTTTCTGCCTTGCTTTCTCTCTTGGATCACATGTTCTGGCACAAGCCAGTTTGCCATGTTATGATGACACTCAAACAGCCTGTGGAGAGGCTGAACTGAAGATCTTGCCAGTAGCCAAAGAGGAACCGAGGCCTCCTACCAGCAGCTATATGAGTGAACCACCTTGGAAGTGGATCTTCCAGCACTAGTCAAGCCTTCAGATGATTACAGTCTTGACTGACACCTTGATTACAGCTTTGTGAGAAACTCTGAGCCACAACCACCCAGCTAACCCACTCCCAGATTTCTGACTATCTTAGTCTATTTTCTGCTGCTGCAACAATACTACAGACTGTGAGGGTGGTGACAATAGGATTAGCTGTGCTCAGTTTCCAGCAGTTGCAACAATAATTTATAAACAATTAAAGGTTATTTGGCTCATGATTCTAGAAGCTGGAAAGTCCAAGAGCAAGGTGCTGGCATGTGGCAAGGGTCATCCCATGGTGGAAGGTAGAAAGCAGAAGTGAGTGCACAAGACAGAGAAAATAGGACCAAATTCATTATTTTTATTCATTATTTTTATCAAGAACCCAACCTGTAACTAATCCACTTCCATAACAATGGCATTAATCCATTCATGAGGGTGGAGCCCTCATGGCCTAATCACTTCTTAAAGGTCCCACCTCTTAATACTGTTACAACAGAAATTAAATTTCAAGTTTTGAGTTTTGAAGAGGACACCCAAACCATGGCAGTGACTCTTAAAAAGTGTGTGAGATAATAGATGTTTGTTGCTTTAAGATACTATGTTTTGGGGTAATTTGTTATGCAGCCCCTCTCCTGGAAGCTTTCACAGCTGGCGTTGAGTGTCTGCAGGCTTTCCAGGTACATGGTACAAGCTGTTGGCAGATCTACCGGTCTGGGGTCTGAAGGATGGTGGCCTTCTTCTCACAGTTTCACTAGGCAGTACCCCAGTGGGGACTTGGTGGAGTGGGGTGAGGCTCTTACCCCACATCTCTCTTCTGAACTGCCTTAGCAAAGGTTCTTCATGAAGGCTCTGCCCCTGCAGCAAACTTCTGCCTGGACATCCGGGAATTTCCATACATCCTCTGAAATCTGGGCAGAGGTTCCGAAACTCCAATTCTTGATTTCGCTGCACCCACAGGCTCAACACCACATGTAACCCACCAAGACTTGGAGTTTGCACCCTCTGAAGTAATGGCCCAAAGTGTACCTTGGCCCCTTTTAGCCCCAGCTAAAGCTGAAGCAGCTGGAATGGAGGGCACCATGTCCCAAGGCTACATAGAGCAGGGGGCCCTGAGCTGGGCCCCAGGAAACCATTTTTCCCTCCTAGGCCTCTGGGCCTGTAATGGGAGGGGCTGCCATGAAGGTCTCTGACATGCCCTGGAGACATTTTCCCCCATTATCTTGGTGTTTAACACTCAGCTCCTTGTTGCTTATGCAAATTTCTGCAGAGGGCTTGAATTTTTCCCCGGAAGATGAGTTTTTCTTTTCTGTCTCATTGTCAGGCTGCAAATTTTCCAAACTTTTATGCTCTGCTTCCTCTTGACCCTTTGCTGCTTAGAAATTTCTTCTGCCAGATACCCTAAATCATCTCTCTCAAGTTCAAAGTTCCACAGATCTCTAAGGCAGGGGCAAAATGCCGCCAGTCTCTTTGCTAAAGCATAGCAAGAATCACCTTTATTCCAGTTGCCAACAAGTTCCTCATTTTCAATGAGCACCTCAGCCTGGACTTCATTGTCGATATTACTATCGGCATTTTGGCCAAAGCCATTCAACAAGTCTCTAAGAAGTTCTAAACTTTCTCCCGCATCTTCCTGTCTTCTGAGTCCTCCAAGTCCCTAGGAAGTTCCAAACTTTCCCACATTTTCCTCTTTTTCTAAGCCCTCCAAACTCTTCCAACCTCTGCCTGTTACCCAAAGTTGCTTCCACATTTTTGGGTATCCTTATAGCAGCACCCCACTCTACCAATACCAATTTACTGTATTAGTTCCTTTTCAAGCAGCTGTGAAGAAATACCTGAGACTGGGTAATTTATAAAGGAAAGAGGTTTAATTGACTCACAGTTCTGCAGGGCTGGGGAGACCTCAGGAAACTTACAGTCATGGCAGAAGGGGAGGCAAACACATCCTTCTTTACATGGCAGCAGAAAGGAGAAGTGCTGAGCAAAGAGAGAAAAGCCCCTTATAAGACCATCAGATCTTGTGAGGACTCACTATCATGAGAACAGCATGGGGGTACCTGCCCCCATGATTCAATTACCTCCCACTTGGTCCCTTCCATGACACATGGGAATTATGGAACTACAATTCGAGATGAGATTTGGGTGGGTAGGGACACAGCCAAACCAGATCAGGGAAGTTCTAGGGGCTTCTTCTTGTTTCTTTTACAATAACCTCTCTTCCTCAGATCAGGAGGCCAATGTAGGATTTTTGCCCATTGTAGACTGTATCTATTCCAACTCCACATCCAGGAATGGGTGAATAACCTGGAATTAGTGTTGATGTCTCACTAAACCTACCATGAGATGGATTCAGGCCAAACTTCACACGTCACCTGACTATCACCTGACAAGTCTAAAAGGAATATTTACAACATATCCTTGGGGTGGTCCACAGGATCTTTCACTTGCAATGCCTCTTCATTCAGGTCACTCTAGGTCTTTGAATTAACTAAACCTGGGATGGGGTACCATAGTAAACATTCTCTGCCCATTCATATCCCCTTGGGTCCTTTTACCATTTCTGTGCACCCCTCCCCTGGTTTGGAGTTCTTTTGTTTCTAATATCTTACATTTGTAACTCTCTTCAGAGCTCTGTCCTTTAACTATTGGAGGCACTTTGGCCACATGCACAGAGAGCTGGAAGTGCCTAGGAATTCATGACCTCCTTCCCTCCTGGGGCTCCTACTCAAAGACTGATTGGTCCAGCTTTGTTGCCTTCAAGCATAATTTAAACTCTAGTTCCCATGTGGGATCAGGCCAAAGCTAGGACTTGGCCTGAAATTGCAACCTTTCTTGGCTTCTCTCCCCTTCCTATCATGCTTCCTCTTTCCTTACCAGTTTCTCCTGGAAACACTTTCTTAGTCAATTACTTGCATAGAAATCTTCATTTCAGGGTTTACTTTGAAGAACTTGACCTAAGACAGGAGCCATAACTATGTGGTATCTCAGGCCTCTGTTAATCAGATTTAGATTTTGTTTACTTGTTTGTTATTTTGGCCAAGAAGGAATTAAGTGGACTAGATATCTATTTCAGTCTTAGGAGGTCATAGTCAATGACCATTGCCAAAGATCCCTGTGGTCAATCAACCATCCTGTTACTCTAGCCCCACATCCTATTCAGTAACCACCCCCATCTTGCCTCAGGGAGGTAAATGCAGATTCTAGGCTTTATGTGCCCTGGAATCCCAGCATTGTCATTGAAATCAGAAAATCCATTTCCATCTCAGTTTCTCTCATGAGCATCCTCAACCTATAGAGAAAAGCTCGTACCATTACTTTTGAAGATGATGGCAATACTTTCACCATTGTAATTTCTGGGATGATAAAAGGAGCATCTTCTGGGCTGTCTTGCAATATATAGAAGATGGGTGAATGAGATGCCCATAATATGTCCTCAACATTCCTATGTCCCCAGGGCATTGGATCCTTTCCTGTGTATTTGCTGCTCATAGGGTATGAGGACCAGGAATACTGGCATCATCTGGGAGCCATTTGGAGAAATTCCGAATCTTGGACTCTACCCCAGACCCTACTGAATCAGAATTTTAACAAGACTCTCATGCTATTCATGTGCACATTAAAGTTTGAGAAGCACTAACCTAAATTTGCTGTGCCAGTGAATTTCTGGCATTTCAGCATCTTGCAGTTAGGCCACCCCTGAGCCCAGGTATCGGTCAACTAATTGGAAACAACTAAAGTCACTTCCAGCTGCTCAAGCTAGCATATTGAATTTAGATGTTCTGGTCCACACGGGTGCTAGTAAATTCAGCCTGATCTAAAATTATGTTTCTCCCTCTTTGGTCTAGACCAATATTCTGCAAGTGTTTGAAAATGAAAATGAGCAATAGATTGCATATCCTTTGGTGTGTACATCTCCTTCTGGGCTTGTCTTTGTAATTACAGGTCATAAATTCCAGCCATAAGACTGGAATCTAGCCATGAGCCTGGAAACTATAAGGGTGACAGGGCTAAATCGTGAGGTGAATTGGCTCACTTGGCAAGATGCCTGTTTCAGCCATGATCTTTGGGGTCCTCAAAAAGGCAGGGAGAGCTTCATCAGAAGTGAAAGGAAAGACTCCTTCAGCTGGGGTTTGAAAGCTTGGGAGGCATTTGAATTCTCCTGTTATATCCCATTCCATCCCAATCTACTGTTTCTTAATCCATGCCCAAACTTCTACGTAGGAATAAATGATGCTGTGCATTAACCTGATATTGTAATTCAGCAATCCATAGGATCAAATTTGGAGTTCAGTTTTTGCATGTCTCTGCCTTGCAGCTTCATACTATGACATATTAATTCAGTAGCCATTACTTCTGTTTCCGTCTTGTGCTGAGTATTTAGGACTTAGAGCTTGTCATTCTTATTTCTTTAATCTCTTCAGTGTCACTAAGAAACAACCACCTCCCCAGCTAGTCCTTGAATTAAAAAGCTGCTCCTTGTGCTTTTGATAACTCTTCTATGGCAGATGCCATTTAATCCCCCCAAGCCCTACCTTTAGTGGGCATTCTGTTCCAGTTAACACAGGTAATAATTTACCTAACAGCTTAATCACTGGGTACCATACTGTCTGGATTTGCTGCATTTTACTCACTGCATCCTCAACTGTACCAAATAATCAAGTTCAGATTCCTCCTATTATCTTAAGGGTCTATTCCTTGTCATCACTTCTGAAACAAATTAGAAGCCAGGGTTTTTATCCTGCAACTAGGTCCATTCTGGCTAATTTTAGCACAGAAAGAATTGATTACAAGATATTGAACAGTTCCCAAACTCTCCAAAAAGGCAGGAGAAATACACCCAAGAGGAACATTCAAAATCCTGCTAGAGACCTGGCCTCAGGAAGCCTTTCTAGTGCTGCTTTTATGGGGCACAGACTCTTCTGCTGGCTCTGCTGACCTTACCGCTACCAGCAGTGACTGTTGCTCTGTCTGCTTCCCCTGCTGTCTCTGCACACTCATGACAACAATCATAACTTCCATGCTCATTTCAACAGATTGTACTATTTTGCATTCTTTTGTGTCATAAGTGCCAGAGTCTGGTATGGGGACAGCTGATGGCTGGAGTGTCACAGGCCCATGCCTTAGCTGCAAGGGACACCATGAAAGCAAGTTTTCAGCTTTAATAGTGGGAGAAAATCTCTGTTGCCTGCAAAGATTCACAAGTTGGGAAATTCCCCAAAGGAAGAGCATTCAGAAATTGGCTCCATCATAGCTCATGTGATTGAGTTTAGACATCAAGGGTGAGTGTGGGTGAGATGAGGCTAGAGAGGTAAACAGGGGCCAGATTAGTAGAGCTTCAAGGCTTATTTTAAGGATTGGATTCTTCTAAAATTGGGAAGATTTTTAAAGGGCCTCAAATTGAGAAAAGGCTGTCCCATGATCAATTTTTAACATTATAGTAAGCACATCCCTCTGGAGAGCTTATTGGATGCAGCAAGAGAGGCTGTGAGTGCAGCTGTGAGGCTATTTCACTTATTCAGACGAGAGATGATGGTAGCATGAACAATATTGGTGACAGAGAGGAAGAGCTGAATTCAGTAGACCTGATGATGGTTGGATAGAAGTAGGTGAGGGAGAAGGAAGTGTCTAGGATGCCCTCAGATTTCAGGCTACTGTCCCTGGATGAATGATGGTGCCACTCACTGGGATAGAGGAAACTGTACATGGTTCCGGTTGGGGCAGAGATGTGGGTTGTGTTGTGGGGGGTATTGAAAATCCTCTATCTGCTTTTAAACAAGCTGAACTTGAAGAGTCTTTGGGATATCCAAAAGAAGATTTCAAGAAGGCCGTCTGATATACAGATCTGGATCCCAGTGAAAAGGTCTGGCTGAAAATATGAATTTATAAGCCAACAGCTCATAGGCTGGCACTTGAACATGTAGCTGTGAGTGAGATCATTTGGTGGGAGTGTGTAGGGCAGAACAAAATAGTTCTAGAAAGGCGTTTGGAAGGATGAAACATTTTCTCTTTTCTTTTTTTCTTAGTCTGTGACCTGTGTAAGGGATGAAACATTTTAATGGCCAGTTTAGTGGGCTCTCTTGGTTGCTTTCTCAGAATCAGCATACTCCGTTTCTCTTCCTAGTCCCAGTTTTGTTTAGATATTTCCTTTTTCCTTTTGCAGCTCTGTGCCTCTGCAGAATTTGACTTCACATTCAATTCTACATGCGGCATGATTAGCATAAGGGTAATCCTATTCCTCTTTCCAGTGAATGGTTCAAGAATGGCCATGTGACCTGCCAATGAGAGTGGAGAGCAGACCAGCTGTTAGGCTTTGAGAAAGTTTGTCCTTGCTCCCAAGAGGGTACCAGAGGGAAATCAGTTTAAGTCCTTTGAATATCTTTGAGTCTAGATGTGTTGTCTGGCGCTGCTGCATCTCTCCTGCTGTCAGCTTGAGCATGTAGACATCACTGAGAGTGGCAGGAAGAGAGAGAAAGAGAGATGCTAGAAACCCGGGGCTTTGGAGTCTTTTAATCTGCTAACCCTGAAAGCCTGTTTGACTTCCTTACTTCCTTCTTGTGAGATGACACTTTTTATTAGCTTTTTAGTGGGTTTGAGTTGAGATATCTGTTACTTGCAGCAGAGGAAAATGAGGCTGCACATTTACCCCAGATCCCACAGCTAGTAAGAAAGACACCTGGAATTTGACCTTAAGTTGGTCTGAAGGCAAAGCCCATATGCTAGAACTTTCACCCTGCCCATAAAAGAAACATTTGCGTTTTCATTAGTTATTTTTTGGTAATTCCAGGACAGGAGATGGCAAGGGGGAGATAGTAAATATTTTAGGCTTTGCAGGCCATATGGTCTCTGTCTCAATTATCCAACTCTGCTGTTGTAGCAAAAGTAGTAATAGAAAATATGTAAACGAGTAGGTGTGGTTGTGCACCAGTAAAACTTTATTTACAAAAACAGAGGGTGGGCCTGTGGGTTGTAGTTGGCCAGCACTTGTTCTATTGTAAAAGACTGAGAAAAGAAATTCTGAATTAAGACCCTGTGTTTTAATTACAAGTGTCATTGTAGGAAATAGTGACTGAATCCAATTTAAGCACAGTCATGTGCCATTTAGTGATATTTTAGCCAAGACAGACTGCATATACAACAGTGGTCTTGTAAGATGATAATGGAGCTGAGAAATTCCTATCACCTGGACACATCTTGTTGATCCTGACTCTGTGGAGGTGGCTAATGTGTGTGTTTGTGTCTTAGTGTGGCAGGTCAATTCCCCCTGACAATTGCACAGACAGGCCTGCATACCAGGCACACAGACAGGCCTGCATGGTACTCCAGTTAGACAGACAGATTTCCACAGCACCGCCTTAACATTGAGCAAATAGTTAAACCCGGGGAAATCGGTGCCCAGACATCAAAGCTAGAAATGAAACATATGGTCAGTAGGAGCCTCGCATGGACCTCTCCCTAACCCGGAGCAAGTCAAAATAACAGGCAGTCTTCACATTCCTAGTGCCAGGATCTGTCTTGGTTCAATGGAAGCTGAGACAAGTCAAGGTAACAGAGGCAGCTGTTTGAATAGATTCACTGGAGAGTCTAAGGCAGCTCTCTGGACCAAGCTGTACAGGAGATAAGATAGAAATAATCTCTCTGGTACCGTGGTAGACAGGCCTTGAAGGTACTGGGCCCTTTTAATCAGACTAAGCATTTTTTGCCTCTGACCTTCTAGTTGAAACAAAATTAGTTACCAATAGACTTAGGCAAATGCTATACTGCATATAGGCACATAACCCCAACCTATGAAAGCCGGAAGAAAATTGTTAACACTTTGAGTTGGTCTGGTGGAATTATCTCCAGCCTTCTCCCTGTATCTGGTTACAGCAATACATTCTCTTATTTCCTAGTTTGTCTGCTTTTTATTATTGGGCAAATGCAGCCGGACCCAGCTTGGTTCTGGGAACATTAGTTTTTTTAAAAAATTAAAAATATAGACCGGGCGTGGTGGTTCATGCTTGTAACTCCAGCACTTTGGGAGGCCAGGTGGGTGGATCACCTGAAGTCAAGAGTTCAAGACCAGCCTGGCCAACACAGTGAAACCCCATTTCTACTAAAAATACAAAAAATAGCAGAGCATGGTGGCAGGCTCCTGTAATCCCAGCTACTCGGGAGGCTGAGATAGGAGAATCGCTTGAACCCAGGAGGCGGAGGTTGCAGTGAGTCGAGATCATGCCACTGCACTACAGCTTGGGGGACAGAGCTAGACTCCGTCTCAAACGAAAGAAAAATCCTTACAGAATAAAGATACAAAGAAAATATTTTTGTACAGCTGTACAATGTGTGTTTTAAACTATTATTATAAAAGAGTCAAAGAGTGTTTAAAAATTTAAGTTTATAAAGTAAAAATGTTACAGTAAGCTAGTTATGATTGAAGAGAATTTTTAATAAATGTAATGTAGCCTAAGTGTACAGTGTATATAAAATCTACAGTAGTGTCCAGTAATGTCCTAGGCCTTCACATTCACTCACAACTCACTCACTGACTCACCCAGAACAACTTCTAGTCCTGCAAGCTTCATTCATGTTAAGTACCCTGTACAGGTGTACAATTAAGAAACAATTTTTAACTATACTTACACTGTGCCTTTTCTATGTTTAGATGTGTTTGGAGACACCAATACTTGCCATTGTGTTACAATTGCCTACAGTTTTCAATACAGTAACAAGATGTACGGGTTTGTAGCTTAGGAGCAATAGGGTATCCCATAGAGCCTAGGTGTGTGGCAGGCTGTACCATCTAAGTTTGTGGAAGTGCACTGTATGACGTTCAAGCAATGATGAAATGACCTAATGATACATTTCTCAGAATGTATCCCTGTTGTACTTGCTGCAACCTGTGAAATTTCAACACACAACCAAATTCTATTTTGCATTTTTAAAGTTTTTTATCTATGTCCCAGAATAGCAAGAGTTGGATCAACATAACACAAATTGATTTCTAAATATTGAGTAATTAAGAATGATTCACAAATACAGCGTTATAACCAAGTGCCCTAGGGCATTTGCAGAGCTGGGAGGCTGGGTTATGGTGGCTGCCTGAGGATTCTGGGAGATGAGGTTGTCTTTATCACCACTTCCTCCTCGCTTCCCTAAGGCAGCAAAGGGTGCTGGATCCTCCCCAGCTAGAGGTGTAATTAGGAGTGGGGTGGGGCTGGGGCAGTTAAGATCCCACCCCTGTCTCTTCCTAGTGCATGTTCAGATAATTTTGGACAACCAGAACTTTCAACTTGTTCTACAGCAACCATCAAAGAATTATTAATAAATGCTCTTTTTGGGGGGAGCTTGTAAGGTCTTTGATCTGTGGGAAGAGAAACACTTACTCTTTATTTTGTTTCTAACCTAGAGCTTGGAACAATAATCAAAGTGTGAGTCAGTGAGGGTCTGTTGGCCAGAGTAGTCAAAAAGAAAGGTGAGACGAAAACCTGAAGAAATCAAGAACAGACCTGAATGATGTTGCAATAGCTGGGGGTAGTGAAAAAATTTTAAATGCTTCCACTTTCTGCACAGCCAGACATTCTCAGAGAACGCACATTTTATGATGGACTCTCCACAGAGCGGAATATTTAATATTTCAATCTAGCAATAATACAGTCAAGAGCTGTCAATAACAAGCGCCACTTTTCTACCTGCCTTGATGAAGGTGGGCTCTGGCCTCTCTCCAGTGGGTGCCTTTCTGCCTGGCCTGTGCTTGTCAGCTGGGGAAGCATTCCCGGCCCCTGAATCCTGCTCCAGGCTGACTTCCCAGCACCCACCTCTGAGTTGGCCTGTCTTGTCTGTCACCACCAGAGAGAAGGCCCCTCGGGCTTCAGGGCTGAGCAGAAAGATACAGTGAGGCCAGCTTAAACTCCACCATTCCCAAACACTGGATCAGGCTCCCACTGGTGCAGGTTAATTCCAGCCATTGTGTCCTGCACAGGTAGTTCAGGAGGGAGAGCCACAAAGCTGAACATGATAAGTGTTTCATTTTACAGGATGCTTTCTGAAGACTGGGCTAGAAGAGGAGATTTCAAAACACAACACAATTAGCCCCACATCACAGGTGTGTACTAAGCAAAACCACAGCCCCAGAGCAGTCTTGGCTCTGAGTTGCATCACAAAGCCGAGGGCCTGGCCGGGAGCACAGGCTGTCACTTTCAAAAGAGATTCTTAGACAGAAAGTCATCACTTATTCATGCTTCATAATCACACACACACATTCAAATCCCTTAAACACAGGACGCTGCATCACTTCAATTAACAGAAAAGTGAGGCCATTTGCAGCCCAAATTCTGCCAGCTGCTGATGGTAGGAGAGCTCCCGCAAGGAGGCAGTAAGCTGTCAAGCCCAGTGCTACAGCGGCCTATTGAAATACAGGAAAGGGCCAGATGCAGCGGCTCATGCCTGTAATCCTAGCACTTTAGGGAGGCCCAGGCAGGCAGATCACTTGAGTTCAGGAGTTTGTGACTGGCCTAGGCAACACGGTGAAATCCCATCTCTATACAAAGTACAATTAGCTGGGTGGTCCTAGCTATTTGGGGGGCTGAGGTGGGAGGATGGCTTGAGGCTGTGAGGCAGAGGTTACAGTGAGCCAAGATCATGCTACTGCCCTCCAGCCTGGGTGACAGACCCAGACCCTGTTTTCAAAACAAAACAAAACAAAAAGATAAACAAAGAAATCCAGAAAAGACTAACCTCCTCAGCTCTAGTAAAGATATTTGGGCATTTTTGTGTTTTTCTTAATTTGTGTTACAAAACCAGAAAGTCTTAGTATTTGACTGTGAAAGCTGCCATAATCAAAATGGAGTCACTAATGTGAAGAAAACTGTAACAAACAGAGCTCGGGAAGGCCATGGGAAGAGTATTCTCACATGTGTATGCCTGAGTTTAAAAACTCTACAAAACCACAATCTTGCACAAAGACCATCACAACCTTACACAAAATATACTTCTGCAAGGACATCTGCCCGGCAACTGCCTGTTCACCATCAGACTGGTGGTGACCCTCATAGCCAAGGATAATTATTTCAAGACAATTGTGTAATGTATTGTACAATTGTGTAGTTTTCTTCGGCATGCATGTTCCCATTGCAATACCTAGGCGCAAATAAATCTCTTTTCTTTTAGAGATCCTCTCTCTCTGTTATTTAGGTTGACATGAGCTTTACTTGATAGGTAAGAAGAGGTACAAATTAGAAATAGCAGACCTATTAGAGAAAGTGAAGCAGCAGCAAACTCATTATCACATGAATGGATGTTCTGTGTCGTCAGAATAAAAAGCTGGGACATTTTACTGGGACCTAAATGGCTTCAAATCAATGCCCCATACAACTGTAGGCATTAGATAGAACAAAACAAAACACCAACAGTGAAACACACAATACTCCAGGAATCATGATAACCAAGTAGGTCTTTATTGATAAAACTTTTACAAAGCCATTGTTGACACAGTGTACCTCAAGTATTGGAGGGAGATGGCCTGAGTATAACCCTTTGTCCTAACATTTATTGATGAGAATCATCTGGTTGGAAGGCCCTTGTAGAGACCACTTAGTTCAATAACTCTTAACCAGGTGACATTACCCACCCCCTCTCCTGGCATGGGGCATTTGGAAATGTTTGGGTGTGGTTCTGGTTTTCATGACCGAGGATGGGCAACTTTATGGCTGACAATTAGAGATCAGATGTCAAGGGGTATTAAACATCCTTAACCCCTATGCATGAGCAGTTCCACATAAGAATGATTCCAACTGAAAAGTCAGTAGTGCCTCTGTGTTAGTCTGTTCTCATGCTGCTAATAAAGACGTACCTGAGACTGGGTCATTTATAAAGGAAAGAGGTTTAGTTGACTCACAGTTCCATATGGCTGGGGAGGCCTCACAATCATACCAGAAGGTGAATGAAGAGCGAAGTCACATCTTACATGTTGGCCAGCAAGAGAGTTTGTGCAAGGGAACACCCATGTATAAAACCATCAGATCTCTTGAGGCTTATTCACTACCACGAGAAAGGTATAGGGGAAACCGCCCCATGATTCAATTATCTCCACCTGGCCCTACCCTTGACATGTGGGGATTATTACAATTCAAGGTGAGAGTTGGGTGGAGACACAGCCAAATCATATCAGCCTCCATTGGAAAACACTAACTTAGACCAATCACCCCATTATACAGATGAGAAAGCTGAGCCCTCAGGTTATAAAGATTTTTATCTAAGATCACCCATGTCAGTGACAAAGCTGGGCCCAGGACCCAAGATTCCTGACTCCCACTTCATGGTATCCTTCCTTAAGTTTCCAGTGACCACCTTTCATAAAATTAGGACTGAGTTTGACAAGTGGGAGGGCACACCTGTGTAAACCAAAAGTATCTGAGACAGGTCTTAGTCAGTTTAGAAAGTTTACTTTGCTAAGGTTAAGGATGCAACCATGACACATCCTCAGGAGGTCCTGACAACATGTTCCCAAGGTGGGTGGGGTACAGCTTGGTTTTATACATTGTAGGGAGATGTGAGACATCAATCAATACATGTAAGATGTACATTGGTTGGGTCTAGAAAGGTGGGACAACTCAGGGGTGGGGGGCTTCCAGGTCATTGGTAGATTTAAATATTTTCTGATTGGCAATTGGTTAAAAGTTATTATCAATAGAAAGAAATGTCTGGGTTATGATAAGGGGTTGTAGAGACCAAGTATTTATCAGGCAGATGAAGCCCCCAGGTAGCAGGCTTCAGAGAGAATGGATTGCAAATGTTTCTTACCAGAGTAAAGAGTCTGTTCTGGCCGGGCGCGGTGGCTCAAGCCTGTAATCCCAGCACTTTGGGAGGCCGAGACGGGCGGATCACGAGGTCAGGAGATCGAGACCCTCCTGGCTAACACGGTGAAACCCCGTCTCTACTAAAAATACAAAAAATTAGCCGGGCGAGGTGGTGGGCGCCTGTGGTCCCAGCCACTCGGGAGGCTGAGGCAGGAGAATGGCGTGAACCCAGGAGGCAGAGGTTGCGGTGAGCTGAGATCCGGCCACTGCACTCTAGCCTGGGCGACAGAGCAAGACTCCGTCTCAAAAAAAAAAAACAAAAACAAAAACAAAAACAAAAACAAAAAAAAAAAGAGTCTGTTCTGTCAGTAATTAAAAAGGGAGGAGAGTATAATGAGGCATGCCCAGCTCCCCATTCCCATCACGGCCTGAACTAACTAGTTTTTCAGGTTAACTTTGGAATGCCGTTGGCCCTGAGGAGGGGTCTATTCAGATGGTTGGGGGGCCTTAGAATATTATTTTTGGCTCATACTGGGACAACAGGATAGCATTTTAAGTCAGGACTGCCCTGAGAGTGCCTCCCAGCTCTGTATTAGGCTGACCTGGTGCCTGCACTCCAAAGCCTTACCTGCTGAGATCTACTAACAAGGCAGTCTTGGTGAGCAGACCAGATGGTGGAGAACCATTGTTTTATCGTAGGGAGGAGGAGAGGCTGAAACTCTTGGTCCTCCTGGAGAGGTGCCATAGTCATAGCACCCCAGGGTGCAGACCCTGCACCCCACAGGCAAAGCTTCTTGCTCCTCTCTTGGGGTAGAACTTTCTGCACTCCAAACAAATGGATGAGGCATGAAACAGTAGGTTCACCTGAAGCTATCAGACAACAGGCATTTGATTTTTTACACGCTTTTTTGTAAAGACACATGCAACTATCTCCAGGCATCCTGTGAGAGTGACATCGTCTTTAAAACTCTGCATGGCAATCCCTGACACACTGCTGTTATGCCCAGGGAAGACAGGGAGACCTGGAAGTCCAACTACTTCCTTAAGATTATCCAACATTTGGATGATTATCCAAAATGCTTGATTGTGGGAGTGAACAATGTGGGCTCCAAGCAGATGCAGCAGATCCAAATGTCCCTGCAAGGGAAGGATGGTGGACAAGAGCACCATGATGAATGAGGCTATCCAAGGACATCTGGGAAACAACCCAGCTCTGGGGAAACCATTGTCTCATTTCATTTCCAGGGGAATGTAGGTTTTGTGTTCACCAAAGAAGACCTCACTGAGATCAGGGACTTGCTACCACTTATGCTGGTGCCATTGCCCCACGTGAAGTCACTGTGCTCACCTGGAACCCTGGTCTGGGGCCCAAGAAGACCTTTCTTTCAGGTTTTTGGCATCAGGAACTAAGATGTACGGGGGCTCCACTGAAATCCTGAGTGACGTACCACTGATTAAGACTGGAGACAAAGTGGGAGCCAGTGAAGCTACACTGGTGATCATGCAGAACATCTCCCCCTCCTCCTTTGAGCTAATCATCCAGTCGGTGTTTGACAACTGCAGCATCTACAACCCTGAAGTGCTTGACGTGGCAGAGGAAACTCTGCATCCTTGCTTCCTGGAGGGTGTCTGCAATGCTCCCAGTCTCTGTCTGCAGACTGGTTACCCAAGTATTGCATCAGTTCCCTATTCTATCATCAGCGGGTACAAATGGGTGCTGCCTTTGTGAAGACTGATTATACCTTCCTGCTTGCTGGAAAGGTCAAGTCTATCTTTGCTGCTCCATCTGCATTTGTGGCTGCTGCTTCTGTGGACACTGCTGCTACTACTGCTGCTGCAGCCCCAGACAAAGTTGAAGTCAAGGAAGAGTCAGAGGAGGATATGGAATTTGGTCTCTTTGACTAATCACCAAAAAGCAACAAACTCAGCTAGCTTTATCTGCAAAACAAGGAAATAAAGGCTTGCTTCTCTTAAAAAGAAAAGAAAAGAAAAGAAAAAAGACACATGCAAACAAAAAGAAAGAAATGACCCCCTGAGGTGAGGTAGTGTCAGTTTTTCAGCTGAAACAGAGAACAAAAGTTATTTAAAGAGCTTGCAACTTTCTGGTAACTCCTGCTTGAAATGCTGGCCTGTTCTGAATTCCCTGTACTTTGTACCTTCCATGGCATGGATCATGTTCTGTTCTTCCTCTGTAATAATTTATGCACACTTAGCTGCTCCTGGTGTTAGATCCCAAGCTCCTGCAGTGCAGAGACTCTATTTTAGTCAACTTAAGCCAACACAGTGCCTCACATAGGCACACAGTAGACTTTTCAGAAATGCTTGTTGCATAAACAAGTGCAGACCAGCTAACTCAGAACTGAGTATTTTTCTTCCTGCTGCTGATATGCTGGGGCACTCACAGATATGGGGACCATCCCACTCTCCTTTCATTCCTTAAGGTTTCTCATATGGTTTGCATATTTGTCCACTCTAAAATCTCATGTTGAATTGTGATCCCCAATGTTAGAAGTGAGACCTCATGGGAGGTGTTTGGGTCATGGGAGAGGGTCCTTCATGAATGGCTGGGTACAGTCCTGTTGGTAACGAGAGTGAGTTCTCACTCTATTAGTTCACTTGAGATTTGATTGCTTAAAAAAGCCTGGCACCTCCCCTCTCTCTCTTGCTCCCTCTCTTGCCATGTGATATGCTGGCTCCCCTTCCCTTCTACCATGATTGTAAGCTTCCTGAGGCCTCACCATAAGCCAGGCAGATGCTGGTGCCATGCTCATATAGCCTGCAGAACTATGAGCTGAATAAACCTCTTTTCTTAATAAATTACCTAGTCTCAGGTATTCTGTTATAGCAACACAAATGGACTTATATAGTATCAAATAGGTCTAGAGTCAGATGGCTGGAGTTGAATCCTGCCTGTACTGTTGACTGTTTGACCTTGAAGAAGTTACTTAATCTCTTTGGGCTTCAGGGTCCATATCTGTACAATGACCATGATAACTGTACTTATAAGACTGCTGAGAGGATTCAGTATGGGATAATACATGTGTCATTCCAGAGTATTTTCCAACACCAAAAACCAGTTCTCCAATTCTCTGGACACCAACTGGGTGTCCTACAATTTGATTCAATTCTGACACTAACTCTAGGTAGTTAGTGTCAGATTCCACAGATTTAAGGGTTCGGTCCCACAAGACTGCCTCAACTGCAGACACCAGTCACAAATACAGGGTCACTGAACTTCTGAGCAACTGGAGCACTGGCCATAAATGTGCAGTTCCCACAACCCTCTCCTCAGGTTTGATAATCTGCTAGAATGCATTTCAGATCTCAGGAAAATATTTTTGTTTGCTACTTTATTGTAAAGGATACAACTCAGGAAAAGCCAAACGGAAAAGGTGCATAGGGCAAGGTCTGAGGAGTGCAGAGTGTTTCTGTGCCCTCTCTGCGTGCACCACTCTCCCAGCACCTCCATGTGTTTGCTAACCTGAAAGCTCTCCAAACCTCATTGTTCAAGAGTTTTTATAGAGCTCAATCTCCAGTCCTCCTGCAGAGGGTAGTAGGTGGGGCTGAAGATTCCCACTCTCTAATCACTCTGTCCTTCTGGTGATCAGCCCCTTCCTGAGGCTACCTAGGAGTCCTAAGTCACTGCATTAGCATAAACTCAGGTGTGACTGAAAGGGGTTCCTTATGAATAACAACACATCATTATTCAGAAAATTCCAACAGTTTTAGGAGCAATGTGTTGGCAACTGGAGACAAAGACCAAATATATTTCTTGTTATACTTAGCACTGTGCCTGGCTGGTGTCATAAACCTTTAGTGAATGAATGTTATCTGTCGTCATCAACATCACCATTACCTTCCTCAGTTAAGTTTACTGTCTTGCAATTGAGGTTTTCTAAGGTGTAGATTGAAGATATGAATCACAGTTTTTCATTAAAACAGGAAAGCACTCAGAAAAATACAAGGGTCAGGGCACTGAGACCTGACATTCAAAATCTGTTAATTTCAAACAAAATGTCTCAGCCTGAAAGGCCACACTCAGGACAAAAGACCATATGGTGACTTGGTTGGTGGCATCAGGCAGAGTGCTGGAAGAATCATTCTTAGGCTCAACTGTTTTTAATTTAAATGATCTGGAAAGGAGAGTAAGCCACACATTATGTACACCCAGAGGTGTGTTAAGCATTAAAGACAACTCAGAAATAACAAGACGTTAAAAAATACTTGTCTCCAAGATGAAAAATAAAGTGTCATTTGACAGAGAATGTTGAGAATGCCAATCCATGTTAATTAGCATGGGTTTCTGAGTCCCTGGCTTGACAGCAATAATTTCTAGGCAGGCTAAGATTTTAATTAAAATTGAAGAAGAATTACTGCAGTCTCTTGAGTGCTGACAATCAACAAGAAACTCATCAGGTTGGAAGAAGCTGGTGAGAATTTGCAGGTGGTTGGAATAAGGTCAGGTAGAACTTCTCATGGTTCTAGGCATCCTTAGAAATTATTTAGTTTAAGACTATTATTTTACAGGAAAAGAAATGAAAGTCTTGGGAGGTGATGTGACTTGCCCACATCCTACACAGTAAGTTAGTGACATAATTCAGTCAGCCAACCTCCACCCAGCACTCCCCTCACTTACACCATTTTAAGGAACCTTGTATAAGTTGGAGTTGGCTCCTCCTGTCTCTCAGCTTTTTTCTATTTCCAGTCTTAGGAGATTTTTTTCAGATGTAGATAATTTTTGATATGCTCATTATATTTCCTGAGTTTTGAATGCTTTGAACATTTTTATATAATAAATTGATCTCCCATTATGGGAAATACGTAATTCTTTTCTGCCAGAGTCTCTCTATGCAACTTTCTCGATAGACATTTACCTATAAAGGTAAATTTTTTTAATCACTGAAGGAGATTTCAGGCATCCATGTCCCATCAGATCCTGCTGGCGCCTCGAAGTCAAGGCCTCTGTTTCCTTTTTCACCCAGAAAAGACACATTGAGTTGGGGGCCTGGCATCAGACTGGCTGTGACCTTCTGTGATACACTTCACCCTTTTTGGCCTCAGTTTTCCCCTCTGCAAAGAAGAGTTTGGGAAAGTTAAAGGCCAAGGTCTATCCTAGTCTCACAGGTAGTGTTCCACACTCACTTTGTTTAAAAGCCAGCTCTACCCTTGCAAACTTACCAAACTGACTGGGGTCATATGGATTTTGCAGCAGAATGAAATGTGAAATTAATGTTCTTCCCATTAATAAATTATGCAAGACTCAGAGGCATCTTCCCCCCAGAGGCCCTTACTTGTAAAAATTTCTCCCCCTCTGTTAAATATATCAGAAACTAAACTGTAAAGAAGTTATATGGACTCATATATGAGTGAAGGAAACATTCAATCCTCCGGGAAGATGGGAGTAAGAACAACTTGAAACAGATATAATGGAAACAAATCCGTTCCTTGCTATTCCTTGAAATGCAGAAAGGAAAACATAAATAGCACTCATATATTAGAGGGGAGGAAAGAGCACAGTCAGGAAGCTGTGTTGGGGAAACTGCTCCAGGTCCTTTTGCATCCCCAGCTTTGAGCTTAGCCTTTATTTGTTGTAACATTATTAATAGCAAAGATAATTTTTTTGAATTTCCTCCACAAGGTAGGACCAAATGCTTTTCAAATGTGAAGATCTATTATTATAATCACTACCACTATCTTTATTATCATCATCAATATCACGTAGGGTCCATCTCTGCACTCCCTGAACAAAAATGGGGACAACGTTGTGCTTTTCACTCTAATCTTGTGGTTGAGATTAGAGTAGTGGTCATGCAAGCCACTGATGGTAATGAGATGGACTCTTGCTATGAAAATTCAAGTCCAAAAAAAAGTAGAGAAGACCTTCCTTGTCTCCCTAAGTTGCCCAGGTCTAAATATACTGACAAAGAAGATGTCTAAAATACAGCCTTAGCCACAAGGAGGAAGTTGCAAAATAGCATGTACATGTATGATAGCATTTTTGTGAAAAACAACAGCAAGTCTTCGTGTCAGGATACACATAGAAAAATATTTTGAAGAGTAAATGCTAAATCTTTTACAGTGATTACTTTTATGAGGATGGAATTATGGAAGATGTTAGCTTTCTAGTTTCTGTATTTCCAAAATTTTTTAGGAACAAATCATATATAATTAGAAAACTAAAGTTTAAAAGAAAAGTTTTTCAGGAAAGCAATCTTCCCCTCTTTATTATCACGAGATACTCTTTCCTTCATACAATGATTTAAAACTTAGCCGGACATGGTAGTACATGCCTGTAATCCCAGCTACTCGGATGCTGAGGCAGGAGAATCACTTGAATCGAGGAGGCGGAGGTTGCGGTGGGCTGAGATTGCGCCACTGCACTGCAACCTGTGACAGAGCGAGAATCCCTCTAAAAAAAAGAAAAAAAAAAGATACATCTCATAAATAGGGAATAACCATCTTTATGGTCAGAAACAAAGCATAATGAGCATGACCACAATGAGGCATATTGCCCACCTGCATTTGTATGAGTCTTATATTTCATAAGTAGAGAGATTCCAGATCCAGGCTGGCTAACTTAGCCCAGCCAATCACATAGGCAAGGGAGTGATGTGTAGGAGAACAGATCACACTGATCCTAATGGGCCAAGGTAGAACCGTCCTGGCCACAGTCAGGCCAGCCATGTTCCCAACTGCATAGGGCAGGGAGGACCCCAGAGTCAGCAAGACTTTAGGAGCTCAAGGGGGACCATTTGAGGTGTGGTGGCTCCAGCAAAGCTCTTACACAATTGCAAGCTTCACTCTCCAAGGTTTTGAATGGTTCCACCAAACATTAAAGTGCAGGCCTGGTTGTTACAGGCCTGGCTTATAGAGATTAAGGAGCATCCTCACAGCTCAGGGGTGGGCTCCTGCTCCTCCAACAACTCTGGTGTAGAGAGGAGGGCAAATAATAAATTGGCTGAGATTAAATTCTGCTGCCCCCATCTTCATCAGAACTGTGACTGGAGAGAGATTGAATTACGGAATAATAAGAGAAGTACTATTTCCTGCATATCTGAGTTTGGGGACTGAAATTTATCCATGCTGTATGGGAAGTGAACATTTTGATGGTCAGAAACAGACCATAATGAGTGTGACTGCATAAAGATGAGTGTAATTGGGGCTCAAGGTGAATACCACATTTTAGGAATTCCTGGATTCTAGTTCTAATCTCTCCTCTAAAAAAAAAAAAAAACTTTACCAGTGTCACAGACGTATTAACCAACATTTGCTAAGTTTTGTAACCTATGAATGAGAAAATTCTGTAATGGTAACGTCTCTTTGCCACCAACAAGTGACATGCAGAGGCCAGAGGAACTTGCCTGGGGGAAGAGGGCAGGACTGTGAGTCATCAGATGGAATAGGAACATGGTGGTTTTAGAACATGTCCATAAATGTTTTGAGACTCTTCCCAACAAAACGTGGAGTCTAATCCCCTTCCCCTTAAGTATGGGGCAACTTTAGTGATTTGCTTCTAAGTGGTAGAAGGCAGTAGAAAAGATGCTGCATGACTTCCAAGGCTAGGTCATAAAAGGGTGTGCATGGGCGCATTTGCCCTTGAAATCCAGCCACCATGCTGTGAAGAAGCCTAGCTCACCTTGGAAGCCTGTCAGCAGGTGTTATGGCCAGCAGCCCCTCCTGAGTTTCCAGCTGACAGGCAGCATCCACCATCACACATGCGAATAGGAAAGCCTTTGAGATGACCCCAGCCTCAGCCATCATTTAAAGCCAACTCCACAAGAGACCTTGAGCAAGGACCACTTCACTGATCCCAGTAACCCCCAAAACTAGAAGAGATAACAATAAAAGGTGTTTGTTCATATTTTATGTTATAAAATTTGAGTTGATTTGTTACACAGCAACATATAAGCAGGGTGAAGAATGTGCTGACTGATCTACTTCTTAGCGAGCCAATGAAACGAGGGCAGAGGACACTGAATTGGCAGTAAGGAATGTACTGTGCTTTGCTCCTGCCTCAGTCAAAGCTGACTATGTGCTTAGGACAAGTAACTCTGCCTCTCTCTCAGCCTCATTTCCCTCAAGTGCAACACAAGGATTCTCTGTCTCAGCCTGGATATCCACATTCCTGACAGCAGAAGGCAGAAGGAGCTTTTAGGGCTATAGAATTTTAGATCACATACTACAAGACTTCCCAAAGTATTTTCCAACCATGAGAAATTAACAGGTATTATTTCATCACTGAGTTCATTTCTAACACATAAACATGAGATGTGTTGGATTGAACTATTAGGCAGGTTTCTTTACTACAGGACTTCTCATGGTCTTCAATGTGTTCAGGTGCTCTCTGGCTCTCTAAGAAAGGGAAATGGGAAGAAGCACTCCTCAAATCTCCTTCACTATGTAACCTTTTTTCTTTGTTGAGCTTTTCATGGGACTAGGATTCTGCTTAATATACTCTGAGATTGCTTTCAATTATTCATAGTAAAATAATCAAAACCAATATTTATCTCCCCAGAACTGTCTATAAATTATGAAACGGCTGTGGTATTTGGTACAAGTGGGCATTTATATCTTCCAATGCCTGATTGTTTATTTTAAAGGCATGTCTCATTGATTTCCTCTGAGAAATCCTAAGAGGAAGGACATTCCAAGGCCTCGGACCCTGTGGATATCTGAGGGATGCTGAAGAGGAACAAAGCTAGGCTGGAGGGAGCTATGGCCCCTGGCCTCAGTTACTGCAGTTACCATATTCCAGACACTGTGCCAGGCACTGGGGAGATGAGGATGAACAAGGCAATAGCTCCCCTCCAGGGTCTCACAGTCCAGTGAGGGTAACAGACAAGTAAACAGATAGCATCTTAGTCAGCTTGAGCTGCTGTAACAAAATACCATCTCCTGGATGACTTAAACCACAGAAATTTATTCTTCACAGTTATATTCTTCACAGGCTGGAAGTCCAAGATCAAGGTGACAGCATGGTTGGGTTCTGGTTAGGGCTCTCTTTTTGGCTTGTTGACAGCCATCTTCTCATGTTCTCACATTGCACAAAGAGAACCCAGGTACGCCTTCCTCTTATAAAAACACTGATTCCATGGTATCCAAATCTAACTATCTCCCGAAGACCCCATCTCCATATACATCACATTGGGAGTTAGGGCCCCAATTATGAATTTTGTAGGGGACACCATTCAGTCCATAGCATGTGACATGTTAATAAATAAGCCCCAACTACAAGGGGAGCCTGGGACACACAGGAAGTGGCTCATTCCACCTGACAGAGTCAAGTAAATCTTACAGGTGATAATTCTTGAGCTGAATCTTGAAGCATCAGGAAGAATTCTTATTGGTGCATAATTAATTACCACAAACACAGCAGCTTGAAACAATACATATTTATTATCTCATGGTTTCCATGGGTCAGGAGTCCAGGTGAGGCTTAGCCATATTCTTCACTCAGGGTCTCACAAGGTAGAAATTCAGGTGTCGGGCATCTGTGGTTCTTATCTAGAGCTTGGGGACCTCTTCCAAACTCATTGAGATTGTTGGCAGAATTCTGTTGTGTGTCACTGTAGGATTGAAGTCCCTATTCCTTGCTGGCTGTTGATCAGAGAGTCTCTCTACTCCTTGAGCCTACTGTCACATGGCTTCTCACAATATGGAAGCTTAAGTCTCCAAAGACCGCAGGGCCACATCTTTCTGATGTGTCACCATCTATTAAAAGCTCTTCCAATCAGGTCAGGCCCACCCAGGATACTCTCCCTTTTGATTAACTCAAAGTCAGCTAAACAGTAACCCAATTATGATGACATCCCATCATATTACTTGATTTGGCCCATATTCAAGAGGGGGAGATTATATAAAGGCAAGAGTCATTGGAAGTCATCTTTGGATTCCGCTGACCTCAGCAGTGAAGGTTGGGGAGGACATTTGAGGCAGAGAAAGCAGGATGGACAAAGGACTGGCAGAGGAAAGCAACTCAGGACTTTTGGTGTCCTCAAGTGGTTCCATGTGAATGGAACATAAGGCAAGGGCAGAAATGGTGATGCACTGGGTCACAGACAGACAGAAAGTGCATGTCATGGGAGACTCACCAGACCAGGCTAGGGAGCTTAGATTTTATACTGTAGGTAAAAGAGATTCATTGAAGAATCATAACAAGGGGCTATGAGGATGAGAAATATGCTTTAGCAGAACATTCTGGCATTAGTAACGACGAATTGGAGTGGAATAAAACTGAAGGCTGGGAGGCTATCGTGCTTATCTAGGTTAAAGATGTTGCAAACAGGATCTCTATGCTCATTAATTTCTGCCCTGGCAGCACAGCTCTTTGGGAGTCACTGAGATCTAGCCTTACGTGCAAATCCAGAACAAGGCTGCCACTATATCAAAATGCTCTGAGCTACTAATGAGGGAGGGTCTGGAGTTAATCCAGTTGCTAATAGCTTAGTATCTGGGGTATGTGAAATGAACCCAAAAGTTCAAGCCTTCCTCTGGTCACATCTCCTTTTGCCTTGTCTCCATGACTGTACGTAGCTGTGTTGGATTCCAGATATGTGTTACAGGTACCCCAAAGGAGAGCTGTGCTGAGGAATCTACTGTGTAAATAGCAGCCTGAACTAGGCCAGGCCACTCTGCCATGAAGGCCAGACCACCCTTTTCCACTTTCACTTCTGGACATGGTTCTGCTCTTCACAGAAGGAGCTCTGGATCCATGAATTCTGCCATTACCCAACTCCAAACTCCTAGCACTGTGCAGAGGAGAATGGCTAAAGCACGCACTCTCCTTTCTCTAGACCCATGCAAACAGCACCAATGAGCCCGTCAATCTTTCCCACCAGTCATGGGTGCAACCTCAGGGTCCTTTTCTACACAGGACCCCAGACAGTCACTCTTATGCATTAGAGTTGGTCATCAAGATAAAAGCCATTCATCATTCATGGCTGAAGGGCCCCACCCCTTGGATGTCAATAACATCCAAGATGATGTCACTTTACCACGATCTTCTAGTTTAAATTGCTGGCATGCTCGAGGCTTTGTCTGGCATCAGGCCCATGTACTCCTGGCTTTTCCCTTCTCTCTTCAACTTGGGTGTCTTGAGGCCAAGAGGCCAAGGCCACCTGAATCACAACAATTCCAAGATATGAATTATGGAGACAGTGCTTCTGGGAATTTTGAAATCTTTAACACCCCAGTCAAGGTTTTGGTCAGCTAATATGAAGGCACATCGACTTGGTTCCCCAAAGGCTTACTATCTAGTTGGAGAGATAGGATATGGTGCTGTGAAATGAACCTAAAACTTCAGCCATCAGAGGCAAAATGCTAAATAAGCAGAGGGTTGACAAATGCCAGAGAAATTCAAACCATACAGGAGTAGATATTTTTGGAAATAGCAAATAGGGCTCTGCTCCTGATTCATGACCCAGTCCCTGGCACTGGTCCTGTGAGTGTCAGATGATGGGGAGGCAGAACTGGGTGTTGTGGAATGAGCAGGCAGGAGGAGGGGGTGCGCCGCTGGCCCGGCTGGGCCCACGGAGCTTGGTGAGGCCTCCTGGTGTTGGCTGAGGCCATGAGAGGAGGCAGAAGTGGGAGAGGAGAGCAGCAGGAGCCCTCATCACCAGGAACACACGCGTGGGTCCCTTGTCATTTTCTGAACTTAAACTCACCTCTGCCCACAGAACCCCCAAACCCATGGAGAAGCAGCAGGCAGAGGAGCCATGCGCAGGTGGAGGAGGCTGGTGCATGCTCTGTGAAGTTTCTGTTGGTGACTTCACAGCTGACATACTCAGGCTAGAAAAATGGTGAGAGACAAAAGGCTGAGTTAGCAAGAGCAGAGAGTCCCAGCTTTCCACACACTGGGCCCAAACTATGGGCTATTCTGGGGCTTTGGAGGCCTAAGCAGAGACATCATTCTCTTACCACTTTCTTCTAACTGCTGATGGCTGCAGTGGGGCTGTGTGATGGGAGTGGGCTCAGGTTCCAGTGGACTCCAGGAGCCCTGAAGATTTACCACTGACGAGTCAGGGCAAAACCATTTTGGGGTGAAAGCGAAAGATGCCAACAGCACGCAGTGAAACACATTATATACAATTCCACCTCCCCACCATATTTGTATATAGTGGTTAATCAGGCAAATCTGAGAAGGGGGAAAGAGGAGCTGGGGAAGAGGCACAGGTCGCTGGAGGACATGCTTAGGAGCAGAAAGAAGCAATGCCACTTCTTCACCATGGGGATCCCTCTCCTTTCCTTCAAGAGGGTCCCATGGTGCCAGATTTGGAAAAGACTTAAGGAAAGTATAGAGGCTGGGCATGCTTCACACCTGTAATCCTAGCACCTTGGGAGGTGGGAGGATCATTTGAGGCCAGGAGTTTGAGACCGACTGGGAAACGTGGCAAGACCACACCATCTCTACCAAAAAAAAAGTGTACAATGTCCTCAGAGGGTGTAACTACAAAAAACCGAGTGAGCAAGACACGCCATACCTACCTTCTGTAGCAAACCTAGGCTTTTGTTCTCTCACTTCTTCCCAGTAATCCCCCCCAACTTGTGACCAGACATTGAGGGAGGTATGTGGGACACGGTCTAAGAATCTCTCAAATCAGCCCCTTCTCCACCTCTATTGCCCCACCCTAATCAGAGTCATGGCCATCTCTTGCCTGCACTCCTAAAGTTGCCCCCTAACCCAACTCCCTGATTCTAATATTGTTCCATAAATAAATAACATAGATTTTATATTTCCCTTCTGGGGAATTGCTCAAAGGCAATCTGTTAGAAATGCAAAGCTGTTTGTGTCACTCTCCTGTTTAAATCCAAAATCCTGACCACAGGTTCCCAACCTCTGAATGACCTGGCCCCTGCACACTCTTTGAGGCACTCCTGGGACCTCCCTCCTCACTCCAGCCACTCTGGTCTCCACTGGGCTCCTTTTTGTCTTTGGCATTTCTCACATGCTGATCCCGCATTGTCTGGAATGTTCTTTCCCCTGCTCCTGGCATAGCTGGCTCCTTCTCAGCCTCCAGGACTTGGTTGAGATGAACAAAGGTCTTCTCTGACTGCTTTATCTACTCTCTATCATTGACCTAAGATACCATCAACTGTAAGATGTCTCAGAAAGTACAAATGCCACTCAATAGCATCCCAGGCTGCATCTATTATAAGTTGCATCTTGGTTTCAGAAATAGCAAAATGTTTTTAAAGATGAATGCCCAGAATTAAGGAAGTATGGCAAATAGGATTTTCCTGTTATTCTGTCATTGTCCCTTGTTCATTTCCATCACAACACTTCTTACAATTGTTAATTATATGTGTACTAAGGTATGTATAATGCATATAAGATCTGGCTGTTAACTCAAAGGCCCATGGTCTCAGGAGGGTATCTGCCTTGTTCATGACTCTATAACCAGCAGCCACTGCAGTTCCTGGTTCAAAGCAGATGCCTCATGAGTGGCTGTTGACTACATGGATACATGGAAAGAGCAGTGGTCTGGAAAGTAAGACATCTGGACTCGAATCTGACTCTGTTCTTAACCAACTGGGTGACCCTGAGCCAATGAGTCTCCTTTCCTGGGTTCCACTTTGTCGTCTACACAATGAGAAGATGGAAACTGAACAGGTCTGAGACTTTCACTGCCCTAACACTTCAGGAACTAAGTGATGAAATCTTTTCCAATTGTTTAGGGAAAGTGTCTCATTCCCATACATGTGGAAGGATTTGCACACTTGCCGTCCCTTAGCCCAATCATCATGTTAGTTGATTTCTTAAAATTCAGAGAAACCCGATGCAGGATGGCAGAGAAGGCTACGTGCACACTGCCTGGAGCTTCCCTGAGCTTCACCCACCTCTGCTTTCCAGCAGCATCAATAATAAATGAGGACCATTCAGCATTGCAGGCAGGTACCCACTCTTTGCTCTGTGAAGCTGAGACAGGGCAGAGTTTCTGTAGAAAGAAGCTCCTTAGCTCACCAAGGCACGATGGTGCTCTTACGTGGTATCCTATTTCAAAAGCAGTTGACAATTAGTTAGTCCCTATAGCACGTGGGCTTTGCTGATAAGAACAACTACATGTGGGGACTGGGATTCCAAGATCAACAGGAGTCAGTGCATGAGTCTAGAACAAGGTGTGCCAGATTGTTTCTATAAAGGGCCAGGTAATAAATATGTCCAGCTTTGCAGGTCATACAGTCTCTGTAGCAACTACTCAACATTGCCATTGTAGCATGAAATAATATGTGACTGAAAAAGCATGGCTGTGTTCCAATACAATTTTCTTGACAAAAATAGGTGGTGGAGGTGGATTTGGCCTGTGGGCCATAGTGTGCCAACCCCTGCTCTAGGATTGCACATTCAGAGTCCTCCAGGACTATGTATTGACTTATTAGGCCACCCCATAGATTACGTGTAGCAAATGCGCACCATGGCTTACCCAAGGTCACATCACTGGAAAATGAAGCTGGGAGTCAAATTCAGGTCCCCTCGTCCAGTGCATTTTCACTACAGGGGACAATGCTACCTCTTACTATTCTCATAACATCATTGACAATCCCAGTAAACTTAATTCTTCCCAATCAGTGGGGAAATGTGTGTTCCTCGGGCACAGAGAAAAGAAAGAGGATTAATGAAAATAAGTCACTTTCTTCCTGTTTTCATAAGAAAATCTAGAAAAGTAAGATTTATCAGTCACCCTGAGCTACCCTGCTTCATAAAGTCAAGCCCATAGAGGCTCTGGGTGAGGCTGAGGGTCACTTTTTTTGTTTTGTGTTGTTTCCTGGATCAAACTAGACAGCAGCAAACTGGTATTTTATGGGAAAAGTCTCCCTGGTTCTTTTCTAAGTCCAGCTTTCCCGGCAGGGATGCATTTTACTACAATTAGCCAAACCATTGTTCTCATCAGAGCAGAGCAGGCCAAACTGTGGCTTGTGTTTGGGGAACTAACTTTAGTTTGCCATATGTTATTTGTTTCTATCTACTTGACCATAAATGTGCAAAGGTTTTAATCTAATCCTTCCCTCAGGGTTTCTACAGTCTAGTTGGAGAGATAAGACATAAACATGTAAGAGGGTAAAAAAAAATGAAAGAGCTGGAAAACATTTCAATGCAATAAGAAAAAGGCACACACATGCATTCTCTCCCTCTCTCTCCTCCAGTGAGCAAAGAGTAATTATTGAACACTGTATAGTATTAAGCCACCTTGGGAACGAGAAACTCATTTTTTCTTGAACACAGCGTAACCTGTCCTAATCTCTCTTTCTCCCTAATGCCCATTATACTACGATGCAGGGCATTTCTTTCCCGCTTACAGACAGTGCCCAGAGGTTCAGAGGTGCCTAAGAATCAAGGGCCACTTCCCTACCTTTCCAGACAGAACCATCAATCCCTGTTGGATGCCTTTAGTTACCTAAAACACATAAAAGGATTGGAAATGAGGCTTTTCGTTGGCAGTGAAATTCTAGCTTTCAGGTAAAGACAGTTTATTGGGCAGGGTATCCTCCCATACCCAAGACAGTCATCTCAAATCCTCCTGGACACATAAAGGAGAAGGGACAAATTCTTGCTCTTACACAGTGGATGTTTCATTTGTCATTCAACAAAGTAGGTGTCGAGGCCTTTCTCTATGGAAGGCACTGCATGTATTTTTGTCTGAGATGAGCTTGGAAGACAGATGTTGCCAAGGACAGCGTAATAGTAAGAATAAACATACACAGTGCTTTCATAATAAAAATGAAAAATGAAATCTGTGAACAGAGAAAATCAGGACTCCTTTGATTTTCACCTGATATTTAACATTTTTCAGTTAGCCATGGAAAGGGAATGACTAGCCTTCCCTTAAGGAAGCAGCAGAGCAGAAATGGCCATGGATCCTATTGCTCCAGGTCACTTCCGTAGGGAATTGGGCTGGCAGGTGTGTTCCGGTTCAGGGAACAGAAGCTGCCAGGGATGTGCCCTGCTCCACAGCCGCCCAACTTGGGAATAGTCCTGCAGGCTCTCCACTGCCCACAGAAAGAGCCTCTCCTACAAAATGACCAGTGGGTGGACGGAAACGCTGTAGAGGCTTCAAGAGATCGTCTGGTCCCATCCCTCTCTGAGCTGCTGCACAAGGTCAGGAGTTCCTGGAGCTGGGGCTGCTGTAAGGACCAGAGGGCAGGGGTCAGAGCCCAGGGCTTGCATTATAACTGCTGGAGAGTGCTGCTGCTCTGGCCCAGCCTGACCCCGCTCCTTGCACCTGCACCTGCATCCTGGCTGCAGGAGGCTGTGCTCATTTCTAATTCTTCTCCTGGCTCTTTGGTATGGGGTGTCCTTGGCTCCCTTCTCTGGCTCCCTGTCTGCCGCATTAACTTCCAGCTCTCCACAAACAGCTCTCCTAGCAACTCCAACTCCAGTTGCTTCTTTTCTAAATTTGGTAACTAGGGAACATGGAGGGAAGACTGCAGCACCCACAACCCCCAGTCCCTTGGCCCATTTCACCTGGGCCCCAGTTCAGCATTATTAGCAATCACTTTTCTGGGGCAAGGCTGGGACTGAGCCTTTTGGCAACTCTATATGAACAACTGTCACACTCAGGAGCAACCAGGAAAAACAGCTTTGATGCCCTAAAAGTCAGGATCTCCAAAAGTGAATGCCACTGACTTAATCTGTTATTTTCAAAGCAGGTGAAATTACTCATTAGCATTCAAAATTCTTATAATTCAGATTTCTTGTCTGTTAATAAACATGATGTAATTGAACAGATATTATAGTGAAATTCCTACATTTGACTAGAATCACAATGCTTTTGCCATTACATCTCATGGCTCATGTTTTATTGTATATCCTAACAAGCTGTTTAAACAGGGTGGCACTATATTTGAAAAGTGACTTCTTTAGCCCAGAGATATAGAAAGGCACTGATTTAATGGGAGAGACCCTGTTTTTTTCTTCTGACTCTCTTAATTTGTACTTGTCATTCCTAAGGGAGAGGCTCTGCTAAGATGATGCAGAAACATGGTCTGCATGCACCTGGTTATTCCTGGATTTGCACCATGGATTCAGGCTTCCCAGATGAATCAAACTGGATTTGATCAGGGTCTTGGTTCTTCCCCTGTCTTTGGCATAACAACCAGCAAATATGTGTCGGCTCCCACCTTCCTCGTTTCCTCCCATTCTCCCATTTCTGATAGATGTCCAATCTCTTCTCTGGTTTGCTTCTGGATTTTATAAACCTGTGTTCCTGAGTGAGAATTAGTCTTAGAATTCACTCTGGACTGTGGTCCTACCCAATTTTGATATATTCTCATTGAAATGAATTCAAATAATACAAAAACGTACTTAGAAAAAAATTTAAATCACCTGACCTCCTACCACCCAGAGAAAACCACTATTAACTTACGGGTAAACATTCTTTCAGGCATCTGCCTAAATGTATTTATATCTATTTATGGCCTGCTTTCTTCTCTCAACCATATGTTCTTCTTGGGAGAGAGAGTTCTCTATGGGTCTCTTGTGCTTGTGTACATTTTGCTGAGTATGCTAAGATTACAAGATCATTTCTCGGGGTTATTTTTGCAGTGGGCAACTTTGAGGGACGAGGCAACATCTCCCTCCTAGACAAAGGGCAAACTTGCTTACCACTTGCAATAAAACGGTGAGTTTCCAAGCTCATGGCACAAAAAGCAGCATGATATCAACATGTGTACATCCCTTTCCAGAGAATGTGATACAAACCCACCTGTACACAGCCTTCATCTGGGTTGGTAGCATTGCCCCCATGGTAGCTGAGGCAAACGTACTGATAATTACTCTGCTCCAGTGCCATAGTTTTTAAAAGGTCCCTTGTCTCTGATCCAGGAGTTTCATGTCTTCTGCCAATATCCATGAAACAGTAACAGACAAATTATTAGCTTTAGTTAAGGTAAAATCAATAGAATACTCATCTATGTCTTTCCACATTAAATATAGATCTAATTATTTTTCATGTGGCTGCATGGTATCACATTGTGAGTGTGTGTGTGTATGTGTGTGTGTGTTTGTAGCATAGTGTATTTATGTAATCGTCTATTTTTGGGCATTAGGTTTCTACCAGTTTTTTCTTTCTTCTCTTCCTTTTGTATTTCATACAATGCTGCAATAAATATTATGGTACAAATATCCTTTTATACCTACACAATTTTCTCTTTACAGTGAACTTCTAGAAATAGAATTGCTGGGTCAAAGAATAAGCCCATTTCTCTACAGTACTTCAGTTAGAAACTATGGTGGCATATTTTCCTAACTGCATCTAAAAGGAGTCTGTCCTTGGTACAACACAAATATCATAACTCTTTGATCTTTCCTTTTGGTTACTAGTCACACTGTTATGCTTGAATTTTGAACTGATCTTCTCCTTAGATAATATATTAATATCCCAAATATAGGTAACAGTCTGCAGAGCATGCCAGTTAGTATAGCTTGTTACCTATATTTGGGATATGAATATATTATCCAAGGAGCAGAATAGTTTAGTTAGTTATATACGGAGGAATTGAGGTCCAAAAGTGAAATCATTTGACCAAGATAACATACGATACCAACACTGAGCCTGAGGTCTGATTCATTCCTGTGCATAGTCCATTGGTTCATGGTATACACAGAAGAATAATAGCCTATGATGTTTACTGTTTCTTTGAGTGGCAAACATATAATATTGGTATTATTGTTATCATAGTCATGTTTCTGAACACTAAAACTTAAGTTATAAGTATTCTTATTAAAATCAAGATAAAGACAACTTCTATTTTTCAGAGTAATAAAATTTAAGTGACCAGACATGGTGGCTCACACCTGTAATCCCAGCACTTTGGGAGGCTGAGGCAGGTGGATCACCTGAAGTCAGGAGTTTGTGACCTGAGGTGCGTTTGTGACCTCAGCCTGGCCAATGTGGTGGAACCCCATCTCTACTAAAAATACAAAAATTAACTGGGCGTGTTGGTAGGCACCTGTAATCCCAGCTCCTCAGGAGGCTGAGGCAAGAGAATCGCTTGAACCCAAGAGGCAGAGATCATGCCATTGCACTCCAGCCTGGGTGACAACAGTGAAACTCCATCTCAAAAAAAAGTAAATAAAGTAAAACTGTTTGCCAAGTTACATATATATGTATATATGTGTGTGAAAAAGAGACAGAGAGAGAGAGTGTGTGTGTGTGTCTGTGTGTGTGTGTGTGTATTTAAAAGTCAGCTGGGCACGGTGGCTCAAGCCTGTAATCCCAGCACTTTGGGAGGCCAAGGCTGGTGGATCACTTGAGGCCAGGAGTTCGACACCAGCCTGGCCAACATGGCGAAACCCCATCTCAATTAAAAATACAAAAATTAGCCAGGTGTGGTGGTGTGTGCCTGTAATTCCAGCTACTCGGGTGGCTGAGACATAAGAATCACCTGAGCCTGGGAGGCAGAGGTTGCAGCGAGCAGAGATCATACCACTGCACTCCAGCCTGGGCGATAAAGTGAGACTGTCTCAAAAAAAAAAAAAAAAAAAACAGGAAGAAGAAGATAGCATTTTAACAAACCCGTTGACCCAGAAACTCCAATTTTAGGATTATATTCAATAGAAAAAAAATTAAAAAGTGCAAAAATATATACAGATAGAGCTACTCACGCAACATTGTATGAATGGAAACAACAAATAGGGGACTGGTTCAATAAATTATGGTGTATTAATATAACTGAATTTTATGAAAAAGAATGAGGTGTGTCTTCATATGCTGACATAGAATGATTTCCAAGATGCATTATTAGGTGAATTTTGCTGTCATGTGAATAAAAACGGGAACATAGGTATATAGATTATATCTCGAAGAATAATGAAAAGCTGATGATAATGTTTATTTCTGGGGGAGGAGAAAAGGAAAAAGATTTAGTCTTTTCTTTGTATTTGATTTTTCAAAATATCATATACTTTCATACATTTGTTTCCATTTTTAAAAGCAGTAATGTTATAGGTAGACAGGTAGTGCTTCAAAGCAATGTTTACTAGCCTGGCTCCAGGTCAGACTTTTTGAAGGGGCCTTGGCATCATTAAACTCCTCCGCTCTGGATTGGATGCAGGGGGCCCACAGAGGGGTGTTTGTTATTGCCACTTTACAGCAACTTAGATACATGAACAAATCCCTGTCATATACACTGGAGCTTTTCCCACTCACTTTTCACTTACCATTTATCAACCAATTTCAGCCCTACCTGTACCCACAGATGTTGCCTCTCCTGTTACAGAGCCCTTGCATTCCTGGGACTGCACCCACCACCTGGTGTCTTCTGTCTGGGAGCCTTTGTGTCGCTTACTCCTGCTGCCAGTGGCTCTTATTCCCCCATCCTCTGCTTTTCTGATCTCCTGAGGTGGACCTGTGCCCATGGCTAAAGACAGACACCCCTCCGCTTCCAGGTTTCTTTTCTCTTCCACATTCTGGAAAAAAGAACTATTCACTTTACAGAGTACTTTCATCTCCAGCCCAGCTAGATTCTTTCCTTTTTCTAAACCAGAGGGAGGCAACTATCTTTTTTACTCCTCCGTCTTCCTGTCAAATACTGGCATATTTAGCAAGAAGTAGGTAGAATTTATTGAGATAAATTTTCACGCATATTTCCTGGGTATGTTGCTCTAACCCTCTTAGTCACCCAAGCCTTATACAAAGTGTCTCCATAAGAGAGTCTTTCAGCAACTGTTCACCAAAGAGAAGTGATGTCCACCAAATGGAATAGTACATTGTGATTATAATAAACATGGTTCTGTGAAAGTGCTTACCTGGTTTTATGATGTACAAACTCCAGCCGTCTCTTTGCACTCTTTTTCTGCTGTGACCATGTAAACCTAAAACAGCAACAGAGAGACTCTCCGAAGATAATGAATTTATTCAGGAGTGGGCATTGCAATGCAGAATGCAGGTACCTGGGTACCCTATGGGCATATTCAAGAAGGCAAGGATTTTAAAGGTAAAATGAGGAAGGTCACAGAAGTTGTTTTGAAACAATTATCCTTGCATCAATTCCCATCAATAACAAGGGTATACAAGGAAATACAGCAGAGCATCAATAACAAGGTATTGTGTGCAGCATTACTTCATTCTGCTGCACAATTCGCATCAATAACAAGGGTAATGTTCGTTCCAGGTTGGACAGGCAGTTGCTACGCAGATGTCCTCCCCAAAATATTTTTTGTGTGAAGGTGCAGTGGCCTTTGTGCAAAGTTGTGGTTTTGGCAGTCTTTTGTGATAGCTTATTATCAGGCAACCATGTGTGAGAACCCTGCTTCGCAGCCTTCCCTGACTCCATTTTGTCAGAGTTCAACACAAGTGACTATTTTGATTTGGACAACTTTCACAACCATATTAATTTTTATCACACAGTCCTCGAGATGGTATCTCTGCCTTTGTCCTCCATTGTCACATATCATTAACCCCCTTTCCTCGAAATATGTCCCTCATTTTAAGCAAACTAGATATTTTAAAGGCAATATTTATAAACAAGGGAAAAGAAAAGAGCTAAGAACTGTTTGTTATGAAAATATTCTTCGCTTTATATACTATTTCATCATGGCATTCTTTAAAAGCATGCCGGAGTCGCAATGTTGATATGGTTTAATGTATGATAGCTCTCTGTTATATAAGCCTGTTATATAACAGAGATGTTACTGATCTTATCATATAGGATTCATTGATGTTACATTCTTATTATATAGGAAGGAAAAGTAAATACAAAATTCAGTTCAGACTTGGAAATTAAGTCAATATTAATATACTTAAGTTACAGCACAGCCATTACTTGGTATATGGGTAAAGAACCATGCCATCTGACTGGGCGCAGTGGCTCACGCCTGTAATTCCAGCACTTTGGGAGGCCGAGGCTGGTGGATCACTTTAGATCAGGAGTTCAAGACCAGCCTGGCCAACATGGTGAAACCCTGTCTGCATAAAAAATACAAAAATTAGCTGGGCATGCTGACGTGCGCCTGTAATCCCAGCTACTCAGGAGGTTGAGGCAGGAGAATGGCTTGAACCCGGGAGGTGGAGGTTGCATTTGACTGAGATTATGCCACTGCACTCCAGCCTGAGGGACAGAGTAAGTGAGATTCCATCTTAAAACAAACAAACAAAGAAAACAAAAAAGGGAGTCATGTGATCTAATCTCAGCTCTCTTCTTGTTTTCTACTTCTTTTCTTATCTCTCTTTTCTGAGGGTGGTTTGTCACTCATTTCTCTCTCTTTTTTTTTAATAAAGGTATAATTTATATGTAGCGTAAGGCGCAACTCTGTTAAATGCACACACAACTTTATAAATATATGTATAAATATGTATATTGACCTGTGTAATCACTCACTCGGATCAAGATACAGGACATTTTTAGTAGCCCAGAAAGCTCCTTGTCAATCTTCACCTCCAAGAAGTGACCACTCTTCAGATTTCTGTCACTGAAGATCTTGGCCTGTTTTCGAGCTTCACTTAAATAGAGGCTTTATGCGTAGAGGCTTTATATACATAGTCTTTGGTGCTGTTTGCTCAGTGTTAGGTCTATGAGATTTCTCCACATTATTGTGTGCAGCAGTACTTCATTCGGTATTATTGCTGTGCTGTATTTCCTTGAATAAATACATCAAAATTTATTTATGCATATTGCTGTGGATGGATAATTGGGTTGTTTCCAGTTTGGGGCTATTGCAAATAAAATTTCTGTGAGCGTTTTTGTAACATGTCTTTTTGTGGACATATACACTCATTTTTGTTGAATGAAGACACAATAAATTCTGCCGTTGGGTTGTAGGGTAGGGGTACATTTAGCTTTAGAGATAACATGCAACAGTTTTTCTAGTTGACCATCCCTATTTACATTCCCTGAGACGATGTATGAGAATTCCAGTTGCTCTACATTTTTGTCAATTTTCATCTGTTGTTTTAATTTTAGCCAATTTGGTGGGAGATTCCCAGTTCCTTTTAAACTCAATTAACTCAGTCTCTGCATTTCCTCATCTGTCACATGGCATTGCTCGCCATTCTCAAGTTTATTGGGAGTTTCACTTGGGAGAATAAATATGGAAGTATCTTTAAAAGCTAGAAGCCATACAAATGTTAGGTATCATATTAAGAAAAGAGAAATAAGTGATTGGCACACAGAACACAGGCACTTTGCATCTTGGTCTGAGCCAGATAGTCCCTAAGAGATCTCTTCCAATACCATTATTTTATTGATGAAGCAGTAAAGTGACGCTCAGGGAGAGGAATTGCCTTATCTAAGGCCAGGTGGCTGACCAATGGCAGAGGCAAAATTAGAGCCTAGGTCTCCTAAGTCCCAGCCTAACCTTTGTTCCTAGTCTATGCTGCCTTCCCAAAAGCCCAAAGAGGTTATTGAACTTTCCCAAGGGCTATCTTGAGCACAGTAGCAATTGTGTTGTTAAGGTTGTGGTAGAAGGCAGTCCAGACCTTCTTTCTGATACTCATCCATTCATGTATTGTACATTTACTATAAGGTGATACCTGCACTGAGTGATTGGGAATAAAGGGTCATGAAAATGCTGTGCTTCCTTGAACTCCTACTCCAGTGGAGGTAAGAGCTGGATGGGTTCTGAGAGGCGGGGTATGACTTTCTTACATTTTATTCCTTATGGTGACAGTGTTGACTGCCCTCAATTTCTTCAAATCAAAAAGTAGCTAAGAAGACCAAGGATAGTTCCATCACCTGAATATGTGTCCACCCAACTTCTGACTAACCCCCACAGTGGCTGCTGCTTGGCCTGTTTATATAGCACTGTCTCTGCAGACACTCTGGTGTGTGTGCTAGGTCAACATCTTCCTTTCTGTCCCATTTCCTTCATCCTTGGAGTATAGGGATCTGTGTGTGTGGATATTTTGAGGAAAAGGCATCTCTCCACAAGACCATTCTGTACTACAGAAATCCTGGCTTCCAAGGCTTCCACCCACTGTGGGAGGGGTGGTTTTGGTATGCGTGAGTACCATCCCACGCTCCACCACCCTCTAATGCGACCTGCGGGTACCCTGCTGGACTTTAGGCACAACCATCAATTTGTCTGTGCTGCGTCCCATCCTTCCCAAAATCTGTTTCCATTCCAAAGTGTCACTTGTCTGTACCTGGTGCCTTTCCTCTGCCCGTACCTGCTGAGAGTAAATGATCAGTCAGTGACACTTCAGCATGAATTTAAAAAGCCTCCTTTTCAAGGAACCTTTATTTTTCAGTGTTGAAGGAAGCACCATGTCCCTTGAAAAGGAAATGTAGGACCAATCATCTCTCTCTAGAGACAGAGAGAAAGAGAGAGAGAGAGAGAGAGTATGTGTGTGTTTGTGGGGGTAGGGTTGTAGAGTGAGCCAATTTTTATATATCTTCCCCAGGTCATTCCTGTCAAAAAAGTACAGTGCGGGAACAGAACAGAGAACTTTCCTGTTCCCTCCATATTCCGAGAATATATACAAGTGAGCATTTTAGACTAGAACACAGGGATTATGGGTGTGGATCCCTTTATTTCAGAGTGCTTTTACTTGTTATCTCATCATAGTGTTGTTCCCACTATGATGATGAAACTGAGACCTAAAGGATTTAAGCTAGAATAAGAGCTAGTCAATGATACAGTTGGGAACAAAATCCAGGTTTATTGAATCCATGCTGTGCAGTGAAGTTATCTCAGGCCTAAGCTACTAAACCCTACACATTACAAAATGTCCTGTGTTGTGGGGGACTGGCCCTTGACAGGCCCCTGGTAGAGAACCTCTGAGCCTTGGAATATCATGCCTGCTAAGAGTGTTTTTGTGGGCCTGAGGCTGAGCAGCTGCAGTTCATCATGCAGGTGCCACATGCTAAAGCCCTTGACAGCAAGGCTTGGGTGAGCTCCCCTGCTGGACAGTACTTTGCACATGTTGTCCCCCATCATTGCTGGGAGAATTAAGCCTATCTCCATGGAACTCCACTGCAAGGGGAAACCTGAAAGTCTGCACCTGATTTTCCCTGGACATTGCCCACACACTTTTTCCCTTTCCTGATTGTAATCGGTATCCTTTCACTATAATAAACAAAGTAATGAGTGTAACAGCTTTTCTGAGTTCTATTAGTCTTTCTAACAAACCATCGTGCCTACAGGTGGTCTTGGTGACTCCTGACACAAGTGCCCTGACATTTCCCTTTAGACTGCACCTCTCTTAGCCCCATGATGTCAGCCTGTAATTCTATCAAGTCCACCGGCTATGGTTTGAAGGTTTGTGTCCCCCCCAAACTTTGAATGTTGGAACTTCAACCCCAAGGTGATGGTACTAATTGGTGGGGCCTCTTGGGGGGTGATTAAGTTATCGGGGTCCCATCCTCATGAAAGGGTTAGCACTCTCTGATGGGAGAGGTAGAAAGGAGTGCCCTAGTGCCCCTTTGCCCTTCCGCCTTCCACCATGTAAGGACACAACATTCATTCCCTCTGGAGAACATGTAAATGGGCACCATCTTAGAAGCTACCCAGACACGCAACCTGCTGGTGCCTGATCTTGGACTTCACAGCTTCCAGAACTGTGAGAAATAAAGTTCTGTTCTTTAAAATTACCTAGTCTCAAGAATTTTGTTATAGCAGCATGAATGGTTTAAGACAACAGGCTACCATTTGAAGAAGGCATTCATCAGGCCAGCTAATGTATGAACTAAAGTTTATTTACTCTCCCAAGATCTCTCTGTGATGAATGCGCTCCCATGGAAGAAGTGTGCTGCCTGGAACATCTGGCTGAACCTGGTGCTTGCACCTTCCCTGAAGCCATAAATCTTAGGGCTGGACCCACTAGTCTGTCACATGAACACATCTGGAGGTTTCTTGAAGATTCTGAGATTTGGAGAGGGAGAACTTGTGAGGCTAAAGTCTAAAGACATCAATTTTCAGGAACATCAGATTCCAAAGTATTATCCATGTAAATATTCAATGTCATAATCAAATATCCCACCAGAGAATGTAGCCAGTCTGGGTTGAATACAGAATTTTGTAACATATGTGGTTTGGGGGATAATTTTTTTAAGTTAATGAAATTGTCCTTTGGACAGAAAGAAGATTTAAGGCAATGAAGGAGTAAAACAAAATTAAAATGGGATAGGAAGGGTTAAAAAAGAGGTAATCCCCCAAAACATTAAAAGATCCTGAAATAGACTCAAGTGTGAGTTTTAGTAAATGACAAAATTGGTATTTCCAGCTAGAGGAGAGGATTAGTTACTCAGGCCATGGTATCAGGACATATGGTTTTATATTTAGGAAAACATAAAGGTTAGAGTTAGGAAAAGAAAGAGTTTTTTTTTTTCTTATTTGACACATTGAATAAAAAATCTAAATGGATTAAAGAGTTAAATGATAAAAATGGAGCCATAAGAGAGTTGGGAAAAAAATTGTTTCATTTGGAGTGTGGAAGATCTTTCAAAGGATAAAAATAAAAGAAGAGATGAAGAGATTTACTAGATAAAACTGAAAGCCTCGTATACCAAGCCTTACAAGCAAAATTAAAAGGTAAATGAAGCACTGGAAAAATGTTTGTACTATATAAGACACGCAAAAAAGGTTGAGTCCCAATACGGGAAGAGAACTTAATAAAAATAGATGAATGTCAATAAGAAATAGAAATATAGGTAAAGGACATAAAGAAGCAATTCACAAACAAGACAAAAGGTAAATACACAGGACAGAGATTCAACCTCAAGAATAGAAAACAGGGCGGGCGCGGTGGCTCAAGCCTGTAATCCCAGCACTTTGGGAGGCTGAGACGGGCGGATCACGAGGTCAGGAGATCGAGACCATCCTGGCTAACACGGTGAAGCCCTGTCTCTACTAAATAATACAAAAAACTAGCCGGGCGAGGTGGCGGGCGCCTCTAGTCCCAGCTACTGGGGAGGCTGAGGCAGGAGAATGGCGTAAACCGGTGAGGCGGAGCTTGCAGTGAGCTGAGATCCGGCCACTGCACTCCAGCCTGGGCGACAGAGCGAGACTCCGTCTCAAAAAAAAAAAAAAAAGAATGGAAAACAAAAAACAAACAATCAAAAGGATAACATGCTATTTTTCACTATGAAACTGGCCACATCAGTTGCAGTACCACCAGGAAACAGGAACAACTTCACATATTTACCAAGAGGGGATAATAATTCAGAGGCTTGGTTACACAGGTGATGGAAAAGCCAAGGGTGTAAACAGAGGACCATGAAGTAACTTAGAGGAAATTAGCAGTAACAGAAGAAGATGATCACCTTTAGGCTGAAAGGACAGGATGAGGAAGTGATGCTGCCAGAGCCAAGGGCTGGGGACACCCCTCACTCAACCCTCCAGGGAACATAGCAGCTACCAGAGATGTCTTCTCCAGTAGAGAGGGAGGGAGAGAAATACTTTGGCTTCCCCCTTCCTTTTATATTCCAGTCTCCCATTTACACTGCCCATTGGCCACACCTAGATGGATAAAGCTGGATAAATGAGGCCTGCTGTGGTCAGCCCTCCTCTGTAACACACAGCAGAGAAAGTGAAGGGTGAGAAAGAGGTCTGAGGACAAACTGGCCGGGACTACACACTGATAAAGGCTAAAGCCATGACAATGTTTTAAGGATGCAATGAAATGCTACTTTTATACAAGGCTGCTGCTGTACCAATTTACAATTTACAACTCTTCAGGTGAAGAAACCTGGTAATGTCTGCCAAAGCTTTAAGAAGATGCCCTTTGACCTAGCAATTGTAGTTCTAAGAATTTGTCCTAAGAAATATTGGTGATAGAGGAAAAGCAGCATGCAGCTTAAGCCAGGGTCCCCTTGTCCTCAGCCCCTACTTCTGCAATTGATCTGCTCCCACCCCATGTCAACCTGGAGATAACTCAGTAGCTCTTCAAGTTCCCCCAAAGATTCTACCGAAACACAAGTCAATGAATAATGTAGTCCAAGCTTGTCCAGCCCGTGGCCTGTGAGCCGCTTGAAGCCCGGGACAACTTTGAATGCGGCCCAACACAAATTCATAAATTTTCTTAAGACATTATGAGATTTTTTGCGATTTTTAAATTTTTTTTAGTTCGTCAGCTGTTGTTAGTGTTAGTGTATTTTATGTGTGGCTCAAGACAATTCTTCTTTTTCCAATGTGGCCCAGGGAAGCCAAAAGTGGACACCCTGAGACTTTACTGAAGATTTTGTAGAGGAGATAAAAGAGGGAGTTTACAGCACATCAATAGAAAATTATGAGTCTTCATCCGATGTTTCTGTTACCCCAAATCCCTTTTGTGCCCCACCACCCCTGTGCTTCTCTTTCAGAGCATGCAGCCCTAGTTCCCGCTCACTCTTCTCTGCCCTTTCATTCTTTTGTTTTGCCGCCTATTCTCACTCCTGCTCCAGTCATTACACCCAAACCCATTCTGGAATTCAGAAAAATACAGAACTCTCCTGCTATCAGATGTCACTCTCCATAGAAGGAAACAGAAGCTTAAATTACAAATTCTTTCTTCTGTCACATGTATGAGGATATCCCTCACATCATTATTTATAATAAAAGGTTTAAAATCTAACTGTTCAAGAGTAGGGGATTGGTGACTCTCTTTTGAGGAAATGCAATGTAGTTATAAAACACCACGCTGCAGAAAATCAGCTGACATCAAAAACAAACAAACAAACAAACAAGAAAACCATTTCAACTATTGAAACCAGATTGGGTTTATTTTATTTAAACAAGTAAAAAACAAATAAAATGATACTCTCAGAACAAAAGCTTTGTTGGTGGCCAAATAGAGAAAGCAGGAAAGATCTCAGCTGGATTTTAGTTGTAATCAACGTATAAAGGCCAGAGAAGGTGGGAAGCAGTTCCATATTGGCCCCAGCTGGTAGTAGTTGATGGGCGTGATATTGGTAATTCTTTCTGTCAACAGCCACATAGTAAATATTGTCAGATTTGTGGTCCATTTGGTTTCTCTTGCAATGGCACAAATCTGTTACTTAGCACCAAAGCCTCCACATAAACAGATGAATGAGCATCACTGTGTTCCCATAAAATCTTACTTAAAGACTCTGAAATTTGAATGTCATAATCTTTTCATGGGTCATGAAATATTCTGTTTTTTCCAACCACTTAAAAATGTGAAAACCAACTGAGCATGGTGGCATGTATCTGTAGTCCCAGTTACTCAGGAGGCTGAGTTGGGAGGATCACTTGAGCCCAGGAGTCTGAGGTTACAGGGAGCTATGATTGTACCACTGTACTTCAGCCTGGGCAACAGAGCAAGACTCTGTCACTTAAAAAGAAAAAGAAAAAAATTAAAATAATTTAAAAATGTGAAAACTATTCTTACTTTGGGAACCAGAAAAACAACAACAACAACAAAAAAAAAGAGGCCACAGACCAAATCATGGGCCATATTTTGCTGATCCCTGAATTAGGAAATCATGATTTTGATCCCATTGAGTCAAAGCACTTAGCAAAATGTTGAAACTGTAGGGAGAAAAATACTTTTTCTCACTCAACACTTAGTTTAAGGCTGGGGCACCTATAACAAAAGAGAAATTAACAAGAAAAAAGCATACAAACTTATTTAATATTAAGTTTGACATGTTATGAAAGAATTCAGAAATAGAGACCCAAAGGAACAGAGAAAACTGTATTTTTATGCTAAGTTTAATGAAGAAGTGGATAAGTATAGAGAAATAAGATTGGACAAAATGGGTACAATCTCATGGTAATAAATGGGAAAATTTAGCAAAGCCTGTTTATTCAGATTCTTCTCTGGGTTCCTGTGTCTTCAGGGATGAGAATATCACTTTCCTCCAGGTTTAGGGAAGGAACCTTTGGAATGACAGTTTTATGACCTCCCTCAGGGGAGAAGGCTGAGGAGAAAGTGAAAGTAACCTTCCTGCTTCTGCTATTTTCTCAAATGCCAAAGTGCCATATTTTGGGGTAGCATGTCCTGAATCCTATGAAAACAAAAACAGGCAAAACAAATCTCCAGTGAATGGGTCCTTTTGTGTTTTCTAAGTGCAGTAGAGAGAATGGCCTTAAAGATGTTTAAATATGTTACATTACATGTGTCAAATGGTCTCTTTTCAATTGAAATGACCAGAGCTAAAAGAAATGTGTAGCCATGAGGACACTGTAACCTATGAATGACATGCTGAGACCAGAAACCCAAAATCATGGTAACTGAGAGTGATGCTAAGGCCCTAAGTTTTGGTCACACTGTCATCTAAGTAAGAACCTGACCAAAAAAGGGGAATTTTTAAAACAAAATTATGGAAGGTCATTGTTTTGGACTGAGCTGATGCATTAGGCCCCAACAGATCAAACCAAACCAAGACACAGTCATTCATGCTAAATGTGACATAATCAACTAAGACTAAGGAAACACATAGATCCTAGACCAGACCAGATTTTGTTTTTCTCCTGTAAACAGGATGTGCCAGCATAAGGAGGTACCCTCTACAAATGTCCTCGTTCCTACCTTTGCAAAACTGACCGTTCTACTGTTTCCCTGTGGGTTTCAAGACCAAATAAGTACATTTATGATGGTGATAGTGACATCAATAACTAAAGTTTTGCTTGGTCAATCTCTCAAAATTGAGAAAATGACCAAAAGGGGGGAATTGTTAAAGCAAACTAAATAGGGCCTGAGAAGGACTCCATACTTCAGTATCTGAGTCCTTATGGATGAACTGCAACCTAACTTAACAGGTAGATAAGATTGAAAACCTAACTTGGGAGTATGCGCCTGTAACAATAGCTGAGTCTTAGCCAATCCAGCAGCCACACTTCAACCACTCATAGACTGCTGAGTGTTCAAACTCGGCAAACACCAAGCTGTAACCAATCCAGTTGTTTCTGTACCTCACTTCCGATTTCTGTATGTTACTTCCCTTTTTTTGTCTACAAACTTTTTCTGTCCACGAGGCATCCTTTCCAAATCTGCTATAATTCCGGGGGCTGCCCAATTCGTGAATCATTCATTGCTCAATTAAACTCCTTTAAATTTAATCCAGCTGAAGTTTTTCTTTTAATACATGGCAAAGGGACTTTGCAGACACAATTAAGTTATGGACCTTAAAATAAGGAGAGTGTCTGGGTGGGCCCAATATCATCATATGAGCCTTCAGAAACAGACAACTTTCTTCACCTGGAGTTAGAAAGATGCAGCAGAAGGAAAGTCAGAAAGATTCTAAGAGTGAAAGGGATTCTGGTCACTGTAGCTAAAGGAGGCACATGGAAAACACAAGTAGGAAAGAGGGCAACCTTTAGGAGCAAAGGCTGGTCCCTGCTGACAGCCAGCAAGCAATCAGGGACTTCAATCCTACAACCTCAAGGAACTGAATTCAGCCAAAAACCAGAATGAGCATGGAAATGGATCATTCTCCAGAGCCTCCAGTAAGGACTACAGCCCTACCTACACCTCCAGGCCCTGGAGACTCTAAGCAGAGAAGCCAGTTGAGCCCACTGGACTTCTGACCTGCAGAAACTGTGATATGATAAATTTATGCTGTTTCAAGCTGCTAAATTTAAGGTAATTTGTTCCAGCAGCAATAGGAAATGAATACACTGATAGTTCATTTTTGAAAATGGGAGTGTATACTTCTGCCTTTCTCTTGGAAAACACAAGATTCTTATACACAGATGTCTGAGTGGCTGAAGGCCAATCAAAACTCAGCAGACTTGTGGTGAGATTACAAAATTGACAAGTACACAGTATAGAATGGAGGTAGTCCTAGAGAAAGAATATGAGATTGGGAATGAAAAGACCTGGTTTCAAACATCGGTTCCATAGTTCCGTAACTGTATTTGTGGTCTAATTATTTAATCTTCCTGATCTCAATTTTCTCATCTGTAAAAGGAGATAAGAATTTTCACTAATCGTGATGGTTAATATCGAGTGTCAACTTTATTGGATTGAAACATGCAAAGTATTGTTCCTGGGTGTGTCTGTGAGGGTGTTGCCAAAGAAGATTAACATTTGAGTCAGTGGACTGGGAGAGGCAGACCCACCCTCAATCTGGGTGGGCATCATCTAATCAGCTGCCAGCACAGCTAGAATAAAGCGGGCAGAAGAACGTGGAAGGGCTAGACTTGCTGAGTCTTCTGACCTTCATATCTTTCTCCCATGCTGGATGCTTCCTGCCCTCGAACATCAGACTCCAAGTTCTTCAGCTTGTGCACTGTTGGACTTACACCAGTGATCTGCCAGGGAATCTCAGGCCTTCAGCAACAGACTGAAGGCTGCACTGTCTGCTTTCCTACTTTTGAGGTTTTTAGGACTCAGACTGGCTTCCTCACTCCACAGCTTGCAGATGGCCCATTGTGGGACTTCACCTTGTGGTCGTGAGTCAATACCCCTTAATAAACTCTCTTTGATACATACATCTGTCCTATTAGTTCTGTCCATCTAGAGAACCCTGACTAATACACCAACTGAGCTGCCTGGCTCTTTTATTATTGTTAACAGTTAATTTGGCTTGCACAAAGCCTAGGTTTCAGGCAGGTCTGGGAAGCCAGCTCATCACTGCTCCCACTTCAACTCAAACAGCAGTACCTGAAAGTTTATTTGAAGATAAGTTTTCCTGCTGGGAAACAAACAGAATAGCTACCACCTCTGAAACTCAGACCTAGCTGCCTCCTTTTCACTGGCTCCCACATCCAGTTGTTCTCCCCATCCTTAGCAACTCTGCCTCCCTTCCCATAAAGTCCCTGCCTTGTTCAAGCCTGAGTCATTTCTTTCCTGGACCACCATGGTGGTTTCTAACCATTCTCTTCCTTCAACCATGGAAACTGCCTGAGACTCAGTTTTCTTATCTGTAAATTTCAAATGCCACCCTCCTCAGGTTGCAAAATGAAATGATAATGATATTTTTTGTGAACCACAGAACACTGATAAAATATGGTATAACAAGATTCAGTCAACAGAGACCCACTTGCCCTAGTTTAAATATGAAATATGAAGGTTTTATGAAACTCAAAGTCTGCCAGGATCTCATCTTGGCTCCTATTTTCACTGCTCTCCCTTCCCATTCTTTTTCCCCCTCCTTTGCTCCCCAGTTCACAGGGCAGAACCTGGCCACATACAATGGATCCTGAGTTGTTTACATCTCTCACATCCTAACAGACCAGACACTGTTATTAGATATACATTTTTAAAAGTCTGCTTAAACCCATTGAGTGCCATTGCGTAATTTCAAAGCTTAGTCCATTTTCTGCTGCTGTAACAGAATACCACAGAGTGGGTAATTTATATTTTATAAAGTGTATTTGGTTCATGAATCTGGAGACTGGGAAATTCAAGGGCACGGCAGCATCTCCTGGTAAGGGCTTTCATACTGTGTAATAACATGGTGGGAAAGCTGAAGGGCAAGTTGGTGCATGTGGAAGAGACTGCAAGAAGGAAGCAAACTTAATTTTATAAGAATCCGATCTCATGAAAACAAATTTACTCTTGAGAGACCCAACTCACTACTAAGATAATGACATTAATCTCTTCTTGGGGGTTTAGCCCTCATGACTCAATAACCTCTTTAAGATCCTACTTCTTAATATTGTTCCATTGGCAATTAAGTTTCCAATACATGAACTTTTGGGGATACATTCAAACTATAGTGGAAGCTAATCCCAAACACCTTTTCCTGCACCCAGGGTCCTTTATGACTTAGCTCCCATCTCTCATCTGCCTCAGCCTCCATTTTGCATCCTGCCTTCTGCCCACTGAAACCTCTTTTAGTCCCCAAACATCTCTAGCTCTATAGTGTCTCTCCACTGTGGTAGCTTATGCTCCCTCCTTATGGAGTACCTAAACCCTCACCTGTCTGCCCACTGCTGAAGACTAAGCTGAAATGTTACCTGCTCCATTCTTACTCCTTTGGGCTCCTAAAGCACTGCGTATGTATAATAGTGCATACATGTACACACATATATATCAGTGTGTACATTCTAAATGTTAGTATGTGTACACATTAGAACAATTTTTTAAAAGGTAAAATCATGACTCATACAGATGAAAAATGAACATGTGTTAAGGATTTTATCAGTTAATGAATCAATGAGAGAACCAGATGTCATAATCATTTCAAAGGAGAAATTTTTAAAATGCAAATTTATAGGAGTTAAGGAATGTTGAAATGAATGTGCAAATGGAGTCAAAGGTAGCATTTTCCACAGCAGAGGAGAAAAATCAATTGAACTTCTACCAGTTAGGGCAGAATTTGCATGTCTAAAGGTAAGAAGTATTTTTCATTGCTATCAGTTATCTATAATTTATCAAGAAGTAAAATAGCTTCCATAGAATCAGAATCAGATAATCCCTGAGGTGTCCTTTAGAGTCTAAATAATACACAGTTTTCCACTTAAGCACATTTTGTTTCCTGCAGTACCCACCAAATGCTTACCAAACCCTAGCAGCCTTTCTTAGAAGGTAGCTACTAGAACTGGGCCACAAGAAAGTCAGAGAATATCAAAGGGCAAGGTTGATTTCATATTCCCCTAGAGGAGAGCTGCCTTCAATTCTTCCTAAAAGCAGGGTTGGTATCAGAGGTGTGAGGATTAGGAGGGTGGTTGGGGGTGCTGGGGAGGGGAGGAGTTTTGCAAACACTCCTTTTGTACATGGCTGTAATAGATTTCCATTCGTACCTATTTGGATTTCATGAAGCAAATTTGATGTCCTGTCAGATTTGTTAAAATTAGGTTTTAACCAATGCTTTGATTTTAATATTTGTCCCCTCTAAAACTCATGTTGAAATTTGATTGCCAATGTAATGGTATGGGAGTTGGGGCCTTTAAGAGGTTATTAGGCCATGAGGATTCTACCCTCACAGGTTGGTTTAATGCCTTAATAAAAGAACTTGCAGAAGCAGGCTCTCTGGTTCTTCTGCACCTTTGCCATGTGAGGAACAGTGCTCCTCTCTGGAGGATGTAGCACTCAAGGCGTCATCTTGGGCATAGACACAAGGCCCTTATCAGCCACCAAAGCTGCCAACACCTTGATATTGGACTTCCCAACCTCCAGAACTGTGAGTCAATACATTTCTGTTCATTATAAATTACCCAGTCTGTGATATTCTGTTATAGCACCACAAAAGAACTTAGACAACCAATAAATGAAAACTTAAAATGGGCAGAACATAAAAGCAACACATATTTTTGGGGTAAGGGGACCAGGAATAGCTATATTCTCCCTTTTATTGTGTCTCACAGTTTTACTTCCAGACACACATCTTCTTTGTGGAAGTGCCCACACCTTAGAGGTCTGAGACTTGCTATGAATCTTTTTTTAGTGCCTTTTCATAGTAAAAAAAAAAAAAAAAAAAAGAAAGAAAAGAAAAGGTTCAATCATTTCCCTCAGACTGGCCTAAAAGGAGCCTTCCCCTTGTGGCCAGTGGAGGCTCTTTCTCCTTCTCCAGAGCTGCATTTTAATGAGACCCCAAGGGAGACTTTGGGATGCAGGGAGCCAGCACTTTAGTTTAATTTAAGTGTCCAGCTCTTTTTATTTTATTTTTCTTCTTTCTGTGTCTTGGGCAGCTCCACTAGCTCCAGCTGAGGAGTTTAACTCATTTAACACTTCCAGATGCTCCCTGTTCTGAAGCACCAATGCTTGTGGCTTGTTGAAAAGTCCTTAGGAGACTCAGGGACATGAGAATAATGTATCCAGTGACCATAAGGCTGTCTTTAAAAGAAGAACATCTTGTCGGTGAGGAAAATTCCACCTTTGTCACTTGCTTTGCATCATCTTCAAGGCCCAATTGAAGTATTTCCTCAGCATTCATTTGGCATCATTTATTAAGCACCTGTTTTAGGTTCTAGCACTTCGAAGATGAGGAAGCACAGAACCTACTTCTAATGAGGCTGCTGTCTAGTATATGACAAACACCAAAACAGACTACTATAAACAGCCTGAAGGTGGCCAGAGGCACATGATTAGAAGAAAAAAGCAAGGAGCAGAACAGCCTGAGTGATACAATCCCATCTGAGTAACAAGAGTTATTTATACATATATATGGAGAGAAGATACATATGCTTACATATGAGCAGAACATTTCTGAAAGCATACTGGATGACTGGTTATCTCTGAAGGCTTGGCTTTGGGGACTCTGGCATACAGGGCAATTTTTAATTTCACTTTATATCCCTCTGTATGTTCAAAAACCATTCTTTTTACAGTGAGCATACATTACATATAGAATAAAACAACAGCAACTAGCATGGCAGTACTACCAGAGAGGTACATACAGTGAGTTATGTAAGCAATGAAACAAATCATAAAATCCAAATTCAAGAATTTTCCTAATTATCTTAGATGGAACAATTTCTAGATTGTCATAGTTGTTGCTTACACATTTATGATATGTGACACTTATTCTCTACCACAGCCTGCCTTCCTGCCTTCCTTCTTTCCTTCCCTTCTTACTTCCATGGATGTTTACTGAGGTTCTACTATGCACAAGCTAGATGATTCAATATTGTATTAGTTATCAAGCTTGACAGCATGTGACAGAAAGAAAAAACTAAAATGGCGGCTTAAAGAATCTAATTTTATTTTTCTCACACATGACGAGGTCTAGAGGTAGGCACTCATCCAAGGATGAGTGTCGTGGGGTGGTCAAGGACCCAGGCTTTATCTAGCTTTCTGTTCTCCCATCCTTGGCATGGCCTCTCAGGGTCTAAGTTGGCTGCTCCAGATTCAGCTCCAGTATTCAAATTCTAACAAGCAGAAAGAAATAAAGAGGGGCTCCTGTCCTTCCTTTTAAAGGAGACTTCCTAGAACTACCACACTACAATCTGCTTAAATCTAATTGGCCAGAACTTAGCCATATGATCGCATCTCACTGCAAGGGAAGCTGGGATGTGTAGAGCAGCTGGGACATGTAGTATTTTAGCTGGGTGCATCACTGCCCTCAATAAATCTGGAATTCTATTTTTTTTTTGGAGACAAGGTCTCACCCTGTTGTCCAGGCTGGAGTACAGTGGCATGATCATGGCTCACTGCAGCCTCGACCACCCAGACTCAGATGATTCTTTCACCTCAGCCTCCTGAGTAGCTGAAACTACAGGTGCATGCCAAAATGCTCATCTGATTTTTTTGCATTTTTTGTAGAGATGAGGTTTTGCCATGTTGCCTAGGCTGATATTGAACTCCTGGGCTCAAGTGATCTACTCGCCTCAGCCTCCTAAAGTCCTGGGATTACAGGCATAAGCCACCACACCTAGCCTGGGATTATGTTTCTAATGAAAGACTGGAAACTAGATATTGGGAGTTCATTAGCAATCAATGTCTGCTGCAAATGGGAGCCAAAACAGAAAGTTCCTGTCTTTATAGTGCTTATACTCTAGGTGAGAAATCTGACATTAATCAAACAATCACAAAAATAACTTTAAAATTGCACTCTATGGAAAGTGAGGTCAAGAAACACTTCCTGGGTCTTGGAAGTATATTCTTAAGGACCTAATCTACTGTTGGGAGAAACTTTTTCTAAGGAAGCATGAAATGGGACTGAAAAAAAAAAAGTAGGCAGAGGTCAGCCATGCAGGGCCTTGTCTACCTTAAGGTTTTGATCTTTATTGTAAAACAAAGGCCAGTGATTAAAGGGTTTTGAACAGGTTAGGAGGTAACTTTTTACCCTGCTATGGTTATGCTTTGAAAATATTTTATTGACAGTTTAGTGCAGAATGCACTAAAGAAGAGGAAAACTGGATGTGATGGGGGAACCTACACACTGGCAGAAGGATAATGATTGATGTCCAGCCCATTTCAGAGTGGCCAGAGAAACAGTGCCAGCCCTTTTTGGATATTGACAGTGGTCAGTGGTGGGGCTGCACAACATTGTGCTATATGTCTTGTTCTTTCCTACCCAACTGGGAGTTGGCAGTGGAGCTACAACCACAGGAGAGGAATGTCTGTGTTGAGTCATGTGGACCCATGTGTTACTCATCTTTTCTCCCCAAGGATAGCACAGCCTGCTGAACATGGCTGTCTACCCAACCGACCTTCCACCCACCTTCCTCCCGATAACAGAACCTTGGTTCACTCAATTGCATGATGAAAACTCTTTGATCTCAGGGAGGTAGAGATCCTCCAGCCTCACAGGATGGACTTATGATTGGTCTAAAGCAGATATAATAATCCCATACCTCTTTCCAGATACTTTCCCAGCCTTCATCTAGCAAGAGATGAACTTGTGACTCATTGAGATTAAAGAGGGGTTTCTGGGAATGTTTTCTTCATAATAAGAGAAGGTGTTAGAGGATTGTTGTAAGTTACCATGCTTTCTCCCCTTTTCTTGCTTGGGGCATTGAAGTGAAAATATCATGTTTGAAGCTGAGCGGCACCTTTCAGTTATGAGGCTGAAAGCTCAAGGACCAAAATCCAACATCCTCATGGCAGATCAGAAAGATAGGATCTATCTAGGCTTCTGATGACATTGAGGAACCACTGCACTCAGCTTGGAGCTACCTCCCAACAGATTTCTTAGAATGCAAGGTGATTATATGTATCTATTGCTTAAGTAAACGTTAATGTAGTATTCTTTTACTTGCAGCCATAGGCATCCTGACTAATACATTTGGTAAATATTGAATTGAATCAAATGAACCAACTTCATCTCAGCTGTGGTTAAACTTGAGTAACCTTAGGCAAATTATTTTACCTCTCAGATTTCAGTTTTTCCTCCTCAAAATTGACTGGTAATGATAACCATCTCTTAAGGGATGTTCTGAGAAATAAACAAGGTAATACATATAAACACATTTAGTGATCTCTATAGTCCAAATGCAAGTATAAAAGATTAAAATACTGTTGTCTGTTATACTTCTTAAATGCACACAGATATTACTATTTTAGTAGCTAGAAACAGAGCCAATTTTCTTATTGGTATTCTTCTATTCAGTAAAGTAGGTAATATAAATTGTATGAATACACATTTCCCCCCCCTCCCCATTGAGATTCAATAAAGCCATTTTTAGTTTGCTTGGTGAAAAAATATAGTAACCATGTTAATCTTTCCTAAATTAGCTCTCAAACCAAGAAAAAAAAATGGTTGCTTAGCATTAATGTATGAGAACTAAAATGTTCTTTGAAATCAGAAAGACTTATATTTGAATGTTGATACTTCCACTTCTGAGCTTTGAGACACTGGTATATTTAATTTCTGTATATTACATGAGGATGATAATGCCTACCTTATCATGTATAAAAATTCAAAGGAGATGATTAAGGATGGTCCAATACTACTCACAACTCTGGCCCTCACCATATCCCACTCAACTATTTACTGCTTCTTAGCTAACCCCTCCACTGAAGGAAAAGTTGTTCATTCTTATTAGGGCCTTTGATTGATCAGGGCCCAGGATATTACTGGGCCATATTTTATTAGTGGATAAAGACACAACATACCAAAATATCAGTGCCTTGCATGATAACCCTTTTGCTCTTCTGCACCCATGAGAGGAAGATTCACTTCTACCTCTTCTTTTTCATGCATGTGGTAGGCAGAATTCTAAGATGGTCCCCAATGATCTCCTCCTGATACTCATACCTACACATAATCTCATCCCCTTAAGTGTGGGCTGGACCTGGGGAGTTTCTTCTTTTTCTTTTTTTTTTAAGTGGCTTTATTGAGATATTATTCACATATGATTCATTCATTTAAAGTGTGTAATTCAGTGGTTTTATTCAAAAAAATTCAGTATTAAATAAAGTGTACTCAAAGATATATGAAACCATCACCAACAACAATATCTGAACATTTTCATCATCTGAAAAGGAAACTGTATACACTTTAGTTATCAACTCCCTATTCCCTTAAGCCTCAGCAAGGACTAATCTACTTTCTGTCTCTAAATATTTGCCTATTTGGACATTTTATATAAATGAAATCATATAATATATGGTCCTTTTGTGACTGGTTTCTTTCACTTAGCATAATGGTTTCAAAGTTCATCCATCTTGTGGCATGTAACAGTATTTCATTCCTTTTTATGACTGAATAATATTCCATTGTATGGATATATCACATTTAGTTTATCCATTCATCAGTTATGAACATTCGTGTTTCCACCTTTTGGCTATTATGAATAATGCTGCTACAAACCTTCATGTACAAGTTTTTGTGTAGACATGTTTTCATTTCTCTTGCATCCATACCTTGGAGTGGAATTGTTGGAAATGCTCAATCATTTGAGGAACTTTCAGACTGTTTTCCAAATGGTTTCAACATTTTACATTTCCTCCAGCAGTGTATGAGGGTCTTGAATTCTCCACATCCTCACCAACAGGTTCTTTTCTTTTTTTAAAATTAAATTAGCAATGTTAGCATGAAGTGGTATCTCCTTGTGGTTTTTATGGATGTTGAGCATCGTTTCATGTGCTTTTTAGCCATTTGTGTATCTTCTTTGGAGAAATTTCCATTTTTAAATTGGATTATTTGTACTTTTATTGTTGAGTTGTAAGAGTTCTGTGTATTCTGGATACAATCCCTTATCAGATATACAATCTGTAAATATTATCTTCTATTCCATAAGCTGTATTTTTACTCTCTCGATAGTGTCTTTCGATGCACAAAATTTTCAATTTTGATAAAATCCAATCCATTTTTTTTCATTGCTCACATGTTTGGTGTCAGATCTAAGACTCCATTGCCAAATCCAGGGTCATGAAGATTTATCTCTGTGTTTTATTCCAATAAGTGCATAGTTTTAGTTTTGACATTTTGATCTTGATCCATTTAGAGTTAATTATTTGTATATGTTATGCAGTAAGTGTCCAAATTAATTATTTTCCCTGTGACTATACAGTTGTTCCAGTGCCTTCATTGAAAAAAATATCTTTCCCCATGGAATGGTCTTGGCACCCTTCCTGAAAATCAGATGATCACAAACACATGTGCTTATTTCTGGACTCTCAATTCTCTTCCATTGAGCTATATGTCTATCCTTATGCCAATATCACACTTCCTTCATTACTGTTACTTCAGAGTAACTTTCAAAATCTGGAAGTATGGGTCCTCCTACTTTGTTCTTCTTTTTCAAGACTTTTTTGGCTTTTCTGGATTTCTTGCAATTCCATTTGGATTTTAGAATCAGCTTATCAATTTCTACAAAGCAGTCAGCTAGGATTCTGATAGGGATTACATTGAATCTGTAGATCAATTTGGAAAGTATTGCCATCTTAGCAATATCAAGGCTTCCAATCCAAGAACATGAGATTTTAAAAATTTATTAAGATTTCCCTTTAATTTCTTGCAACAGTGTTTTGTAGTTTTCTGAGTACAAGTTTTATTCTTCTTTTAAGTTTATTCCTAAGTATTTTATTCTTTTTGATGCTATTGTAATAGGATTAATTTCATAATTTTATTTTTGATTTGTTCATTATAAGTGTATAGAAATATAATCTTTTTAATATATTCTTTAAGTTCTAGGGTACATGTGCACAATGTGCAGGTTTGATACATAGGTATTTATGTGCCATATTGGTTTGCTGCACCCATCAACTCATCATTTACATTAGGTATTTCTCCTAATGCTAGCCCTCCCCTAGCCCCCACCCCCAGACAGGCCCCGGTGTGTGATGTTCCTTGTTCTGTGTCCAGGTGATCTCATTGTTCACTTCCCACCTATGAGTGAGAACATGCGGTGTTTGGTTTTCTGTCCTTGTGATAGTTTGCTGAGAATGATGGTTTCCAGCTTCATCCATGTCCCTGCAAAGGACATGAACTCATCCTGTTTGATGGCTGCATAGTATTCCATGGTGTATATGTGCCACATTTTCTTAATCCAGTCTATCATTGATGGACATTTGGGTTGGTTCCAAGTCTTTGCTATTGTGAATGGTGCCACAATAAACATACCTGTGCATGTATCTTTATAGTAGCATGATTTATAATATTTTGGGTACATACCCAGTAATGGGATTGCTAGGTTAAATGGTAATTCTAGTTCTAGATCCTTGAGGAATCACCACATTGTCTTCCACAATGGTTGAACTAATTTACACTCACACCAACAGTGTAAAAGTGTTCCTATTTCTCCACATCCTCTCCAGCATCTGTTGTTTCCTGACTTTTTAATGATTGCCATTCTAACTGATGCGAGGTAGTATCTGATTGCGGTTTTGATTTGCATTTCTCTGATGACCAGTGATGATGAGCATTTTTTCATGGGTCTGTTGACTGATAGATGTCTTCTTTTGTGAAGTGTCTGTTCATACCCTTTGTCCACTTTTTGATGGGGTTGTTTGCTTTTTTCTTGTAAATTTGTTTGAGTTCTTTGTAGGTTCTGGATATTAACCCTTTGTCAGATGGGTAGATTGAAAAAATTTTCTCCCATTCTGTAGGTTGCCTGTTCACTCTGATGGTAGTTTCTTTTGCTGTGCAGAAGCTCTTTAGTTTAATTAGATCCCATTTGTCAATTTTGGCTTTTGTTGCCATTGCTTTTGGTGTTTTAGACATGAAGTCCTTGCCCATGCCTATGTCCTGAATGGTATTGCCTAGGTTTTCTTCTAGGGTTTTTATGGTATTAGGTCTAACATTTAAGTCTCTAATCCATCTTGAATTAATTTTTGTATAAGGTGTAAGGAAGGGCTCCAGTTTCAGCTTGCTACTTATGGCTAGCCAGTTTTCCCAGCACCATCTATTAAATAGGGAATCCTTTCCCCATTTCTTGTTTTTGTCATGTTTGTCAAAGATCAGATGGTTGTAGATGTGTGGTGTTATTTCTGAGGCTTCTGTTCTGTTTCACTGGTCTATATGTCTGTTTTGGTACCAGTACCATGCAGTTTTGCTTACTGTAGCCTTGTAGTATAGTTTGAAGTCAGGTAGCGTGATACCTTTAGCTTTATTCTTTTTGCTTAGCATTGTGTTGGCAATGTGGGCTCTTTTTTGATTCCATATGAACTTTGGAGTAGTTTTTTCCAATTCTGTGAAGAAAGTCATTGATAGCTTGATGGGGATGGCATTTAATCTATCAATTACCTTGGACAGTATGACCATTTTCATGATATTGATTCTTCCTACCCATGAGCATGGAATATCCTTCCATTTGTTTGTGTCCTCTTTTATTTCACTGAGCAGTGGTTTGTAGTTCTCCTTGAAGAGGTCCTTCATATCCCTTGTAAGCTGTATTCCTAGGTATTTTATTCTCTTTGAAGCAATTGTGAATGGGAGTACACTCATGATTTGGCTCTCTGTCTGTTAATGGTGTATAGGAATGCTTGTCATTTTTGCACATTGATTTTGTATCCTGAGATTTTGCTGAAGTTGCTTATTAGCTGAAGAAGATTTTGGGCTGAGACGATGGGGTTCTCTAAATACACAATCATGTCATCTGCAAATAGATACAATTTGACTTCCTTATTTCCTAATTGAATACCCTTTATTTCTTTCTCTTGCCTGATTGCCCTGGCCAGAACTTCCAACACTATGTTGAATAGGAGTGGTGAGAGAGGGCATCATTATCTTGTGCCAGTTTTCAAACGGAATGCTTCCAGTTTTTGCCCATTCAGTATGATATTGGCTGTGGGTTTGTCATAAATAGCTCTTAGTATTTTGAGATACGTTCTATCAATATCTGGTTTATTGAGAGTTTTAGCATGAAGGGCTGTTGAATTTTGTTGAAGGCCTTTTCTGCATCTATTGAGATGATCATGTGCTTTTGTCATTGGTTCTGTTTATGTGATAGATTGCATTTATTGATTTGCGTATGTTGAACCAGCCTTGCATCTCAGGAAGGAAGCCCACTTGATCATGGTGGATAAGCTTTTTGATGTGCTGCTGGATTCGGTTTGCCAGTATTTTATTGAGGATTTTCACGTTGACGTTCATCAGGGATATTGGTCTAAAATTCTCTTTTTTTTGTTGTGTCTCTGCCAGGCTTTGGTATCAGGATGATGTTGGCCTCATAAAATGAGTTAGGGAGGATTCCCTCTTTTTCTATTGATTAGAATAGTTTCAGAAGGAATAGTACCAGCTCCTCTTTGTACATCTGGTAGAATTCGGCTGTGAATCTGTCTGGTCCTGGACTTTTTTTGGTCAGTAGGCTATTAATTATTGCCTCAATTTCAGAGCCTGCTATTGGTCTATTCAGAGGTTCAAATTCTTCCTCGTTTAGTCTTGGGAGGGTATATGTGTCCAGGAATTTATCCATTTCTTCTAGGTTTTCTAGTTTATTTGCATAGAGGTGTTTATAGTATTCTCTGATGGTAGTTTGTATTTCTGTGGGATCGGTGGTGATATCCCCTTTATCATTTTTTATTGTATCCATTTGATTCTTCTCTCTTTTCTTCATTATTAGTCTTGCTAGCAGTCTATCAATTTTGTTGATCTTTTTAAAAAACCAGCTCCTAGATTCATTGATTTTTTTTGAAGGGTTTTTTGTGTCTCTATCTCTTTCAGTTCTGCCCTGATCTTATTTCTTGCCTTCTGCTAGCTTTTGAATGTGTTTGCTCTTGCTTCTCTAGTTCTTTTAATTGTGATGTTAGGGTGTCGATTTTAGATCTTTCCTGCTTTCTCTTGTGGGTATTTAGTGCTATAAATTTCCCTCCACACACTGCTTTAAATGTGTCCCAGAGATTCTGGTATACTGTGTTTTTGTTCTCATTAGTTTCAAAGAACATCTTTATTTCTGCCTTCATTTCATTATTTAACCAGTAGTCATTCAGGAGCCATGTGTTCAGTTTCCATGTAGTTGTGCAGTTTTGAGTGAGTTTCTTAATCCTGAGTTCTAATTTGATTGCACTGTGGTCTGAGAGAGAGTTTGTTGTGATTTCTGTTCTTTTACATTTGCTGAGGAGTGCTTTACTTCCAATTATATGGTCAATTTTGGAATAAGTGCGATGTGGTGCTGAGAAGAATGTATATTCTGTTGATTTGGAGTAGAGAGTTCTGTAGAAGTCTATTAGGTCTGCTTGTTGCAGAGCTGAGTTCAGGTCCTGGATATCTTTGTTAACCTTCTGTCTCATTGATCTAATATTGACAGTGGGTTATTAAAGCCTCCCATTATTATTGTGTGGGAGTCTAAGTCTCTTTGTAATTCTCTAAGGACTTGTTTTATGAATCTGGGTGCTCCTGTATTGGGTGCATATATATTTAGGATAGTTAGCTTTTCTTGTTGAATTGATCCCTTTACCATTAGGTAATGGCCTTCTTTGTCTCTTTTGATCTTTGTTGGTTTAAAGTCTGTTTCATCAGAGACTAGGATTGTAGCCCCTGCTTTATTTTGCTTTCCATTTGCTTGGTAGATCTTCCTCCATTCCTTTATTTTGAGCCTATATGCATCTTTGCACGTGAGATTGGTCTCCTGAATACAGCACACTGATGGGTCTTGACTCTTTGTCCAGTTTGCCAGTCTGTGTCTTTTAATTGGGGCATTTAGCCCATTTACATTTAACATTAATATTGTTATGTGTGAATTTGATCCTGTCATTATGATGTTCACTGGTTATTTTGCCCATTAATTGATGCAGTTTCTTCATAGCATCGATGGTCTTTACAATTTGGCCTGTTTTTGCAGTGGCTGGTACTGGTTGTTTCTTTCCATGTTTAGTGCTTCCTTCAGGAGCTCTTGTAAGGCAGGCCTGGTGGTGACAAAATCTCTCAGTATTTGCTTATCTGTAAAGGATTTTATTTCTCCTTCACTTATGAAGCTTAGTTTGGCTGGATATGAAATTCTGGGTTGAAAATTCTTTTCTTCAAGAATGTTGAATATTGGCCCCCACTCTCTTCTGGCTTGTAGGGTTTCTGTCATGAGATCCACTGTTAGTCTGATGGGCTTCCCTTTGTGGGTAACCCGACCTTTCTCTCTGGCTGTCCTTAACACTTTTTCCTTCACTTCAGCCTTGGTGCATCTGACAATTACGTGTCTTGGGTTTGTTCTTCCCAAGGAGTATCTTTGTGGCGTTCTCTGTATTTCCTGAATTTGAATGTTGGCCTGCCTTGCTATGTTGGGGAAGTTCTGGATAATATCCTGAAGAGTGTTTTCCGACTTGGTTCCATTCTCCCCATCACTTTCAGGTTCACCAATCAAATGTAGATTTGGTCTTTTCACATAGTCCCATATTTCTTGGAGGCTTTGTTCATTTCTTTTTACTCTTTTTCCTCTAACCTTGTCTTCTTGCTTTATTTCATTAGTTTGATCTTCAGTCACGGATACTCTTTCTTCCACTTGATTGAATCAGTTATTGAAACTTGTGCATGCATCATGAAGTTCTTGTGCCATGGTTTTCAGCTCCATCAGGTCATTTGAGATCTTCTCTACATGTTTATTCTAGTTAGCCACGCGTCTAATCTTTTTTTAGGGTTTTTAACTTCATTGCAATGGGTTTGAACATCCTCCTTTAACTAGGAGAAGTTTGTTATTACCGACCTTCTGAAGCCTACTTCTGTCAACTCGTCAAAGTCATTCTCCATCCCGCTTTGTTCCATTGCTGGCAAGGAGCTGCAATCCTTTGGAGGAGAAGAGGCGTTCTGATTTTTAGAATTTTCAGCTTTTCTGCTCTGGTTTCTCCCCATCTTTGTGGTTTTATCTACCTTTGGTCTTTGATGTTGGTGACCTACAGATAGGGTTTTGGTGTAGATGACCTTTATGTTGATGTTGATGCTATTCCTTTCTGTTTGTTAGTTTTCCTTCTAACACTCAGGTACCTCAGCTGCAGGTCTGTTGGAGTTTGCTGGATGTCCACTCCAGAACCTGTTTGCCTAAGTATCACCAGCAGAGCCTGCAGAACAGCAAATATTGCTGCCTGATCCTTCCTCTGGAAGCTTCGTCCCAGAGGGGCAGCCACCTATATGAGGTGTCTGTTGGCCCCTACTGGGAGGTGTCTCCCATTTAGGCTACACGGGGTTCAGGGACCCACTTGAGGAGGCAGTCTGTCCATTCTGAGAGCTCTAACACTGTGCTGGGAAAACCACTACTCTCTTCAGAGCTGTCAGACAGGGACGTTTAAGTCTGCAGAAATTGTCTGCTGCCTTTTGTTCAGCTATGCCCTGCCCACAGAGGTGGAGTCTAGAGGCAGTAGGCCTTTTTGAGCTGCAGTGGGCTCCGCCCAGTTCAAGCTTCCAGGCTGCTTTGTTTACCTACCCAAACCTCAGCAATGGTGGATGCCCCTCCCCCAACCAGGCTGCCATCTCACAGATCGATCTCAGACTGCTGTGCTAGCAGTGAGCAAGGCTCCATGGGCGTGGGACCCACTGAGCCAGGCACAGGAGAGAATCACCTTGCCTGTTGGTTGCTAAGACCTTGGGAAAAGCACGGTATTTGGGCAGGAGTGTCCTGTTTTTCCAGGTAGTCTGTCATGGTTTCCTTGCCTAGGAAAGGGAAATTCCCCAACCCCTTGAGCTTCCTGGGTGAGGCGATGCTCTGCCCTGCTTCGGCTCACCCTCTGTGGGCTGTATCCACTGTCCAACCAGTCCCAATGAGATGAACCAGGTACCTCAACTGGAAATACAGAAATCACCCATCTTCTGCGTCAATCATGCTGGGAGCTGCAGACTGGAGCTGTTTCTATGCGACTTCTTGGAATGCCCCCCTAGATCAGTCTAGAAATACAATGTTTTTATATTGATCTTGTATTCTGCAATCTTGTTGAACTTGTTTATTAGTTTTGATAGTTTTTTTTTACTAGATTCTTTAGAATTTTCTATATACAAGATTATGTCATTTGTGAATAGAGATAGTTTTACTCCTTCCTGTCCAAAATGGATAGCTTTTATCTTATTTTTCTTGCCTAATTGTCCTGGATAGAACCTCTAGTACCATATTGAATAAATGTGCTGAGAATGGGCATCTTGTCTTGTTACATATCTTAAGGGAAAAGCATTCATTCTTTCACTATTAAGTATGATGTTAGCTGTGGGTTTCCATACATGCCCTTTATCAATTTAAGGAAATTCCTTTCTATTCCCAGTTTGTTTGATGTTTTTATCATGAAATAATGTTAGATTTTGTCAGATACTTTCTCTGCATTAATTGAGATGATCATGTGATTTTTTTTCGCCTTCATTCTATTAATGCAGTGTATTATATTGATTGGTTTTCTTGTGTTGAACCACCTTTGCACTCCTGGGATAAATCATACTTTATTATGTGTATAATTATTTTTGCATATTGCCAGATTTTGTTTGTTAGTATTTTGTTGACAATGTTTGCGTACGTATTCGTAAGAGACAATGGATCTGCAGTCTTTCTGTGATGCATTTGTCTTATTTTGGTATCAGGGTAATTTCCGGTCAGTTTCTGGGGAACAGACCATCTCATATTCTAATTTCATGGAATGAATTAGGAAATGTTCCTTCTTCTATTTTTTGAATTTGAGTTTGTGAAAAATTGGTATCAATTATACATTTGGTAGAATGTCTGCAGTGACGCCATCTGTTCCTGCTTTCTCTTTGAGTAATCTGATTTTTTATTACTAATTCATTCTTCTCTGTTGTTACAGTTTTGTTCAGAGTGTCTATTTCTTCTTGGATCAGTTTTATTAGTTTATGTGTTTCTAGGAATTTGTTCATTTCATCCAGGTTATCTAGGTTTTTGCATATAATTTCATATATTTTGCATGTATTCCCTTTATAATCTTTTTTTTGTCAATCTAGCTAAAGGTTTGTTAATTTTATTGATCTTTTCAAAGAACCTGCTTTTGGTATTGATTTTAATATATTGTTTTTCTCTTCCTTGTTTCATTAATTTCCATTCTAATCTTTATTATTTTCTATCTTCTCCTTGCTTTAGATCTTTCTTCAACGTCATCAGGTGGAGGTCAGGTTGATTTGAGATATTTCTTCTTTTTAATATAGGCATTTATAGCTGTACTTGTCCTAGTAAGCAACTTCAGTTGCATCCCGTAAGTTTTGGTATGTTGTGTTTTTATTTCATTCATCTTAAAGTATTTTTGGATTTCCTTTTTTATTTCTTCTTTACACAATAGTTATTTAGGACTGTGTTATTGTTCCACATATTTTCAAATTTTCTAAATGACATTTATATTTTAATGAATAGAATATGACAAAGGTGAGGAGACATCACTTTTGAGATTAGGTTTCAAAAGACTGTGACTTCCATCTCGTTTGCACATCCTCTGTTTGACTTTTCCCGCTTGCTCATTCTGATAAAGCAAGTTGTCATGTTATGCACCACCATATAGAGAGGCTCATGTGTCAGGAACAGAGGGAAGCCTTTGGCCAAGAGGTCAATAAGGGACTGAAGCTCTCAGTCCAACAGCTCACAAGGAGCTGAATCCTATCAACAACCATATAAATGAGCTTGGAAGTGGATCCTCCCAGAGTGAGCCTTGGTTGACAGCCTGATTTTAGTGGTATAACAGTCTGAGCCCAAGGACCCAGTGAAGGCACGCCCAGATTTCTGACTCATAGAACCTATGAGATAATAAATGTTGTTTTAAAACCACCAAGTATTGAGGTAATTTGTTACATAGCAGTAGATAAATAATACTATGTAGTTGCTTCAGAAAGAGGGCCTGGGTCCTTTGGGTGGGCCAGATACTTCTCTCTTTTTATTTCCTGTCTCCATGATGTAAGAGGCCTAGAAAGGACCCTACCTCATATATTGTCTCTGTGCCCCAGCTTCTGTGCTGGAAACTGAATGTGATAAATCAGGTTGGGTCTTTTCTGGGGAACTGACCATCTTAGATTCAGGTGAGGTAGTACCAAAAGGCCTCTCCTTAAATTCAGTTCAGTTATTCAACTCAGAGTTTGTATTGGGTGGTGCAAAAGTAATTGTGGTTATTGCAGTTACTTTTAATTGCAAAAGCCGCTATTACTTTTGTACCAACCTAAATACTAGGGTAGAGTGGGGCTACTACGTCTAAAGTGTTCCTTTGTTTCCCAATTGGTTCCCAATAGAGATAATGAAAGCAGAGCATTCAGTACACAGTAGGTGCTCAACAAACGTTAACTTTTTGACTGGGTGCGGTGGCTCCTGCCTGTAATCCCAGTACTTTGGGAGGCCGAAGCGAGTGGATGACCTGAGGTCAGGAGTTCAAGATCAGCCTGGGCAACATGGTGCAACCCCATCTCTACTAAAAATACAAAAATTAGCTGGGCATGGTGGCACACGCCTATAATCCCAGCCACTCAGGAGGCTGAGGCACAAGAATTGCTTGAACCCAGGAGGTGGAGGTTGCAGTGAGCCGAGATTGTGCCACTGCACTCCAGCCTGGGTGACAGAGCAAGACTCTGTATCAAAACAAAACAAAAAACAAATGTTAACTTTTTTTCCTATTGTGTTTCTCTCCCCCACCCAGTCCTCCAAACTCACTCAAGTTGTGACATAGAGGAAAGTCTCAAACTGTCTGCATTATACCCTGGTGTCACTTGTATTTGGTGGTAGCAAAGGTCCTAATTTGTTTGCTATTGGTGTAGTTATTGATAGACCTTATTGAAAGAGGAATTCAACAAAATTCAACTCAACAAACACCTTGGTGATGGGCATTATGCCGAGACTGCACAAAGAGAGGGGAATAGAACAGTTTCTGTCCTTAGACCTGAGTTCAGAACTAGTGCCTGCAGAAGGGAAGTTTGTTTTTATAGATCATCTCACGATTTGAAGGCCTATCACTAAGAGTCCACTCATTTTTTTCCCATATTTCCCCCAACCCAAATCACTCAGGAACAATGTCAGAAAGTCTAACACTTCTTCCATTTTGACTTCGGTCCTAGTGATGGGTCTTCTCTGAGGCCATCCATGTGGATATCTCCTGGGATACCACCATATCTGGAACACAGACCTGCCCTAATGGAAGTCCCTCCATTACCCAATAAGAAAAATTGTGGAAAAACCCTGAACTTCAAGTCATTTCACAGCCACTTGTCGCAAAATATTCACAATAAAGGTACAACTCTACAATGACTGCAGATGAATGGCTTCCTGCATCTGTGTAATATACACTTGCACAATGGTCGGGACGTAGGACTGCTGTGAGGAAATGCTCTTGATCTGTGAAGCTGGAATCCAAGGATTCTGGAGGAAGATGGAGCACAGGTATAGGAGGAGGAAGAAGAGGATGACCTCTTTCCAGGCCTCCTGATTCTGTGGGCACATCATGCTGGCATTAACATATGAATGTGTGGGCTCACAGTTGCCACCAATTTGACAGCATTGACAGCAGGATGTTCAGTGTACCCCACTTAATCCTGGTATGTCTCTGGTGAGTTCTGGACCACTGAGGTCCCCAGCCCACAAGCCACTTGAGGGCAGTGTCTCCCCACTGCAGCTGCTGCTGGGCTGCTCTCCAAAAGCAATGATTCTCCCTGCCTAGGCTGCTGTTTCCTGGACTCCCAAAGCTGCAAAACCCTTCTGAGGCCAGCATTGCTGTCTGTTATTTCATCTTTTCTTGGTCCATGCACTGATATAACCACACTGTGTTCTAGGTAGAAATTACCAGCCCAGACCTACCCTGTCTGGCTCTTAGGCCCTTCAGCAACAATACATGTGCCCCAAGCCTCTTGCTTTCCTTTGTGAAAACAACCCCCTAAGGTCCTTTCCTCTAGTCTCTCCCCCTGGAACTTAAACTTACAACTTCTGTCCCACAGACTGGCCATTCCCTGCAAGCACATCAGCTGGTACCAAGAGGTTTGGGAGGCACGGCCCCACCAGTTTGTTAGATTCTGAATACATATCACTGGGTGTCAGAGATACTTGTAACATCCTATTACAGTAGTTCTGGGAAGTGGACTTTTTCTTCAGGGCAAGAAGAAAATGAAAGTTTTTGAATGAGTTGGAATGGCACTTTTTTTCCCCCTGTGGCCACATTATTACAGGTACAACAGGTAGATATGAGTGAAGAAGACTAAATTCCTTGAGCAGCTTGTGTTGTATGTGACTGTGGGTGTGTGATGTTGACCCATATGTACCTTAGAGCAAGATTAGAAGATCAGAATGGAAGCCTCCCCCAGCTTCACTCTTGTCCTTCTGGAAATCCCATCCTGAGGGAAATCCCATCCTGAAGGAAGGATGCGGTGGGTCATGCCATGATGGCTAAGAACATTAACCAGTTTCCAGAGCAATGAAGGGAGCTTCGGAATCTGCCTTTAAGGAGTTTCTGTGCTAGAACCCAGAAGAAAACTTAATGTTCAGTTTTCAGGTACAACGGCTATGTCTGGACAAATAACTGTGTCAGATGCTTGACTGAAAGTATATCCTAGGTTTTTTTCTTAGTCTTTGAAATACATCCAAACATTTCTGTTGTACTTTTCAAGGAGGCAGTTGTTTTTGTTCTCACAATGAATCAATCCAATTAAAAATTGCATGTTCTGAAAGATTGGATAAGGAAAATGTGGTACATGTATGCCATGGAATACTATGCAGACATAAAAAAGAATGAGGTTGTGTCTTTGGGGGAACATGGATGGAGCTGGAGGCCAATATCCCTAGCAAACTAACACAGGAACAGAAAACCAAATACTGCATGTTCTCACTTATAAGTGAGAGCTAAATGATGAGAAGTTACGAACACAAAGAAAGGAACAGCAGACACCAGAGTCTACTTGAGGATGAAGGGTGAGAGGAGAGAGAGAAGCAGAAAAGATAACTATTGGGTAGTGAGCTTATTACCTGGGCGATGAAATAATCTGTACAACAAATTCCTGTGACACAAGTTTACCTATGTAACAAACCTTCACATGTACCTCTGGACCTAAAATAAAAGTTTTAAAAAACAATACAATTTTTAATTCCATATTAAACAAATTAATGTATGAGCCTGCCTGAGGGGTAAGGAGTAGAAGAAAAAAGAATGAACACAGGTGGGGAGATATGGCTACAGGCTTTGTTATTAAGTGGCTGCTACTGTGCAAATTAGGCTTTCTGTGCCTCAATATCCAAACCATTAATGTAAGGGTTGTTAAGTTAAATTAGTTGTTCTTTCAGGCAACTTTCAATGCAAGTATTCTCTGACTATAGATATTCCCTCCCTCCCCCCTTTTCCCTCCTCTCCCATTTCTCCTCTCTTGACCTCTTTCTCCTTCCTATTTCCCTGCACGCTCCTGTTTCCTTTTTCTTATGTGTGTTGTTTTTATTCCCAGACTTTTACACAGGCTCTTTTATTTTCATCACCAGGCAATTTGTGCCAGCGAGTGTGATGCAAATAAAGTTAGACAGGATTTTGGTTCTGACTGAATAAGAATTGTTCCACTTGAATTTATAAAAAAAACAAAAAAACCCAAAACCAAAAAACAACCACCCAGTCCCTCTAAACCGATTCTATTGAAAGTTTCTTGGCTTCTGAATTTAAAGAACAAGTTGTTCTTGTGGGAGGTTCATTATAAAATGTTTGGTTCACCTCCTTCGCCATTAGTGACTAACACACAAAATGAACGCCCAGAGGAGTGTGCAAATCTGAACTGTGCTCCATAGTGAGGACTCTCCCTTCCGCCGCTAAATCAGTGAGCCCACGTTTACAGTCTAAAAATTATCCTGAAGCCAAGTCTATCTAAGGACGTGAATTAAGGACTCTCAGAAACTGAGTGTTTTCACATACACACACATACACATGCACATGGCTTAGACAGTTCATGTCAAAACAGACTGAAATTAGCAACTTGGACTTTTAAAATAGTCTGTCTTGCTTACGGAAACAAGTGGCAGTGATGGGCTGCTGAAACTGGGAATAAGAAAAGCCACAAAAATAGGAAGCATCTTAAACTTCCTTCTATCAGTCAGTGAGAGAATAGGATTCAGTTGCTTGGGGTGGCTAACATATTATGGCCAAGTGATGGGAATCAGCTGTAGCTTCCCTTTTCTTGCCACTTTTATCAATGAGATAGAAAATAAAATGGGAGCAAGTGGAATAAACAATGCTTTAGTAGCTGAAGCCCAAGATAGGTGAGCAATTAAGAACTCCTACTTCCCAGCTGAGTTACTCCCCAGGCAGTTAAGATTGTCGGGCCATAGCAGACACTGCAGAAGTCAGGGACATATTATGCTAATACAGGGAGTAAGGGTGTTACTAACAATAATTCAGTCTGCCGTAGAGAGTCAATTCTGGAAAATATAGGTGGGTAAGCTTCGTGCTGATCCCAGGATTATTTAATGGATGGTTCACGGGTACTTAGAAAACAAGGTCTATAGGAAGCCAGTACAAATTATTATTATTTGAGACAGGGTCTCATGCTGTAGCCCAGACTGGAGTGCAATGGTGCAGTCACAGCTCACTGCAGCCTCAACTTCCCAGGCCCAAGCGATCCTCCCGCTTCAGCTTCCCTGAGTAGCTGGGATTACAGGCACGCTCCACCATGCCCAGCTAACTTTTAGATTTTTTTTTTTTTTTTCATAGAGATGGGGTTTTGCCATCTTGCCAAGGCTGGTCTCAAACTCCTGGCCTCAAGTGATTCTCCCACCCTGGCCTCCCAAAGTGCTGGCCTTACAGATGCAAACCACTGTGCCTGGCCTAGGATTCTTTAAGAATAAGTTAAGTCAAGGTACTTCCAGATCTTTCTTACCCTGCTAGGTTTACTTAACAATGAAATAAAGGAAATGTACTTTATTTGGATTTTAGAAAGGGACTTTAAGTTGTTTCCGTGAATACTACTCAGCCATAAAAAGGAATGAAATAATGGCATTCGCAGCAATCTGGATGGAAGTGGAGGCCATTATTCTAAGTGAAGTAACTGAGGAATGGAAAAATCAAACGTCATATGTTCTCACTTTTGTGTGTGTGTGTGTGTGTGTGTGTGTACAGTGGCACGATCTTGGCTCACTGCAAGCTCTGCCTCCCAGTTTCACGCCACTTTCCTGCCTCAGCCTCCCGAGAAGCTGGGACTACAGACATGTGCCACCATGTCCAGCTAATTTTTTGTATTTTTTTTTTTTTTTAGTAGAGACAGGGTTTCACCGTGTTAGCCAAGATGGTCTCGATCTCCTGACCTTGTGATCCGCCCATCTCGGCCTCCCAAAGTGCTGGGATTACAGGCATGAGCTGCCGTGCCCGGCCATGTATTCTCACTTATAAGCGGCAGCTAAGCTATGAGGACGCAAAAGCATGAGAATAATATAATGGACCCTGGGGACTTGGGGAAAAGGGTGGGAGGCTGGTGAGGGATAAAATACTACACATTGGATGCCGTGTACACTGCTTGGGTGAGGGGTGGGCCAAAATCTCAGAAATCAAATAACTTACCCATGTAACCAAACACCACCTGTTCCCCAAAAACTATTGAAAAATATATTTTTAAATATAGATATATATATACTTATATATATACACACACAATTCAAAAATAGTTTCCATTATATTCTTGACAACAAGATGAAGAAATAACAGATCCTAAATAGTGTGGTTAAGGTGTTTATAAAACTATTCTTAAATACTCCTGATGAATAGGTCAGGAGTGTGTTTGTCTAGAAGGGGATCTTTCCAGCGTGCTGCAGAGCTCTGCTTTTGGCTCTGTCTGAGCCATCATTTAATATCAGAGATTTGTTGTGTGCAGATAGAGATATGAGAGAAGCAGCACAGGCAGGAGTCACAGATGAAAACCAAAAGCTTAACGTTCACCAGGAATAAATGGCAACTACTCTCCTTAGGCGTGTGGAGAAACAACATACCAAGCAAACAGAAATCAAGTGCAAGATGAAGAACCCATGGGAGTGACTTGGGAGAATGAAAAAAACTTTAGAATTCTCCTAGAAATCATAAGGACTTGATTAAAGGGAAAATACTGCTAGTCTGCTAGTTCTTACACGGGAAGACTCAGTGTTATAAAGACATCGAGTCTCCTTCAATTGGTATGTATTGTAATAAATGAGTTTAACTCATTCTTACTTGGGGAAATTACTGATGTATTTGGAAATCTTTCTTGAGGCTCTTTTGGTTAGGAACAAATACGTAGGGGCTTCCAGGTCACTGGCAATGTTCTACCTGTGGGTCTGGATTATGGTGTCGGGGCATTTGCTTTAAAATAATGTGTTACATTTCACATGGGTTTTATACCTTCCCAATCACAACCTCTTTCCTCTCCGCAGAGGCAGCCGCCATCCACATTTTTATAGTAAGCAATTTCTAGCACTTTGCAGCATGGTTTAAGATTCATTCAGGCTGCAGGCATGTTGCCGAAGTTTACCTTTACTGCCATTTAGCATTTTTTTTTTTGTTGTCGAAACGTAATGCAATGTGTTTTCTGTTTTTCTGTTGGTGATTATTTTGGTTGTTTCTGGTTTTGTTGTTGTTGTTGTTCTGTTTTTGGCTTTTTTGTTTTTGCCACAGGGTCTTGCTCTGTTACCCAGGCTGGAGTGCAGTGGCACGATCTCAGCTCTGCAACTTCCACTTCCCAGGGTCAAGCAACCCTCTGTCCTCAGCCTCTCAAGTAACTGGGACTACAGGCACATGCCAACATATTCAGCTAATTTTTTTTTTTTTTTTAATTTTTTGTAGACATGGCATCTCACCATGTTGCCCAGGCTGGTCTTGAACTCCTGAGTTCAAGCAATCCTAAAAGTTCTGGGATTATATGAGTGAGCCACTGTGCCCAACTGTTTCTAATTTTTGAATATGAAGAACATTGCTACTAGGAACCTTCTTGTATATGTGTCTTGTTGCATGGGTACTCAGGTTTCCCTTGGAGATATATTAATGTACACATACACACACACACCTAGGAGTAAAAGTGCTCAGTTACAGGATATGAGAATCTTCAACTTTAACAGATAACATCCAAACTGTTTTTCAAGGTGGACATAATATATACTTCCCCCAACAAATGTCTGAGCCTTTCTTTTTTTAAATTTATTTTTTAGTGACAGGGTCTTGCTCTGTCATCCAGGCTGGAGTGCCAGAGCATTCTTGTTCTTCCACATCATTGTCAACTCTTGGTATTGTCAGACTTCTAAATTTTAGCCACTGTAGTAAGCATAATTATCTTTAAAGCTGTCATGTGCATACTTAAGTTTATTCTCTCAGAAACCCTGAAACTAATCACCACATATTTTCCCTGAGACATGACAAGAACATTATATGATTTTATTTTCCACTGCTCCTGAAACCTTACACACACTTACCCATGTTATTATCCAGAGTTTTAGACCTAATTATTTTTTAAAATAATATTTTATAAGCAATGCTTATTATATGTTTTTCTCTTTGTTTGTGTAGCATTACTTCTTTCATCCCTTTACTGTGTTCTGGGTTCATTTTCATTCTTGATGGAGAATATCCTTTGGTAATTCTTTCAGAGAGGATCTGTGGGTGGTGAACTTTCTGAGTCTGGAAATGTCTTTATTTCATGAAAATAAGGTGTCATTTCATATCACAGGAGTGATATGATGAATTACCTAAACAATTATATTTTAAAATTATATCCCCACTTCACACATATTTTTAGATGGGTCCAGGATTAAAGTGTATACAGTGAAATTACAAAAATTGACAGAATAAAATATGGATGATTGTTTATATATAATCTTGGAATAGGAATTCCTCCTCTATTATGACATAAAACCTCAAACTTCACCTTTTAAAAAAAAATCATGAAGTTAAAATACTATTGCAAATGCATACAGAAAAAACAATTGCAATGCATATAAAAAGCAAATACTTTATTTTCTTAAAATACAAACAGGATTAAAAGTCGATAGCTGAAACAAACAAAAACCTACTAGAAAAATTTGAATATAAAATTTACAGAAAAAGAAATACAGCTTTATTTCAAGATAAAAATGCAAAATAAAATGAGATGTCATTTTCACCTACAGATTGGCAAACATTAAAAGGTTTTATAGTTTCCAGTGTTAACAGCAGAGGAAGCATGATGTAAAGACACATTTTGTAACCTTTCTGAGAGATAATTTGGTAATACCTACCAATCTAAAACATGAACTTTTACTAAGTAATCAGACTTCCAGGAATTTATCCTAAGGATGTACTAACAAAACTACACAAAGATGTACACAAGTTAATCAATAAGATTTTGGTTAAGTCAATTAAGAAACATCTTCACAGATAGAATACCTTTGCAGCCGTTGGGAACATTATGGTGGATCTATATGTCCTAATATGAAAAGATACCCAAGTTACTAAGTTAAAAAGAAAAAGTGCAGTTAAAAAATAGAGTGGATCCTGTTTGTTTTAAAAAAATGCTATATATGCTTATGTATACAGAAACCTTCTGGAAAGATAAAAAATAACTAACAATGATAACTTCTGGAAAGTAGGCCTGGTGGTGGAGGTGGAAACCTAACGTTCATTTTACATTCTACTCTACTGTTTGAACTATTTCACCATATACACTATTTTGTAAAGGGGGTTTTAGTTAAATGAAAGCTTGGTTTGGTCCCACCATGTAACCTGATTTCCCCAAAACTTAATGTTATTTCCACCTACATTATTAGATTACAGCATCCACAAAATAAAATAATTACATCCTTTCTGGTGGGAGTCGGAAGCAGACTGAATATCCTTCCTGACAACCGGAATATCCCATAGATGGCAGACCCTGCCTCGTAAGCTGGGGAGTTTCTGTTATTTTCACAGGCTCCACAACCTTAAGACAAGGATAACAGAGAAAGGACTTTTTATTTATGTAGGAGACTAAACAATCCTTAAGATTTTTTCAACTCTATGACACTGTAATTCTAAAATTTGCAAAAATGCGTTTAACGTTCAGGATTTTGGAAATATATCTACTCTATAAGACTTCTAGGGTCATGTCAAAATGACACAGGAGTCAATTTCAAAGGGCTCTCACTAGTCAAAGGTGGAGTATATATTCATCAAAAAGAAAAATAAATGCAATGGTTTCAAACATATAAAACCTATGCAATTCCACAGGCTTATAATAATAAAAAGTAAAAGCATCATTGGTCATCTTTTGGAGATTGCTTGGGTACCCACTCATTATACTGAGAATGGATAAATATGAAGAGAATCAAGCATTTATTCTGTCTTTCAGGATTTATCCTGATTTTCAGGGAAAGCAAAGAGTTTACAAGGAAAATTCTCCTTTATAAATGAATCATAACCAATCATTGCAGGAACAACAGAACTAGAAAAATCAAAATTTTCAACCTTAAGAAAATGGTAGATATAGGCACCGCTCATCAGTGGTTGCTAAAATCATTCAGGTGAAAGGCAGACAGGGAACCCCAGAATGGATGAGGACCTAGCTTCACCTGAACCCACTGATCAACCTCAGCATCATTAAGTGGGACATCCAGTCATTAAGTGCATTCCAGATATGATGTGATAGGAAATACAGACCACTTCCCAGGAAGTATTCTTGCCCCTCCCCCAGATTGAGCCTAAAAATTGGAATTGAGCCTAATTCCAATCAAGTTTTAGATCCACCCGAGAAATACAGGAGGTAGTAGCACATGGTCAGCAGTACCACAAAGATGCAGTCAGTCAAGGCTTTAACGTGGGAAATTCTAACCTGCACAATAAACTACCCAGTTTACTTAAAACATAAGTGGCATACACAAAAAGAGGGAACTGCTGTGAGTTAAAGAGACATGATAGCAAAAGGCAATGTACAGACCTTATTTGGATCCTGAGTTGAACATACCAACTATGAAAGACAATTTTTTCAACAATCAGGAATACTTGAACATGGACTTTTAGATGATGTTGAGGAATTATTGTAAATGTTGTTGGTTGTGACATAGTTTCAGGGTTAAGTTTTTTTAAGTTCTTATCTCTTAGAGATACACATTGTATTTATAGATGAAAGTATTTATAGATGAAATATGATGTTTGAGATCTACTTTAAAATAATTCACTAAACATGTTGAAAGGAATGCATAAAAAGAATAGGAGGCTGATGTTTTTGTACAGGGGATGGGGGGCTCTGCTGTCGTGTGTTTTTGAAATTTTTCATAATAAAAATTTTAAAGATAAAAAGATAGCCTATAAGCATCTAACATGCACCTAGAAAGCACTCAACATATTAGCTATAATCATAGTAACAGCATAGAAAAATATTCTACTAACTTTTACTGACAAAGTTAATAAAAGACATTGAAATTGATCATTATGCTATGATTTTGTTAGTATAGACCTGAACTGGGGAGACAGACTGGATCAAGTAAAGGCTCTGACTCTCACCTTAACGTATTTACTCAATGTCTCAAATACTGCATATAAATAAGTTCCTGGACTATGAACAATAAACTTTGAAAAATAAAATTCTCAAGCTGGCAGCTTAAGTTTTTTGGTTTAATATATCCAGATGACAGTGCATTTGGGGCATTTCCAGCTTAAATAACTTTTTTCTTATTAATATTCTCACACTTTCAGAACTCAGCTACAAAGAAAATTAAAAACTAGGATTTTCAAATTACCTTTATAAGATAAAAAGTGAAGTATCTCATGTGATAAATGGATATGATGTCTAATTTTTTTCACTCTTTTGGGCTTGTTTCACACATACTCTCTCACTGTATAATTACCCTAATTAACTTCTGATTAGTCCCTAACAGGTTAGGAGGGTTCGTTGCATGTCGAGAACCATTTTCCTGAAGAACATAAAATTCCCTATATTCTCCACCCCCGCCACACAGTTACCCCTTCATCCTCAGGTGTAGTTCCTGTAACAAGTTAAGAATAGAGAATCCCTGTGGAGACAACCCTGTGGTCCACTGAGCCCTGAAGCAGTGCCTGGAAATACCACTAACAGGCCATGCCTGGGGCCATATATGAGCCTGACCACCTTAGGGATGTTCAAGGTAATCATTAACTCCCAACTTCCTGAGTCTAAAACCTTCTGGGATTCCTTGATATTTTGAGAATATAATATTATAAGAAAGGGAGAAAATGCTTTTTAAAATCATAACTGCCTTCAAGGAGTATGGACGCTATGACAGTTAAAGGGGCCAGGGTCTTCCATGCTGATATGGTAATGAACCCTATTTTTCATCTGAGCACAGTAATAATGGCTTTTGATTTGGGCCTGATGCTGGGTGAAGGAGCATGGGCAGAAGAGAGTTGCGGTGCTGGTCTCCATAAATAACAAGAAGAATTTGGAATTCTCGGGGGCAATCTCATGGGGACAGGGGAGGGGAAAGGAAAAGAGACTGAAGGACAGAGAGGGATCTAGTTACTTGACACAGGTTGGGACACCATATATGTAGGGAATCTGGCCAGTGAGACATGTACTGGCACACTGGCCAAAATGACTTTTACAAAGAGGGAGGTGTACTATGCAATTTAACATTGTGTTTCTGCAATTTAAATACTTTTGGTTTTCCTGAAAATTGCTATACAAACAAAGGCCTTGATATGGTTTGGCTGTCTGTCCCCACCCAAATCTTATCTCGAATTGATTCCCACGTGTGGAGGGATTACAGGAGGGAGAGACCTGTAATCCCCATGTATTGAGGGAGGGAGGTGATTGGATCATGGGGGCGGTTTCCTCCATGCTGTTCTCGTGATAGTGAGTGAGCTCTCACGAGATCTGATGGTTTTATAAGTGTTTAACGGTTCCTGTTTCACACACTCTCTCTCCCCCTGCCTTGTGAAGAAGGTGTCTGCTTCCCCTTCCACCACAATTGTAAGTTTTCTGAGGCCTCCCCAGCCATGAGGAACTATGAGTCAGTTAAAGCTCTTTCCTTTATAAATTACCCAGTCTCAGAAAGTTCTTGGTAGCAGTGTGAAAATGGACTAATACAGGCCTTTATGATCAAATTTTTGTTTATGTTTTGTTGCTATCTTGGTAGCAGTGGGGTGAAGGAAATCAAAGAAATACACTACATTCTCTATCAGGGTGGGTGGATCCAGTGTGGAAGAGTATAAAGTTCATAAACTCAAGTAACTCACCGAAAGAAAGGAATTAGATCCAGAGGTGACCATGAGGACGTGAACATTTGGAAATTTGCAAAAATCGGCAAATAGTTTAGACTCTTTACCAGCTGTGGAGTGTTTGAGCAAAATCTTCTCTAGCTCTTAAGAGGCAGGGCTACCTCAGTTGATAATGAATCTCATGACCCTGTTTATGCTTGTGCTAAAACATCACCTAACCTTCAAAGAGGTCTCATCTAGTTTCTCTCTTTCTTCTTCTTTTTTTTTTTTTTTTTTTTTTTTTAAGAGACAGGGTCTCACTCTGTTGCCCAAGCTGGAGTGCAGCGGCATGATGATGGCTCACTGTAGCCTTGAACTCCTAGGCTCAAGCAATCCTCCTGCTTCAGCCTGCCAAGTAGTTGGGACTACAGACATGTACCACCACAACCAGGCTAATTTTTTAATTTTTTATTTGTAGAGATGGGGCCTCACTTCATTGCCCAGGCTCATCTTGAATTCCTGGCTTCAAGTGGTCCTCCCACGTCAGCCTCCAAAGTGCTGGGATTACAGGTTTGAGCCACTGTGCCTAGCCCACATCTGGTTTCTAATGTTGCAATGAAAGCCAAGTTTCCTTCATTAATCCCCTTCAATCTGTTCCCATTGAGCCTAAATTGTTATAATCATTTCAGCCTATCTTCCTATGAAAGGGATTCAATCTCCATCAGTGTTTCCACTGAACTCCTTGGACTCACCTTCATAATGACTTATTGCTTGTGTAAGGTTGTGTTTAAAACAAATGTTATCTAAGTTCAGTACTTCTAACCATTACCACTGACATCAAGGATGTTGAGTGTGTGTGTGATTTTGGTCATCCCCACTAATCCAGGAGGACCCTGTTCTGGGAGTCTGAGGTCCCAACTTTTGATCTCAGCTTTACCACTTAACTTGACTGTGAGCCCTCAATTTCCTTATCTGCAAAACTGCAAAAGCCCTCAATTTCCTTATCTGTACTGCTCACCTCATAGAACTGTTGAAAAGACTAAAAGAGATAACATATCAATGATCTTACTCAGAACACAAAATTATGCAAAGAAGGGTTAATATTTGGGCTGATAATAGTTCAACAATGTAAAAAATGTATTTTCTTTGTTAAGGACTATTTGATTCAGCAGTGTGCCTGAGAAAAGAATTACTCAACCCTGACTGTTCTTTATTTCTCAATGGGTTATCTGGCAACAGTCTAAACAAACACAAAATTTAGAACCCCTTTAAACCTTCCTAGTAGTTCATTTTTCTTCAAGCATTTAAGCAAGCCAACAACCCAACAAACTTCCAATTTCTCTCCTACGAGCAAACTCTGCACAGAGAACTCAGCCAAACTTACTTTAGCGGTTACTACCCTGAGGCTTTTGACAGTTCAAAAAGTACTTCCTTTGTAAGCCAAAAATCAAATCATTAGAAAGGGCCAATCTCAGTGAAATAACCTCAGGACTGTAGCACTTGAGTTGAGTAGGAGAAACACTTTCCAGAATAGCGTCTCCCAGCATCCTACTGGTTCAAGCCTGCAATTGCCTTTGTCTGCTGTCATCCCTCTGCTGAATTCTCTTCCTGTTCCAGGGAACAAGGCTGAAGAGCCTCCAGGGCTCAATCATGCAAATGTTGATCAGATTTAGATAACTAGGGCAGAGAATTTTACAGAGGGGTGGAGAAAGTCACTAGAGTGACACAATAAAAATGCAAATTAATTTCAGAGCAAGTGCTTTATCCACCTTCCAGGGCACTTAATGATTTCGGATGAATGGCTCTGAGTCTGAGGGGCCAACCTGATGGCTCTTGGCTAGACTTTAGTTTCCCAGTCTCTTCTCCCTGAGCATCTAAACGTTATTGCATGAAAGGGACATACACTCCCTGAGAAGAGAGCCCCACTCTCTGTTCCTTATTTTTTTTCTTAAATGCCTTCTCACCTCAGGCTTTTCTCCTTTTCATTCCATTTCTAACAAGACCAAATACAACCTATTTACACATTTGAAAATCTCTATTGTCCAAATACCATCCATTATTAATCGTATACCTGATCCGATACACAAAGCAAGTCAGTCAGGGAGCAACGGCTTGTATTCTGGTTCCTCTAAAAATGTAGAGTTGGGGAAAAGTATCAGTTGGCAGTAATTATAGGGCTTTTTTTTAATGAATAACTTTTTTTCTTTTTATAAAATAATAAATGCTCATTATAGAACCAGGCAAAAAAATTATAAGTAGCCTTAAATCTCTTTTGTTGGAGATTGAGCATTTGGCTATGAGATGTAGACAAACGGTGTTTTAGCCCAGAACACTTTCCTCTCCATGTATCACCCACAGGGAAGAAATGCACAAAGGAAGCAAAGTCAGGAAAAGCAATTCCTTGCTTTTAGGAGCGGCTTTGGCTCCAAAGCTGAGATTCGAACTCTAGCACCTATGCTGGATCACATGCAGTGCTCCTTTTCAGGAGAATAATTAGGCCTATATAGCCTTGAACCCATGCAGGATATAAGCTGCTCCATGAGGGACATCTAATCCTGAACCCAAGGAGAATGATAGCTGCCCCTATTGAAGAGAGGAGCCAGAATAGGGACCACTTAGGCTCTAGACCTGTGATGGGCAGTAGCCCTGGGTCCAGTTGCAGGTGGAAAGAGCAGCTCCAGAGAAAGAAAGAGAGGGAGATGGGACTGCATAGCAATTCACCCCAGCCATGTGTGCTGACTGGGAAAACAAGGCCTGTTGGTGATCTAGGATATGACAGTGCAGATCCCCCTTGACCTCCTTGGGGTAGGCTAAAAGGAGTATGGAGGGAGGAGTGGAGAGATAAGGGGAGAGGTTTCCCCTAGAGTTTTTCACCTTTGACCCTATACCCCCATTTTCAGGAAATCTATCTTAGGAAATAATCAGGTATTTATGGAAAGCTCTGCTTATAAGAATGGTCAATACGGCATTATTCATTCCATCTAAAATTTGGATATTGATGTTAAATTATGATAATTAAAATGATGAGGCTTTCAAAGGCAGGCACTACATATCAAAGTTAGGAGCTATCACTCTACCAAAGCCATTTTCTGATATCAGCGCCATTTTCAAGGGGTTCAGCTCAAAGCTCCAAAATATTTATTTTTCTAACTTTCACATGACTAATCCATTTTTCTAACAAGTAAAACAATAGAAAAAAGACAGTGAAATGCCTTTCACAGATCCAAAGAGTGGTGAAAAAGCCAAACATAATACTCAAAGACATTTGCAGATGGGCAGGACTTTGAAGATAATTTAGTCCAGTACCCCTCATTGTACACTTAATAAAACTGAGTTCTAGTGAGAGGACATGACTTACCCAAGGTTGGGTTAGAAGCAGAACCCTGCATCTCTGACCCCTGCCATCTGGGGCTCCCTCTGTGGCCCCTCACTGCAGCTGCAGGGTCCTTTGCATTCTGGGAGAGATTTGGATCAGGCCCTTGCTATTGACACAATCTCTGATTAAAATTGGCATTCAAATAGAGATGACCCACTTAACAAATACACGTGTAAGACACCTGGTAACATTTGAATGTCAGTAAACAATGAATAACTTCTTTTTTTTTTTTTTTTAATCTTTTTGAGACAGGGTCTCACTCTGTTGCCCAGTCTAGAGTGCAGTGGCATGATCCTGCTCACTGCAGCCCGGACCACCTGGGCTCAAGCAATCCTCCCACTTTAACCTCCCAAATAGCAGAGACTGTAGGAACACACCACACCCAGCAAATTTTTAAATTTTTTGTAGAGACAGGATCTCCCTATTTTGCCCAGGCTGGTCTCGAACTCCTGGGCTGAAATGATCCTCCCACCTTGGCCTTCCAAAGTGCTGGGATTACAGACATGAGCCACACACCTGAACAATGATGAATCTTTTTTTCATATAAGTATATCCCATGTCCATATATATTATTTGTGTATGTGTGTGTGTATATATATATAGATAGATATATGCATAAACACGCTAAACATTGTTTATCTGACATTCAATTTGAAAGTTGAAATTTGGGCATACTTTTAAAAAATTTGGGCATTTTTTATTTGCTAAAACTGGCAACTCTATATTCAAAAAGAGACATGTCAAAGATTGTTAGAAAAAGAAAAGATCATCCATTCCAATTTTCTGATTTTTTACCGGTGAGAAAACTGATAAGCAGAGCGAAGCTACTACCTGGTAGGGTTCCATGGTTGCTTGGTGACCAAGTTGAGACGACAACTCAGAGGAGATGGTTCCCAGGGCACCTTCTAACACACCACTCTGGATGTGCCTTCCTTCCTGATATTAAAAAAGTTCAACTTGTAAATCTTTTAGGAATGAAATCCTAAGAGATCTCGTGTGCAGTCAATTTCCCTTCCACACCTCTCTTAGGTTGCAGTCATACACTAAGGGCTTTCCCTGATGCCAAGACAACATAAAGCAATAGAAGATTCTTGGAAGATCTTTCAGAACGGTGGATCTCAGACTCCAGCGAGCGTCAGAATCACCTGGAGGTGATCACTTGTTAAAATGCGCATTGTTGGGTCCACCTCCGGAGTTTCTGATGCTGGAAGTCTGGGACAGAGACCTACAATTTCCATTTTTCACAAGCTCCCAGGTGATGCTATTGTTGCTGGTCCAGGAACAACACTAGAGAACCACTGGTTTAGTGGATGCAACCTTGCCTATTCGACAAGAGTTCCCTGATTAAACCACAAAAAAATGTGTTTGGGAATATTGTGTCTCAGTTATAGAAAATCATATTCTGGGTCGGGCACAGTGGCTCATGCCTGTAATTCCAGCACTTTGGGAGGCTGAGGCGGGTGGATCTCCTGAGGTCAGAAGTTCAGGACCAGCCTACCCAACATGGTGAAACCCCATCTCTACTAAAAACACAAAAAAAATTAGCCAGGTGTGGTGGTGTGCACGTGTAATCCCAGCTACTCGGGAGGCTGAGGCATGAGAATTGCTTGAACCTGGGAGGTGGAGGTTACAGTGAGCCGAGATCACGCCACTGCACTCCAACCTGGGCGACAGAGAGAGACTGTCTCAAAAAAAAAAAAAAAAAAGGAAAAGAAAATCATATTCTGTGCTGTATGTTATTAGAGATATTGTTTTTTAAGGGCAAAACCAGCCTAAATAAGTTTGCTGAGCTGAGATCAATAAGATTGGACAAGAGCAATGAAATAAAGGATTATGAGGCAAGTTTAGTTGGGAAAGCAAAGAAGGAATGGGAACAATGATTAGTTTCAGGAAAGAGGAACCACGTGAATGATCTGAAAAGCACTGTGGTCAGAATGTTCTGTGACTATTTCATACCTTTTATTTTTTTCCCCTAAACTTAGCTATCTAATTATGTGGCTAATTGCAGCTGAATGAAACATTTTGTTGAGATTATTAAGGCCAATATGAGAAATTCTGAGGCCTTTGTTCAATCACTTTTGTGAGAACTCAGCGCCCTATTTCTACTGTTAGAGCTGGAGGCCGCAATGCAGTTTCCCACCCCTCAGCCCCTCCTTCCTGCCCCATCCCTCCTCCTCCCAGTCACCGCCACCTCCCTTACTGCTCCCTAAACAATGACCAGATTGTTACACCTCTTCTTGGCTTCTGAAAGAAACCACCCAACTGAAGTTTTCAAATCTACCCTTTTCGTCCTTGTCCTCCTTCAACTGGCCGCTCGGCAGCCCTGAGCTCCAAGGCCAGGGAGTCCTCTCACGTGTCTGCATCTCGCCTCACATTTTGCATGTAACAATGCATATATGTTGTGATTATTTGCTCTTCCACCAAATGGCATAGCTCATTTCTAAAAGCACCGGGGGAAAAATGCTCTAAAACGTCAAATTACATCTCCAACATGAGGGGACTGAGAGAGACATTCCCAGAGAAAGAGCAGTCTTTTCTGAGAGACTTGGGTGGCCATGGTGTAATTCCATGGACAGAGCTTAATTGGAAAATATCCATGGCAGTAAATAAAGAGCAAAGCAGAAAAACATTCCCCGCAGCCAGCAGCTGAGGCAGAGAGAGTCGGCCCTGCTTGGTACTTATGGATCCCCAGGAACTCATTTCCAGCTTGCCTGAAGGCAGTCACTGGCCCCATGAAGTCGGGAGCTAAAAGCAAAGGGTAATAGTTCCCTAAATGTAACTTCATAGTCCAGCAGCCCTCCCAGGGAACTCTGAGGGGCACCTCACCTCTGAGGCAAGCGCAATGAAAGCAGACTTCCAATCTCAGCTGGGAATTCAGGGGACAAAAATTAGAGTTAACTCCTTCAAGGATGCCAGTGTGGTATCCTTGCAGTTTAATACTGGGTTCTGGTTTCCTCGCTACCTCTCAAATAACATGCCTATGATTCCCTGCAGAGAGGCTGGGAGCCCAGTGTGGGCCAGGAATAAAGAATTGTGATACATCCCAAATAACTGAGGCCATGATGAGAAGCAGCATGGCTTCCAGGATTAAAGCAGTGGAATGGAAGGGTGGCTAGTCACCCAGACCCCCCTCGCCGCTATATCTCAGAGTCTTCATGGAGGCAGGCAGACACATTCTTGGGGAGGGGTTGAACTGAGTCACACAGTTCAGGAGGTCACTATTAATTGCTGGTCAAACCAGTCTGCAAAAATGAACTGGCATGGAACAGAGAGGATGAGTGACCCAGCAAATGTGGCTCAGATGGGGCACTTCAAGGACTGGCTGCCTGGACCTCAGCGACAGCCACCAAAGGATTGAAAGGACCCAGCTGTGGCTTGTGAGGTCGAGATGGCTTTACTGGTGGGCCAGGAGCCAGCTGGATACAAGGCATGATTTGGGGGCCCTATGGAGGTTTCTACTGCCAAGCCCTTTCATTCATTTGGAAACTTAACCATACAGCCTTTAAAACACACATCCCCTTGAAGAACAGTGGCTTACTCTCTCCAATGGGCATTTATCATATTTTGATCTTCCAGATAGCTCCCTCAACAGCTTTGGGAGGATCATACCCCTACTGCTTCTGTATGGTACTTTGGAACCAACATCCCACACAGGGGCCCGATCTTCACTCTTCCCACCCCTGGTATAGTCAGGGGCTAAGCTCAGTGACCAAGGCACAGCCAGGGTGATGCCTTCTCCTGGAACTCTAGATCTTGCATGAGTAATTTCCTAGATGCAAGGACAAACTTTTCATCACAGCAGCAGCAAGCAGACCCTGCCTGCTTCATGGCCACTGCCTGTTCCTGATGCCCCTCTTCTAGGCCTGGTCCTCCAGCCTCTTGTGACTTCACCCTCAGGAGGTAGGGACTCCATCAGTCAGGGTGCTTGCTGCAAGGGACAGAAACCAATTTGGGTTAATTTGATCCTCACAACTACATTGTAAGTTAGATAGAAGGATAATTATAACAATCTTTAGAGTGAGGAAAGAGGCTCAGGGTGGTAAATATCTTATGAAGACCCAGCAGCTCTACGTGGCAGAGCCCAGACCTGAACCAAGGTCTTCTGTCTCTTCCTCCCTCCCATCTATGGCCCAGACCAGCCTCCTCTGATATAGCAGAGAGTATTTTGATGCCTCAAAAATAATCAAGAGAAGGGAGCAGAACCCTGAGTTCACAATTAATGAAGATGATCAAAATCAGGTCCTTCTAAGAGTAATTGGGCTGAAGGTGTAATGGACAGAGCAGGTGAATAAGAGAGCACCAGAAGGAGGAAATGGAATAGCCTAGAACAGAAGAGAGGGCACAAAGGGTTTGAGCGCAAGGAGGAGAAATTATTAATAAAAATAATAGCAAATATAAATAGACATATACCCATATATGTGTGAATGTGTTTGTTATATATAGGCACTATTTTAAACTTTACCTATTTACATTTCATAGCCCGGCAAGGTAGGTAAGTATTATTTCCAAGAGAGGTAGGGGCCAGGCACGGTAACTCACTCCTGAAATCCCAGCACTTCAGGGGGCCAAGGTGGGAGGATCACTTGAGCCCAGGAGTTTGAGACCAGCCTGGGCAACATAGTGAGACGCTGTCTCTACAAAGAAAAAAAAAAGAAAAAAGAAAAAATTAGCCAGGTATGGTGGCATGAGCCTGTAGTCCCAACTACTCAGGAGGCTGCGGTAGGAGGATTGCTTGAGACTAGGAGTTCGAGGCTGAGGCTACATGGAGCAGTGATCACACCACTGCACTCCAGCTTGGGCAACAGCAAGATCTTGTCTAAAAAAAAAAAAAAAAAAAAAAGATAGGTATTACTATTGTTATCATTTTACAAATGCAGAAACCAAAGCACAGAGAAGACAGGGTCACATTGCTTGGTCACACTGCTAGTAAATAGTACAGCCTGGATGTGAACCTATGTAGTTTGGTTCCATTCAAGTACACTTAGCCTTTATGCTACCCTGGCTCTCCCAATGAGTAAGTCAGCCCTGAGAATACCATGGAAGTAGAAAGAATGCTGAGGTTCATGAGGTTCAAGAAAAAGTTGTCCAAGTAGAAGGGGCATCAGTTTGGATCCTGTTCTGCCTCAGAAGAGCTGGGTCATCTTGAACAAATCATATAACATCTTCAGTCTTGGATTCTACATCTAAAGGATACAGCCAAAAATACACCTTTGTGAGGAATTCAACACAACTCTTACAATATTAGGCAAACAGTAACTAAATAATACTGCCCTGTTGCTACACTGGAGGATATTTAATGGTGTTTCATAGGAAATATGAAGGAATTGAGTAATGGTGGATCAAACTTTGGATCCCTCTCCAGCCCAGGCAATTATTCTCTCCCCAAGAGAGATTTAAAGCATTCATCCCTTTGCCACCCGCTGCAGAAAACTGCTGGCCCTGCAGAGAGGAACCCACTCGCAAAGAACACAGAGACACAAATCATCCATATTAGATAACCCAAGAGGCACACTTGGTTTATTGTCAGAGCAGGCAGCCAGCAGAAGGTATTGGTGGGAACAGACTTTGTAAAAACCACTAGATAAAGACTGAGCTTAGAGGCGAGCTTGCTCACATGTTTTGGTGGAAAACTTACTACTGAGGGCTCAGTCTAAAGCATGGAACAGGAGTCTCAATATTGCAATAGAGTGAGACGCACAAAGTGTGAGACATGGCAGAAGGCCTCCAGACTGCACCCAACATAACATTGTCTTCACCACACTTACCAAGGCTTATCAACAGCTCCCTGTGAGAAAGGGCTGGGGGGTGGTATTAGAACTCATGGTTCTCTTCGTAGTTGTTCTGTATGTAGCCATATCAAAATCTATCTGTCAACCTATCTTTCCATAAATACATGATCTTTGCAGAGTATGAGCTCAGTCTTTTTGATATCAAACCTCAAGTTAAAGAAACCAGCCAAGAAGGTTATGGGGCGCTATCTAGACTTGGGAAATCCTATGATAGTCAAACTTCTGTGCCTGGAGGAGATAAAACAGGCAAGTGGCACCCCATAGAATTCTACATTGGTAAAACTTATTAACTTAATGTTTTATGTAACATTAAAATATTATATGCAAAGCACTTACAATAGTGTTTTACCCAGAATGGGTCATTTCTACAAGTAAATCTCTCCGGCAGCATCATTTTTTAAGTGCCCAAGGTCTAAAGATGACTGTATTTGATTTGATAGGGATTACCAAGGAAGATTGGACAGACTAACCATAGCTGGTCACATACACATAATTATCAACAGCTTGCTAGGGTGATTGGAGCAGGAGAATCCAGGGAAATCCATCAAAGAGGACATTTTGTCAAAGAAGTACAGGCAGAAGGTTTTGAGCCAATGGAAATGGAGAGTTTCAGGTTAGAGAACGGGATATGTGGATGCCTCAATTCTGGCAGAGGCTGGAGGTAGAATGGAACATGAACACAGAGTGAGCTAGGTAAGAACAGGATGTCATTGGAGAAGTGGCTGGAATGCAGAGTTGGGGAGTGTGGTCGGAGCACTCAGGCAGTACACTGAGAAGAGGCATCCAGCAGGCTCCTGTCAAGGCTGTGACAGGCAGGAGAATGACAAGCTTGTTTCTGGAGGGGGAAGGGAGGACAAGTCAGAGGAGAAGCAAAGCAAGGACTTCCAGTAAATTCTGCAGTAGGACAGCAGTGTAAGTTGGGGGCAGATGGTGCACCCCTGGTTATGGGGAAGCCCAGCATGCACAAATGACCAGATGACATTCCAGGAAAAGAGAGTTTGTGTGTGTGTGTGTGTGTGTGTGTGTGTGTGTGTGATGCGTGCTTCTACTGCACGTTCTGGGGCAGAGATGGACATCAGGTTTTCATACAAGTACCAGTGCCTGGCCAGGTAGCTTTGGTCATGAGAGCCAAGACAAACAAACCTCTAGATAAGGGAGAAAAGGTGACATAGAGCAGGATAGTGTCCAGTGAGTGGTGCAGGTAGATGAGGCCAGAGGAAGCAGGCAGGACAAGCCACAATAGGGAGGCAGCCTGTGGCCTGGCTTTGGAAGGAGGAGCAGGAAATTGGGCAAACGAAGAAACATTCTGCTCCACTTTCCAGTTCTTTTTTTTCTTTCTTTCTTTTTTTTTTTATTTTTTTTTGAGACAGAGTCTCGCTCTGTTGCCAAGGCTAGAGTGCAGTGGTGCGATCTTGGCTCACTACAACCTCTGACTCCTGGGTTCAAGTGATTCTCATGCCTCAGCCTCCCCAGTAGCTGGGATTATAGGCACCCACCACCACGCCTTGCCAATATTTGTATTTTTAGTAAGATGGGGTTTTACTATGTTGGCCAGGCTGGTCTCAAACTCCTGACCTCAAGTGATCCGCCCACCTTGGCCTCCCAAAGTGCTGGGATTACAGGTGTGAGCCACCGCGCCTGGCCTCCATGTTCTAGTTCTCTGCATGTGGGTCTCACACTTGAGCATACATCAGGATCACTCGAAGACTTGTTAAGACAATTTCTGGGCTCCAACTCCAGAATTTCTGATTCAGTAGGTCGGGGATGGGGCCTGAGAATGTGCATTTCCTACATGTTCCCAGATGAAAATGGCGCTGCTGGCCTGGGGACTACACTTTGAGAACCACTGATCTAAAACAGTGGCCTCAGAAGCAAGGTCTCTCTGACCTTCTCTGGCCCTCTTATTTCTCGCCTCTTTTTCTCCCCTGAAGTGAATCATAAAAACCAGAATTCCTCTTTCCCAAAATGGGATCATAGAAACTAGAATTCCTCTCCCCCAAAGCAAGCCGTCAAACCTAGAAAGGTCATTCTCTCCCTTTTTTCTTGAGTGTCTTCATTCCAGAGGGGTCCTTGTGCCATATCCAGGAGGAAGGAATGCTGTACAAAGAGGCCAAGAAGAATCTGAACGGACAGGCCTTGCTGGGTTTCTGCCTTCTGCTGTCAGCATTCAGTCACTTGCCCTTTTTCCAATCATATTTCTACACCACTGTCCATTCTTCATCAAATCTAGGCAGAAAAATAGATCTTTGGGTCTTCATTTCTGAAGGCTCCTATGTCACGTAAAACCCTGATTTAAATAAATGTGTCATGCTTTTCTTCTGTGAACATGTCCCTTATGATGGGTGAGGACCTTTCCATGCCTACAAAACCATGGAAATTCTAATTTAGGAGCACAGAAATAACTACACCCCTTGCCTAGTCAAGAAAAAGAAAAACAAAACAAAAACAGTGACAAGAAGAATGAGTTGAAAGTTCCATTTTGCAAACTTGGCACATTAATGCCCTTCAGGAAGATCAGAATTTGGGTTGGTCAGGGACAAGAAAAAAGGTCACAAACCAGGATGGTGTTGTGGGGAGGAAGAGTTCAATGGTTCCAAACCCCGAACTAAAAATCAAAGTGAGAAGGTCTGGAGGGACTGGCCTCAGGTCAGCAAGGAAACCAGTCAGACATTGGGGCGGGGCAAGGAGGTGGGAGGGGCCACTTAGGCCTTTGGAGTTGAGGAACACTCAAGAAAGCGTTCCTGAAACCAAAGAGACATCTTCTATTGCATTCCTGAAACCAAAGAGACAGCGTCTATTGTTTGTCACAGGTGTTTGAAATACCAGTATTAAGGTTCCATTGAAAACAACAACACAAAAACAAAACCTCTGGGCACCTCCCTCTGAACTTGTAAAGAATTCAACCAGAGCAGATAGTCAGAGCCTACTTTTCATCCAGCCCAATCCCACCTTGCCCTGGGCAGATTCTCTCCTCCTCCAGTTTACGCCCTTAGCTTATGACCCTGAACTGTCATTGAGCTCCTGACTTATGTGAAGGGCTTTAAGGAGGAGATTGCTTCTACTTCTACTTCTACTTCTACTTCTTGCCCCACTCCCTCTATGGGAGCAGTGATTTACACATAATATGCTCTTTTAAATAGTTAACAATTGGCTAGGCGAGGTGGTTCAAGCCTGTAATCCCAGCACTTTGGGAGCCCGGGATCAGTGGATTGCATGAGCTCAGGAATTGAGACCATCCTAGGCAACATGGTGAGACCCCTGTCTCTACTAAAAACACAAAAAATTAGCCAGGCGTTGTAGCGCTTGCCTGTAGTCTCAGCTACTTGGGAGCCTGCAGCAGGACAATCACTTGAACCCGGGAGGCGGAGGTTGTAGTGAGTCAGGATTGCACCACAGCACTCCAGCCTGGACAACACAGCAAGACTCTGCCTCCAAAAAAAATATATATATATATATATATATATATATATATATATATATAGTTAACAGTTGTTAACTATTAATAGCTAATAGTTTTTGAATTAAACAAATACACAGGGAATTCTTTTCCATAAGATTACCTGATTTGAAACTATATTTTATGCACACATACATGCAGGACAGTTTCATGTGTAGAGAGCTGAACTTGAAGTTGCAAGTTGGTTCTGGACCCTGCCCTGTCATTTAGAAGCTGGGGAACCTTTGCATCTCTCAGGTTATTTGATTTCCCATGCATTAAGTGGACACCTGTCTGGGTTATCTCAAAGGCTTGTGCAGAAGAGGATCAAATGAGATTAGTGAAAAGTGCTTTTAAACTCAGGAATGGTATGAACATCAGAATGCTTCTTTAGACATGATTTCTCTCCATGGATCCCTTTCATGTATATTCTTGGCTGCTTAACTTTGACCTAGCCATTGGATGACAAATGGGTAAGATAGAGATACTCCTGCCCTGTCCTTGAGAAAGGAAATAAACTTTCTTTAAAGCTCTTTAGGGAAATAGTTTGTATGTAATGGTGATCTAGTCACAGAGCTCTGGATGTCTGATAATAAAAACAGACTCATGTAAAAGTGGGAGCAGAGGTCCTGCAGCGCTGACATCATCCAACAGTAGCCCTTCCTATGTGGACCCTTTCAGAATGAGGCAAATAATTGTTAAGTCTTAAGAGGTTTAAAGTACCACTCTTGCTAAACCACATCTTTCTTGCACTCTCGATGTGCAGCTGATTTTTCAGACTAAGGCACAGGACCTTATATTTATCACAGTTTAACTTTACTAAATCTCACCCTTTGGGAAATATGGAAAAGTATGGGCTAGATGCAATGACAGCTAAATTTAGTGATGAAAGTTTTGGGACAAGAACAGGTTAAAACCAGAACCCAGAGGAATGCCTCTAGAACTCCTTCTCCAGGTGGTGATGGTTCCATTAATCAAGTTCTTTGGCACAAATGCTCTTATGTGTTCATAGTGTCCACTACTTTGCAGAAACTCAGTTGTACCATCTACTGTGTAATCCTATTTCCCACCCCAAAAACTCTACTAAGGAAGGAAATAGGGGTAGGGTTTCTGTGCGGGGTCTGTGACCACTTCTTCCTTTACACTCGATGTCTACAAACCATGATCTTAATAATCTGAATTGACATGAAGCTCAGACTGTTTCTATTCTTTGGACACTGTCCCCTTCTCCAAGACCCTCAGAAGTGATGGTTTGGGCTGACTCGTCTTGTTCCGCTCATTTTCCCAGGATATGGCCAGATTGTCCAGGCTAAGAGACTTGAGGCACTGGGACCAGCTCATCACTTTCAGACACACTCTTCTCTCATCTTGACTGCCTAGCCTCACACAAGTTTGCTCTGCCTTTGCAGTCTGAGGCTTGTTCTCCTTGATGGAGAAAATGGAAGCACGCCAGGAAGGAGTCAGGGAGTCTGTTTACTTAGTGTCATTCCCAGCTTATTATTTTTAGCTTCAAACACCTTGTGGCAATAATTCTGCAGTATCCCTCACTGATACTTGTTTTCTGCAAGAAATATAAAATATGTACTCTCAGATAACCTGTGAGGGGGATAAAGACTGCCTTTAGCCTCCTTTCACCGCCTTTGTTAGGAGTGGTACCTTTCCTTCTGAGTGCCTTGTCTCTGTAGGGTTTTCTATCCCAACTTTCAGGGTCCTGCCTAAAACACACTGACGCTATTTTAGCAATGGGACCTTGGTAATAAAGCTAAAGGTGGAGTAGGAGGAAACAGACATTCTCTTTAGCATTGTAATGTCCAGGAAATAAGTTAGCAGGGGATTCACACTGGCAGGATGAAGTATCTGTTTATCCATCTCTGTCCTTGAGGTTAGATCATGATGAAGGTCTGTTACCTGCCTCCTCTCCTCTTCACCCCTCCCCACTGCTGAAGATTCCAGGACCTGACGTTTCTCTACCCCTGCAAGGGGGCAACCATTTGGAGCCCCTGAAAGTCCAGAAAAAACACCCTGAATGTATCAGTTTGGGAGGTCAAATTGAACAGAATGGATAATCCACTCCCTAAATTCCACTGTCCTGGGAATGCTGTGTGTGTTGTAATATGACATTCAAAGGAGGAGTGAAGGACTGCTCACATGTACTTTCTTCTGTGATTCCATTTCAACAATAAGGAGCCTGGAGCTAGCAGCACACCTGGGCTGCATTCTTTCTCTGGCAGCAGGCAAACTCGTTTTTACCAAGATGCCAACTGATTGCTAAGGTGATACCTCTGAGCCCCAACTGCATTTTATAATATAAATATCCACAAATATGTATTAGCTTTCTGCCATATTCACAATATTTTCATTGACATTGGGGCTACAGCATTGAACAAGATTGTACCTGCCTTCATGGGTCTCAGATTTTAGTGGAAGTCAGATACTGAGCAATTAATCACATAAATTTAAAATAATAAGAGTAATATGTACTATAAAAGAGGAGCCCTAGGTGCTTAGGAGGCCCACATAGGGGAACTTAACTGAGCCTGGAAGGGTCACTTTAAGAAGTGACATTTCATCTGAGCTCTGAAAATGAGTGGATCTGGGTAAGTGCAGAGGAGGCAAAATGTTCCAGAAAGAGATGAGCATGTATATGACTGTCCTGAGGTAGGAAGAACAGAGAGACTCTTCCATGACTGGAGTGAAGTGAGTCAGATGGGGTGGCTGGAGAGGTGGGCAGGAGCCAGGCCACACACAGTCTCTATCTCCTGGACCAGTTCAATCACTGAGGATTTTATTCTAAGAGCAATGGGAAGTCAATTATAGGCTTTAAACAGGGGAGCAAAGTAATTAGATGTGCATTTAAAAAATGCAAATAGATGGAATATGGAAAATCAACTGAAAAGGATTAAGATGAGAAAGCATGTGGTCAGGCCAATTCATTATAGTAGTTCAGATAAAGATGATGGCATATTGAACTAAGGTGGTGACAGTGGTGATGAAGAGAAGTTAATGGACTTGAAGGCCATTTAGGAAGTCAAACATTCAGACATGGGGATTAATTGGATATGGTGTAAGGGAACTGTTCACAGTGGCATGCAGAAATGCCCTTTGCTGTTGTAAGGGTGGTGGAGGGGGTAAGGTGGAAAAAAATCAGGGTTGTGTTTTGGAGATGTTGCATTTGAGGGATGTTGGAAACAACCACGTACTTCATGTGACAATCTAAACCTGCCATCAGGACCCATGGCAAATTCCATCCAGAAATAGGCCTGCAATTATAGACCAAGTTATATAATCACCCTGGCAGAA